>NC_140586.1:126596356-126969394 GCF_964204655.1 Triturus cristatus | reverse complement strand
AGAAATGAGAATATCTGTAATGAAGATATAGAGAAGAGGAAAAAAAAGAGGAGTGATGTAATTGCAAGCAAAAAGAAAAAGGAAAATGAAGAACAGGTTGTAGGATGTCATTTTGAAAATAGCTCTGGTGTCAACTGCTATGCAAATGTAGTGCTGAATGTTGCATTTTATCTGGAAAGTTTGCAAGAGCAGATAATAGTAAATCAGGGAAAAAGATTCTGTTCAGAGCTGAGTCTCCTTTTTCAAAAGCTGAGTAAAGATAAAACTCAAATAGAAAGTGCTACTGACATTAGAAAACTTTTAGATGTATGTTCAGGACGAACACAGTTTTCTCAAAATGAACAGCAAGATGCACACGAATTTTTGATGTATTTTCTTCAGGTAGTGGAAGAAGAAGGAGTTCCCATTGACATTTTTTTTGGTCTCTCTTATAAATGGGAACATAGTTGTGATAATTGTTATAATATATGTGGCTCTATTGTTGATAATGAAAGGTTTATTTATTTGACATTGCCAGAGAGTAAAACAGTCACTTTTGCAAAATTAGTTAAAGATGCTAATCATAGCATGAAATGTGGTGAGTGTAATTCTGACATGTTATCAACATTAATTTTAAGGGAATACGGACAGTATGTAATTTTAATGATGCAACGATGTAGAGCTGATGGATCAAAATTGGATACTTTAATAAAGAAGTTTACAGGACAGCAATTATCAATTTCAGGAAAAACTTTTGTAACTGTTGCAATAATTTTCCATGATGGACCTACTGTTACTTCTGGACATTACACAGTTTATCTAAAATGTGAAAAAGGCTGGACACTGTGTAATGATTCCCAATTGATTTTCAAACAACGTTTGCCTTTTGATTTAGCAAATTCCTATCTAATCTTCCTGAAACCTAAATTTTAGAGAGACTTGGCAAGATCTGGACAAAATAATTTTACCATTTTACTGGATTACCATTGCAATTTTGTAGAAAAAATATTTTTAAAATTATCATTTGGCCTAAAGGAAAGATAACCAATTGTAATGTGGACTTTTTTAATTTTTAATGCAATTTTGAAAAACCAATAATTTAGAGATAATCGGTAACTTCTGCACATTTTAAATTTTGGAATGCTATTGAACTGCCATTGGAAATTTTTTTCAAAAATGATTTAAAAAATTACTATTTGGCCATGTGGAAAAGTAAGCAATTCTATTGTGGACTAAATAAATTATTCAAAAAATTTTCGTGAACCAAAATGTTACAGAGAATCGGTGAGATCTGGACAGATTAAACTTTAGAATTTTAATGGATTTCCCTTGGAAATTTATTCCAGGAAAAAAAAAAAATACTATTTGGCCTAAAGGAAATAAAATCAGATGTATTTTGGAGTTATTTGAGATATAATATTGTGATTATACTTCTCAAACAAACATATCAGACGGTATTTTAAAGAAAAAAGTATTGTTTTTAGATGATATTTTTTTAGAATAATATGCATTTCTGTAATGATAAGTTTAAGTGAGAAGAGATTCTGGGCTTTTTTAATACAATCTTTGTGATTGTTAATTTTTTTTGCCCGCTGTAAAATGATGAATGCAATTGCTTTCACAATTAATAGTGAAATGCAATTTATTCTGAAAACAGCAAAAATAAGGCAAAAATATTTTTTGGTAAAAAATGTAAATATGTGTACTGTATTATTAAATGGTTTAAAAATATTAATACTTTTTTCTTTATTTTCAGATCAATATAGAAAATTTTCGGAAACTCCAACCATTTTAAAAACTATTTTTTAAAAAAACAAATGAATAAATATTTTTTTGAGTGAGTATGGTAAGTCAATAATAAAAATTGTAGTCTCTCAAGGACTTTATAATGTGATAAATGATTTTTAGTGTTTTTTTTTAAAAAATAAAAAAAAGGTACGCTTACCGTACGCGTACGGTAAAAAAAAAAAAAAAAAAGTTTTTAAAAACAAGTAAAAAAAAGATGGAAGATAAGGTTGGCTCTTAAAAGAACCGTTGTGTTCATGCAGGGACAGAGGAAAGGAAGCATGGGAAAATCATTCAAAGCTACAAATGTGCTGATCTATTTTGTTGTTTACTAGGGAAACACTGGTCTCCCTATGACAAATTAGACCTTTACAAAATGTGCAATGAATATCAACCTTCCGAAATCGAAGGTTCATTTCCAGAGGGCCAGCAAAAGGAGATTCTCCCCCCACAGATGAAGGGCTCACCTGACCTGCAGAAGAAGGAGTAAGCCCTGCAGGTGATGGTCCAGGCTGAGCTGCTGTGGATGTACTGGCTCGTCTTTCTGAAAAGTTACCTCCAAAAAGATGACCATGTGTCCTTCTGTGTACATCCTGGAGGTGTCTCTTCATGGTGTGATTCCCAAAGGAATACTTCCTGTTAGGATTACCTCTAGAAAGTACACGCTTACACAGCTTGCAAGTAACTAAGGGTGCATTCACCTTTTGCTGGCCTTCTGGAAAAGTAAAATAATCCCAAACATAAGAAGGCTTTACTTTCCTCGCTCTCTGCCTCAAACCAGTGCTGCTGGTGCTAGCCTCACTCTCAGAAGAGCTCTGCTGTTCTGCCATCGTATCCCAAAGACAAACCAGCTCCTTCTCCCAAGGGATCACAAGCAGAAATGAGGGGAATGGGTGTGGTGTAGGAGAGTTCTAGAACTGAAAGTACTTTCAACCAATCAAAAGTTGTGTTTCATGATCACATGACCTACCGTACGCTTACGGTACGCTTACGGTGCGCTTACGGTGCGCTTACGGCAAAAAGTACGCATGCGCGTAAAAAAGACACGCGCTTGCGCGCATGCGCATAACAGTCACTCCCCGGCACTTCCGCGTAACGTGCGCGTGTGGCGTAAGCGCGCACGCGACCCACGCGCAGTACGCGCGGCTACGCAAAGTACGTAACTATACGCAAGCAGCGTAGATAGATTACGGGCGTTGCGTAAACCGTACGCTTACCGTGAGCTTACGGTACGCGTACTATAAAAAAAAAAAAAAAAAAAAAAAAAAAAAAAACTGGAAATAAATTTTACATGTTTATTTTAAAAAATTTATATAAAATAAATATTTAATGATTTTAAAAATTTAAGCATAGTCTTTATAAAAGGTAAGAAAATTAAATTAAAAATATGTTTGAAAAAAATGAAGAATAAAAAAAAAAAATAGCATTTAAAAAACCTTGCAAATTCACTGAAAAAACCATGGGTTTCACACACGTTATAGTTAGGAATTAGCATTTAAAAAACCTTAGAAATTCACTGAAAAAACCATAGGTTTCACACACGTTATAGTTAGGAATTAGCATTTAAAAAACCTTAGAAATTCAGTGAAAAAACCATAGGTTTCACACATGTTATAGTTAGCTGGACATTTTACTCGTAAAAAACCAATGAAATTGCCCCGTTATAGTTAGTTCAGCTAACTATAACTCGCGCGCCCGCAATGCACTGCTGATGACGTCACATATTACATCACTCATGACATGGTCAGTGACATCACTCATGACATCACTGATGACATCTCAAATGACATCACTGATGACATCACTGATGACATCATCCTTGTGATAGAGTGGCAGACCTCCTCTCACCTTAATATAAGCTTTGATACACACATTCAAAAATAGAGACTAAAATTTTCAAAACAATGGACATACCAATACCAGTTACAACAACCTCTTCAGTAATTCTAAGATCAACATACACATCCACTCATTCACCAACAGTCCTATACAGTCACTCATACATGTACTCACTCATCATATGTACTCATACACCTATACATCCTGTTACATAATGCCACTCATCCATAGAGTTACTCACACACATAGTCACTCATGCTAGTAAAGAATCAAACATACATTCACCTGCATATACAGTTATACACACACCACCACACTTACTTCTACGGAAACTTACACATACTTAGTCTTTTAAACAATCACTTATAGAAACACATACTTATTCATACAGGAACTCTTTCAATCTCTCCCTCTCACATATACTCACATATATACACCAATAGTCACATATACTAGTTTAAAACATATGTAGTTACTCATAAAGACACTATTGAGACAGTCATTCACTCACTAACACACCAATACACACACGCATCCACCCATGCAGTCCTGCACACATGCTCTGTTCAACACATACAAACAGTGAGTCACTCATTCATGCACCTATGCACTACGTCATACCCCCCACCGAACCATGCAGACACTCAGACTAATACTCAAAAAAACCAACTAATAACCTATATAGACACCCATGTAGCTACTCACCAACCCATGCAGCCACTTATACACAAAGTGAAAAAATGATACAGATATTTACATATTTAAATATTACTCACTAAGCCATGTATTCACTATGATACACTTAATCAGTCAGTTACACAATCAATTTTTCAAAAAGAAATCATCCATTTAGACAGTAATATACCCATTTATTCTTCTATCAACCTTGAGATATACATATATAAAACATATTTAATTATCAGAAAAACACACATTCACTGGATGATGTCATCAGTGATGTCATCAGTGATGTCATTTGAGATGTCATCAGTGATGTCATGAGTGATGTCACTGACCATGTCATGAGTGATGTAATATGTGACGTCATCAGCAGTGCATTGCGGGCGCGCGAGTTATAGTTAGCTGAACTAACTATAACGGGGCAATTTCATTGGTTTTTTACGAGTAAAATGTCCAGCTAACTATAACATGTGTGAAACCTATGGTTTTTTCACTGAATATATATATATATATATATATATATATATATATATATATATATATATTCACTGACAAAACCATGGGTTTCACACACGTTATAGTTAGGAATTAGCATTTAAAAAACCTTAGAAATTCAATGAAAAAACCAAAGGTTTCACACATGTTATAGTTAGCTGGACATTTCACTCGTAAAAAACCATTGAAATTCCCCCGTTATAGTTAGTTCAGCTAACTATAACTCGCGCGCCCGCAATGCACTACTGATGACGTCACATATTACATCCCTCATGACATGGTGAGTGACATCACTCATGACATCACTGATGACATCTCAAATGACATCACTGATGACATCATCCAGTGAATGTGTGTTTTTCTGAAAATTAAATATGTTTAATATATGTATATCTCAAGGTCGATGGAAGAATAAATGAGTATATAAGTGTCTAAATTGATGATTTGTTTTTGAAAAATTGATTGTATTACTGACTGATTAAGTGTATCTTTTTGAATACATGGCTAAGTGAGTAATGTTTAAATGTGTAAATACCTGTATCAGTCTCTCACTTTGTGTATAAGTGTCTGCATGGGTTGGTGAGTAGCTACATGGGTGTTTATATAGGTTATTATTTGGTTTTTTGAGTCTCAGTATGAGTGTCTGAGTGTCTTCATGGTACGGTGGGGGGTATTACGTAGTGCATAGATGCATGAATGAGTGACTCACTGTTTGTATGTGTTGAAGACAGCATGTGTGCAGGACTGTATGGGTAGATGAGTGTGTGCATGGGTGTGTTAGTGAGTGAATGACTGTCTCAATAGTGTCTTCATAAGTAACTACATATGTTTTAAACTAGTATATGTGACTATTGGTGTTTATAAGTGAGTATATGTGAGAGTGAGAGATTGGAAGAGTTCCTGTATGAATAAGTATGTGTTTCTATAAGTGATTGTTTAAAAGACTAAGTATGTGTAAGTTTCTGTAAAAGTAAGTGTGGTGGTGTGTGTATAACTGTATATGCAAGTAAATGGATGTTTGATTCTTTATTAGCATGAGTGACTATGTGTGAGTAACTCTATGGATGAGTGGCATTGTGTTACAGGATGTTTAGGTGTATGAGTACATATGATGTGTGAGTACATGTATGAGTGACTGTATCGGACTGTTGGTGGATGAGTGGATGTGTATGTGGATCTTAGAATTACTGAATAGGTTGTTGTAACTGGTATTGGTATGTCCATTTTTTTGAAAATTTCAGTCTCTTTTTTTGAATGTTTGTATCAAAGGTTATATTAGGGTGAGAGGAGGTCTACCACTCTGTCACAAGGATGATGTCATTAGTGATATCATTTGAGATGTCATCAGTGATGTCATGAGTGATGTCACTGACCATGTCATGAGTGATGTAATATGTGACGTCATCAGTAGTGCATTGCGGGCGCGCGAGTTATAGTTAGCTGAACTAACTATAACGGGGGAATTTCAATGGTTTTTTACGAGTGAAATGTCCAGCTAACTATAACATGTGTGAAACCTTTGGTTTTTTCATTGAATTTCTAAGGTTTTTTAAATGCTAATTCCTAACTATAACGTGTGTGAAACCCATGGTTTTTTCAGTGAATTTGCAAGGTTTTTTAAATGCTAATTCCTAACTATAACGTGAGTGAAACCCATGGTTTTTTCAGTGAATTTGCAAGGTTTTTTAAATGCTAATTTTATTTTTTTTTTCTTCTTTTTTTTTTACATATTTTTATTTTAATTGTCTATCCTTTTTTAAAGACTATGGTTAAATTTTAAAAATTCTACAATATGTTTTTATTTTACCATTTTTTTAAAATAAACAGGTAAAATTTATTAGTATTACATATTTTTTTTTTTTTCCTTTTTTTTTTTTTTTTTTTACCGTGCGCGTACGGTAAGCGCACGTCTTGCTGTAATTACGTTAGATTTCTACGCTGTTTGCGTTCATTTACGCAATTTGCGTAGGCGCACGTCACGCGCGCACAGCGCGTAACGCGTATGCTGCACGCGCACGTTACGCGGAAGTGAAGGGGCGTGCCTGTTTTGCGCATGCGCGCGTGCGCGTGTCTTTTTTACGCGCATGCGTACTTTTGCCGTAAGCGCACCGTAAGCGCACCGTAAGCGTACGGTGGGTCATGTGATCATGAAACACAACTTTTGATTGGTTGAAACTACTTTCAGTTCTAGAACTCTCCTACACCACACCCATTCCCCTCATTTCTGCTTGTGATCCCTTAGGAGAAGGAGCTGGGTTGTCTTTGTGATACGATGGCAGAACAGCAGAGCCCTTCTGAGAGTGCGGCTAGCAGCACTACCTTGAGGCAGAGAGCGAGGAAACAAAAGACCTCTTTCATATGGGAGTATTTTTCTTTTCCAGAGGGCCAGCAAAAGGTAAATGCACCCTTAGTGACTTGTAAGCTGTGTGGCCGTGTACTTTCAAGAGGGAATCCCGACAGGAAGTATTCCTTCGGGAATCACACCATGTTGAGACACCTTAAGGATGTACACAGAAGGACACATGCTCGACTTACTGAAGGTAACCCTTCAGTAAATCAACCAAGCACATCCACAGCAGCTCAGCCTGGACCATCATCTGCAGTGCCGAGTCCTTCTTCTACAGGTCAGGTGAGCCCTTCATCTGTGGGGGGAGCATCTCCTTTTTCTTCTCCTCAGGAAATTAACCCTCGGTTTCTGAGGGTTGAAATACGGTGCGCCACTTGTCATGATCTAATTTGTTATAGGGAGACCAGTATTTCCCTAGTGAACAATAAAATAGATCAGCACACTTGTCGTACCGTCTAATATTCCCATTCTTTCTTTCCTCTGTCCCTGCATGAACACAACGGCTCTTTTAAGAGCCAACCTTACCTTTCATCTATTTTTTATATATGTTTTTTAAACTTTTTTTTGTTTTTTTTTTACCGTACGCATACTGTACGCGTAATTTTTTTGTTTTGTTTTAAAAAAACACTAAAAATCAATTATCACATTACAAGGTCCTTGAGAGACTACAATGAAAAACTGAAAATGTGATTGTGGAGAAGTGGAAAAAAGGGACCATGATATTTTTGACTTACCATACCCACTCAAAAAAATATTTATTCATTTAAATTTATTTTTAATTGCTTTAAAAATGGTTCTAGTTTTCGAAAATTTTCTATCTCAATCTGAAAAAAAAGAAAAAAGTATTAATATTTAATAAAACATTTTATAATACAGTACACATATTTACATATTTTTCAAAAAAATGTTTTGCCTTTTTTTTGCTGTTTTCAGAATATATTGCATTTCACTATAAATTGTGAAAGCAATTGCATTCATCATTTAACAGCGGGCAAAAAAAAAATTAACAATCTCAAAGATTGTTTTAAAAAAGCCCACAATCTCTTTTTGCATAAACATAACTTTATAGAAATGCATAATATTCTTAAAAAATATCATCTAATATCAATACTTATTTCTTTAAAATACCGTCTGATATTTTTGTTTCAGAAGTATAATCACAAAAATATATCTCACATAACTCCACAATACATCTGGTTCCATTTCCTTTAGGCCAAATAGTAATTTTAAAATTCTTTTTTGATTAAATTTCCAATGTTAATCCAATAAAAATCTAAAGTTTAAATTGTACTGATCTCACCGATTCTCTGTAACATTTTGGTTTCCGAAAGATTTATTAATAATTAAATAAGTCCACAATAGAATTGTTTACCTTTCCGCATAGCCAAATAGTAATTTTAAAAATCTTTTTTGAATAAATTTCCAATGGCAATCCAATAACATTCTAAAATTTAAATTGTGCAGATGTTACCGATTTTTTCAAAATTTTTGGTTTTCCAAAGTTTCATTTAAAATTGAAAAAGTCCACATTACAATTGGTTACCTTTCCATTAGGCCAAATGGTAATTTGTAAAATCATTTTTTTTTAAAATTCCACTGGTAATCCAGTAAAATGGTAAAATTGTTTTGTCCAGATGTTGCCAAATCTCTCTAAAATTTAGGTTTCAGGAAGATTAGATAGGAATTTGCTAAATCAAAAGGCAAACGTTGCTTAAAAATCAATTGGGAATCATTACACAGTGTCCAGCCTTTTTCACATTTAAGATAAACTGTGTAATGTCCAGAAGTTACAGTAGGTCCATCATGGAAAATTATTGCAACTGTTACAAAAGTTTTTCCTGAAATTGATAATTGCTGTCCTGTAAACTTCTTTATTAAAGTATCTAATTTTGAACCATCAGCTTTACAGCGTTGCATCATTAAAATTACATACTGTCCGTATTCCTTTAAAATTAACGTTGAAAACATGTCAGATTGACACTCACTGCATTCCATGCTATGATTACCATCTTTAACTAATTTAGCAAAAGTGACTGTTTTACTTTCTGGCAATGTTAAATAAATAAACCTTTCAGAATCAACATTAGAGCCACATATATTATAACAGTTTTCACAACTATGTTCCCATTTATAAGAGAGACCAAATACATTTTTAATGGGAACCCCTTCTTCTTCCAGTACCTGAAGAAAAAACATCAAGAATTCCTGTGCGTCTTGCTGTACATTTTGAGAAAACTGTGTTCGTCCTGAACATACATCTAAAAGTTTTCTAATTTCAGTAGCACTTTCTATTTGAGTTTTATCATTACTCAGCTTTTGAAAAAGGAGACTCAACTCAGAACAGAATCTTTTTCCCTGATTTACTATTATCTGCTCTTGCACACTTTCCAGATAAAATGCAACATTCAGCACTACATTAGCGTAGCAGTTGACACCAGAGCTATTTTCAAAATGACATCCTACAACCTGTTCTTCATTTTCCTTTTTCTTTTTGCTTGCAATTACATCACTCCTCTTTTTTTTCCTCCTCTACACATCTTCATTACAGATATTCTCATTTCTCCATTTACGAGAAACTACACGTTTCTCCAACACAGGATACTGACCTAAATGAGGAGCATAGCTTCTTCTTAATCTATTATACTCCTTTACACAATTTGCATCAGCACTAACTTTTGAGTCATCAAAGTCTATCATGAATAAACCTGATAATGTTTTCACTCGTGACAAAGCAACATATGCCATACCTTCTTTGAACACAGTTGAACCAATGTTCACAAATGCACAATCTACAGTCAATCCTTGAGACTTGTGAATAGTTACAGCATATGCTAGAGAAAACGGAAACTGCTTCCTACGTACATATAAATCTTTCACAAGCATGAAACGAACTGAACAACGACAAATGTCTTTAACTTCTTCTATCTGATCAAATTTTATTTTTAAACATTCAATTCCATCTTTTTTCTGATAATTAATAAAACCCACAACTCTTCCCATAGCTCCATTAACTAAACCTTTTTCAACATCCAAATTTCTCCTTAAAAATACTCTACAGTTCATGCAAACATATAGATTTTTTTCTAATCCAACTGTTTTGGAAATGTTCTTCTCTAGTGAATCCAATTTATTTTTCAGTGTGCCTGTTAATGTGACAGTAATTCTTCCATCCCCAATTTTGTCCACTGCTTCCAATTTCCTGATATCTTCCTTTTCCAATTTCAAAAGCTCCTCATTGAATATTGAGCATTCACGTAGAGTTGGCATTAAGCAGATGACACTTTTCTTTTCTGCAATGTTCTTGTATATCTTCTCTGCAACTATTTCTTCCTTTGGAAATAAATTATGTAGCAGCCGACTCTGTAATGCTTTTTTGCCAGCTTCAGTGAGTAGTCCAATTCTGATATCTTTCAGAATACTTCCATATTCTTCATCGTTTGCTTGCCTCATATTAGTAGTAAGTTCCTTGTACTCAAAGAAGGAACAAATATTTGCATTACCGATGATTCCCAATGACTTCTTTGTGTCTTCATGTGTCACAGTATTAAACACTGGTTGTCCTTTAACTGGAGTAAGTTGCAAAAGATCTCCAAAAACTATGACGTGTTTTCCTCCAAATAACACGTCATAGTCTGTCTTCAGAATTTGCTGCATTCTTAAATGCACAAAGGCAAGCATTAAGTTTGATACCATGCTCACCTCATCAATAATGAGAACTTGCATCTTCTTCAATACTCTTGAAACGTCCAAGCATGCTTCTCCAGTTAGCTTGTTGTATTGTATTTTGTTCTCATGCTCCACTGGTAACATTAGCAAACGATGTAAAGTGATTCCTTTTATGTTATATGCTGCTAACCCAGTTGGAGCAGTAACCACACAAGACAAAGTAGAATCCGTTTTTTGCTGTAGGTAGATTCTGATGACTTTTATAAGGAAACTTTTTCCAGTTCCAGCTTGTCCGCTTACATACATCCTGATTGGATGAAATGATGTGCATGAGCACTCTTTTTTTTCATGTAGAAATCCGTGATCAATTTTGTTTCTGATCTCTTCATAAATTTGTTGCTGCTCTTCGTTCAGTTGTCTTTCCAAATTTTGTAAGTCTATAAATTCTTCTTGAGCTTGATTCATAGCTGTTTCCACTTCATTCATGGCTATTGATGCTTCATTTTCAACGATTGGTTGTCCTAGGGGATCTTGACTGAGTGTTCCTGAACTTTGGCTGTCCTGAGAACTGTCTCTAGCTATTTCTGCTGCAATTGTAGTTTCCTGTTCAATTTCTTCATTTAACATTTGCAGATAAGTTGAGAATGTACTGCATTGTATGCTGTCTTTGCAAGCATTAAAAGAATCTTCATAGCTTTGAAATTCTCCCAGTAGTTCATCCTCTGTACGCCATGGTTTAAACAGCTGTAAAAGAGCCAAGTAGTAAAATTCCTTTTTGTCAGTAGTGTCGCAACTCAGCTTCCTGTGATTTATCAAACTTCCTTTTGTTTGCTTCACCAAACATCCTTCCTCACCAATGACTTTATATTTTCCATTGTTGATGTCTTCTGTGGCTTTCCGTGAATAAATGTAGTTCTGCAGCACTTCATAGAGACACATGTTCTCCAGATGATGACTTCTCTTGGGATAATATGTGTCCAACACGTTTGATTTCAAAATATCTGTACTTTCTGGGTCATTCTCGGCCAAATATTCAATTTCTCCAACAGATTTCAGTACCCGATTTCTCATTGCTGCAAGGCCTAAACTTGCCCAAATTATTCTTCTTGATTTCGAGTAGAGACTTGCAGAAGATAACCTATCTGAACATTCGTAGGATCCAATTTCTCGATGCGATAACATCTTTAAACTGAAACTGTACAGCTTCTTACTGACAGTCTTCTCGTGAGAAATCTCTTCCCACATTTCCTTCAATTCAGTTTTTTCTGATTTAGTAATGTAAGACGTTACATATCGAGCAACAGCAATGGAATTGTCAGCTACATACTGTATATCCATGTTAGCATTCCACATGGATAAAATGACTGGGTTGTAGTCATTTATATTTGTTTTTTTTTTTTTTTTTTTTTTTTTTTTAAAAAAGTTTTTATTGAACAATAATTCGGTTACAAGTACGGGCCTACAACCACCCGGGCCGGCCGCTAGGTACAGAAGGAAATCTACACATATCAAGGCTACAATCAGTTCCCAGGGCGCTGCCCCGCAGTGGCTCCAGATAGTTCTCGAGGAACAGGAAGCGTAAGTCCAACAATCACAAAAGCAAAAGGAAAAACAATAAAAAACAAAAGGCGAGTTATGAGGGAAACCAGTGCGGATCAGGCTCCCCCCGGGAAACTCCCGTCAGGACAATTGAGCAATCCGCTAAAGAGAGGAGTACCGGGAGGCCGGGGTCGGAGGGGGGGGGGGAGGGGGTCAAGGGAGATGAACGTCCATATGTAGTTGTTCCAAAAGGCGCCAGGAGCCATCAAGGGTCAGGGGGACATGGCGATATCAGTGTCTACCAGGGGGGGCGTACAGATGCCTCCGCGATACGCGTTCCATTGCCCCCAAATGCTACCCCATGCCCCCGGCTTGCCACGGGCCACATACACTGTCTTCTCCCTAAACATACACCAGTCCATATTCTCCTTCCATACTGACACGGTGGGCGGCCGTTGAGCGCCCCAAAGTTGCGCTATGTCCCTCTTGGCAATCATGTTCCCTAGGGCCGCCCACCGAGTCTGAGCCGCGCTGTAGTCATTGGGCTCCCACACATTCAGGACACAGCGACGCACCTCCGGCAGCAGCACAACCCCAGTAACCTGTCCCATTACCGTGTGGACCCGGCGCCAGTAGTCCGCCACCTCGCGGCACTCCCAAAGGATATGAAGAAAGGTGGCGCTGAGCCCACAGCCTCGCTTACAGAGCCCGTCGTCGGAAAATCCCATCGAGACCAAGCGCGGACCCGTCACATACACCCGGTGGAGAATCTTGAGCTGTACCAACCGGAGACGAGCCGGAATGGCAACCTCCTTGGGGGACGACAGTGCAGACTGCCAATCTTCGTCGTCCAATTCCACCCCATCCCCCGTCCAAGCCTCCCGAAGGCGCACAAAAAGGTCCGCCCGGTGATTAATTAATTTTTTATAAATTAAAGAAATAGTACTATCAGGGACATGTCCGTCAAGTATGCGGTCCTCGAGGGGCGAGGAAACAGGGATCTTGGTCCCCTCCCCGAAGACCGAGAGCAGGGCGTGTCGAACCTGGGCGTAGCGGAAGAACTCCCTGTCGGTCAGCTCGTATTCTGCCTGGAGCACCGCGAAAGTCTTGACCGCACCCTTGTGCCACAGGTCTCCCACTTTGCTGATACCAATCGTGTCCCACTGGTCAAACCCCTTCGTGGTCCACAAGCTGCCCAGGCGGTCGGAGGCAAACAAGGGAGTAGCACATGTTAATCGCTCACTCCAGCCCATGGCCGCAGTGGCAGCCCTCCAGGTCCGCACAGCAATCTTAGTAGGACCCGTAAGGGTCCGGCCAGCCAGGCGGGAATAAAGTGCCCTGTTGTAGTTCCTGCCGGGAAGCAGGAACTTGTCCATCTCATACGCCGGATTCAAGCCGGGCGCATACGTGGCGTGGTTAATGGCAGATAGCTGCGATGCCCAATAGTACCTGCGAATGTCAGGAAGCGCGATGCCCCCGTCGTACCAGGGGAGAGTGAGCTTGGCAAGAGCAATACGCGCCCGCCCGTCCCACACCAGTCTCCTCTGCAGGCTCTCCACCTCCCGAAAGTAGGCCACTGGGATAACGTCGAAGGAGTTCTGGAGTGCATAGAGGAACCTGGGAAGGGACATCATTTTGAACAGCGCGGCCCGACCCAGCGGGGACAGGGGCAGCCTGCACCACCGGGCCGTGTCCTCCCGCAGTCGCCGAAGTGGACGCAGGAGATTCTGCTCATAGCGAGCCGCCGGGTCCAGCGAAACGTATATCCCCAGGTACTTAAAGCCGCTCAGAGATATTTGAATCGGGAGCCGAGGCGGCAGGAGAGGAGGACCACCAGAGATGGGATAAACGCAGGATTTAGACCAATTGATCGTGAGACCCGAATTGTTCCCAAAGGAGGTCAGAACGTCAAAGAGGACGTTGAGCGACTGCCGTGGTGAGGTGAGATACAGGAGAATGTCGTCCGCATACAGCGAGACCCGATCTTCAAAGCCCGGGCCCCACCGGATCCCTCTAAGCGAGGGCTCCCAACGGAGCCAGGCAGCGAGGGGCTCCAGGGCGAGAGCAAAAAGCAACGGGGACAACGGGCACCCCTGCCTCGTGCCCCTGCCAAGGGCAAAGGGCCGAGAGACCCGCCCATTCACCACCACTTGAGCCATGGGTCCCGTGTAAAGGAGCCTCACCCAGCCAATAAATCCCTCTCCAAAGCCGAATTTATCCAAGACGGCCCAGAGGAATGGCCACTCAATAGTGTCAAAGGCCATCGTGGCATCCAAAGAAACCAGCACGGCCGGTTCGGAGAGGAACTCCGCCCTGGCAAGGGCACCGTGAAGACGCCGCAAGTTAAGAGCGGTGTTGCGGTGCGGGATAAAGCCGCATTGGTCCGGATGTATAAGGTCGCACACGACACTCAACAATCGATTGGCCAGGACTTTCGCCAGGATTTTAGGCTCCGCATTGAGCAGTGAAATAGGCCGGTAAGAAGTACAGCGGTCTCGCGGCTTGCCCTCCTTGGGGATAACGACTATAGTGGCCAAGCGCTGGTCGGCCGGAAGGGAACCCGCCGCAAGAGAGTCGCGAAACATGCGGCTGAGGAAGGGCGCAAGCTTATCAGGACGCAATTTGTATAGTTCAATGGGCAGACCGTTAGGACCCATAGCCTTGCCCGAGCGAAGGGAACGAATCGCGGTCGCTATTTCATCCGACGACAAGGGGGCGTCCAGCCGCTCTCGGTCCTCAACGGACAGGCCGGGCAGAGCAATATCTCTCAGTAGGAGGCGAGAGTCATCCTCATCCCTGTCAGTCACCGGGGAGTACACCGCCCGGAGGTGGTCAGCGAAACATTCCACAATCTCATCCGGCTCAGTCACACACACACCATCCGCAGCACGCAACTCGGGGACCACACGATTCACTCTCTCCTTTTTGTCCAGCCACGCAATCAACTTTCCCGCCTTGTCCCCCGCGTCATACAATCGGCCCTGCTGCTCCCTATACATAGTTTTGGCCGCGTCAGTGACCAGGGACCTATATTCGAACTGTTTCAGGCTAAGGGCATGTAGCCCGTCCGGAGTAACATTCGCCTCCAAGGCCGACTCCAGCCCCGAGATGTCAGTCTCCAGCTTCACCACCGCCTCGCTCCTAACCTTCTTGGCCACCACTATTTGGGCGAGGGCGTGTCCGCGTATCACAGTTTTAAAGGCTTCCCAAAGGGACAACGCAGACGACACCGACCCCTCGTTTTCACTGAAGTATTGGTCCATGGCCTTAACCAGGCTGTCACGAGTCACAGGGTCCCGCAAGTACCAGGGGTTAATGGGCGCTATCCGCCCTGCGGACCGCGACCCGGTGTCAAAGAGAAGCCACAGCGGAGAATGGTCGGAGATACCACGCGCCAGGTGTCTGACCTCTCGAATCCTACTAGTCTGCGCCGCGGGCATAAGGAAGTAGTCTAACCTGGAGAGACTCCCATGCGCCCCCGAATGAAAGGTGAACTGACACTGGGTCGGATGCATTAGTCTCCAACTATCCACCAAGCCGAAGGTCTCCAACATCCCACCCAGCCATGACTGGGCAGCGGGGAGGGTCCTTGGTGGGTGACGATCCAGTTCGCCCGAAACCACAGAATTAAAGTCCCCGCCCATGAGCAGGAGGCCGTCCGGAAGGTCAAGCAGCATTCGACCCAAGTCAATAAAGGTGGAGTTCTGGAGGCCCGGGGGGACGTAGACTGAAACCAGGGTAAGGGGCTGCCCCTCCCACCTCCCAATCAAACACACATAGCGCCCTCTGTCATCCGAGACTATCCTCGTGATCTCCACCGGAAGGGAGGTTCGCAGGAGAATGCCCACCCCCCTGGAGCCAGTTGTGAAACCAGAATGGGCTACGAGGCGGTATCCCCCCCTGTTCATCGCATGGCAGACATTGCCGACCAAATGCGTCTCCTGGAGAAACACCACATCAGGAGTCAAACGACGCAAATATTGCAGTACAACACCCCGCTTAATACGGTCCCCCAACCCATTGACGTTCCATGACATAAGCCTCAACCCGTCTCCCCCCATCCCCTCCAATAGATCAAGAGGCCCCCAGCCCGCCGCACAGTTCCCAAATATGGACAAAAATCAATACCTCGCCCTGTAAACAAAAAACACACAACAAAACAACCCCTCTTCCCCCCCAACCCCACCCCAAGTCCAACTCCCCCCACCCTGCACCCCTGCGGGCCAAAGACCCCCCCCAACTTGCAGTGTGCCTGTCGCCCCACTAACCCCATTCTACAAAAAGACCCCGGAGGAGGAAAGGGACCCGAACCCGCCCGCACCCCTCACGGGTCCTGGTAAGACACAGTATGCAAAAGAGTAAGACCCAACTGTACAGTGCAAAACCGCAAAAGCAAAGACCAAATGTCAGTCTAAGGGGACCCGTCACCTGCGGTGCCCCCAGAGGGCCCGGGCCGGCAACCCCCGTCCGGCAGCGAGTCCAGCCAGTCACTTGCGGCCACAGGAGAGTCAAAAAAGGCTGTCCGCTCTCCATGCTCCACTCGTAGTTTCGCCGGGTAGATCATCGAATACTTCAGGCCTAGCTCGCGGAGACGGCGCTTCACCCCTTGGAATCCCATCCGCTGTTTCTGGACCAGTTGCGTGAAGTCCGGATAAAAATTGATGGTCGAGTTCTCGTAGCGGACCGGGCCACGGGTCCGTGAAGCCTGCAGAATAGCGTCGCGGTCCCTGTAGTGGAACAGTTTAGCCACGATAGGCCTCGGGGGGGCCCCCGGCCGCGGCCGGCCGCCCGGCACTCGATGGGCCCGCTCCACGGCGAAGACTTTGCTTAGGCCAGCCGGGGACAGCTGTTGCATGATAAGTTCCTCGACCACGAGGTCCACCGGGCGGCTGTCGGAGGACTCCGGTACACCAATGATGCGGATGTTGTTGCGTCGGGCCCGTCCCTCGAAGTCCTCAAGCCGCCGGGCCATATGGTCGTTGACCACTCTAATGTCCCCAAGCGCGGCCCGCAGATCCGACACCTCCGCACCCAGGGTGGAGGTCCGTGTATCAAGGGCCTGGACCCTCTCGTTAGTTTTGGAGAGGTCGGCCCGAATCAGGGTGACATCGATCGCGACAGTGTCGATCTTACGGGCCAGGGCCTCATATTGCGTCGCGATGGTTTCCCTGATGCCCTCGATGGCGCCCATAATGTCCTGCAGGGAAGGTTCCGCAGAGACGGTCGTGCCTCCCCCTGCAGCATCCGGGGAGAGGCCAGCAGCGCCAGGGGACCCCCTGCCCTGGGTGTAGCGGTCCATGTTGTTGCTCTGGACCGGCCCCCCGCGCAGAGAAGCCTTGGTCTTGCGCCCCTCCGGACCCCCTTTGCCCGCCATGTGAGCGCAGTCTCTCAATGGGACCTCCGATCAAGAGGTGTGCGGGCGCCAGCAAAAGGACCACTAACTGTCGGTGTAGGGGTCGGAGGCGTTAGGCCCACCAATAGCAGAGGGAAGCAAGCCTCGGGCAGAGGCCCAGGAGGCACCTCGCCACCTTGAGCACGCACGCCAGCTGATCTCCTGAAGGCCAAAACCGAAACCGAAAGTGCTGAATCGGCAACTGGCACCGCGCTGAGGCCGCTGTTGTTCAATTGCAGCCCGGCCCCACGGGTCACCTTCACCCCGGCCACCTCCGTCGGGTGGGTCCCAAAAGTTCCGACGACGACAACTCAGGATTCCCAGGTCCGATTAGAGTTTTAAAAAGTGATATAAGATCAGCTGGTCTTCATCTCCCAGATTCCATAAACCAAATCAGGATAGTCTCAGGATATATTCCGAGGAGCAGAAAGGGTCCGGGGAGCCCTGTGCTCACGCGACCATCTTGGATGCGCGCTAGGCTCCTCTGTCATTTATATTTTTTGATTCTTCTTTTCTTTTAAGGTTGTAGGTATTCTTAGGTGATTTTCTTGTGATAGTATGTCTCACAGATGACATAAAACTGTTTACTCTTCCATTTGAAAGAACAGGTCTAGGAAATCCAAATCGACATTTAGTGTAGTATTTATCTTTGCTCTTGTATTTCCGTCGACAGTATTTTCCACACCGATGACTTTGGAAACGTAAAACTTGCTCCTTTAACTTTTTATCTTCTGTGCTTTTTGGTATAGCACATGTTGCATATTCTTCAATGTAAGATAACACTGCTTCATCAGCATCTGTTCCAAACTTTGGGGCATCCTTGATCCACAACAGCATATGAATATGAGGAGCACCTCTTGCCTGGTACTCTTTTCTCCAAAAGAAATCCACTACTTCTCCTAGAGGTGGATTTTTTTATTGCAGATGAACGACATCATAGCCTCAAATCTATGATTGAAATATCTGCAAACATTAACCGGATCCAATGAGCACAGTTCTCCTGCTGTCTTGTATTCGATGTTTTTAATGTTTGAATTTGCCTCTCGTAGAAAATCCAGTAAATCATCCCAAGCGTACTCAGCACAGCTTAGGGTAACGAACCATGTTGGTGTTCCTAAATTCCGTAACATGCATTTTAATTCACCATGACGTCGGTACCAATATTCATTTGTCCCACGCTGACAAGCCATCAGATTGATCAGTTGTGTTTCCAAATGATCATCTCGGTGCTGCACTTTCTCCATAAAATCCTTAGCAGACACATTTTGTAAATGTACTCCACTTTTTAAAATGTGATTTACTGCATAAGACAGTACAGACAAGTCGCTTTCAAATAAAAGATGGAACAAATAAGGAATACTTTGTCGAAATCTGGGATCTTCAGCATATACTCTTGTAGTCCGATACTCAGAAGCTGGAATCTGTTCCGGACGTTCATCGTATCGTCCTCCTTTTCCTGTAGAAAACAGCTGGGGAAAACATCGAGCTTCCAAGCTGTCCTCCCATACACTCACGGGAGTTCCTTTTGCTTTCTTCATCTGAAACAGATCAATATTGTCTCCCATAACTTCTTTTGAATGAAGAGGATGTATGCTAAAATGTTCATAAATTTCTTCTTCCTTTGACTTGTCCACTTTTTCAATTTGTCCAGTTGGTGTTTCTGTGTCTTCTTGTAAATCTTCTTCTTCTTCTTCTTCTATATAAATTGATTCATACCATTTGTTATTCCTTTTCAAATACAAATTTGCTCTTTGTACTTTCCGTACATCTACCAGCTCCTGCCAAATCTTCTTATTCTTTGTAGGTACACCATTAACCAGAATAATTAATGGTTCAGTTTCCAAAGTATCCGCATCAATAGTTTCCATATTTTTTTTCAAATGCAAGGGCAAATACACCACTCTACCTTTTAAACCTCTCAGTAAATCTGAAGGAGGAAATTTACCAGTTTTGGGCTCCATACGTACTATGGTCTGGAACGGATGAACACATTGAATGAGTATAGATTCATATGTATTTAATTCAGAAAGTTCAGCAGGAATTGCATCCAATTCTAAATTATTATGTACAGCTCTGGTCGGCATTCTATTTTCTTCTAACTTATTATAACAGTATTTACAAATACGCTGAACTTCACCCAATTCAAAACAATTTTCAAGAAATATATATGTGGCAAAATCCTTCCACTTATAATTATCTTCATTTTCACTTTTTCTATAGAGATCAACATACCTGGTTTGTTTTCTATAATGAGTTCTGCGGCAACAAATACAAGTAATATTTGGTCTTTCATTAGAGATTATTGCAAATTTTGTTATGTGATCATTAAATGTCTTACTTACAGAGGGTTCTACATTCTCTTCCACTTCTTCCTCATTTACTGTGTCCTTTTCTGCACTGTTTTGTTCAGGACCAAAGTAACAAAACTGAATTTCATCAACAACCTTCTCTACATCTGATACCGATCCACGGAACAGAGCCCTATTCAATTCATCTAACTTTATTGCTGGACTTTTAGCAAAATACAACCGTCTCACAAACTTTCTCATTTCAGTATGATGAACAGCCAGCATCCTAGAATGATGGAAAACACTATTACACACTTTTCTAGATAGACAAGCCAGAGAATGACCCTGCAAACCAGTATTCTCTCTCACTCTGCATGGATCCAGACTTTGAAGCACCTTAATCTTCTGTTTTACACTTTTTTTACTATATTCTCTTAGAAACTCACGAAATTTATCAATAGATTCCTGACGCACAGTGCAAATACTACTACAATTCCAAGTGTACACTGGGGCTTTAGGACGTCTCCCCATAGCCTCATCCGCCATCACTTGTACCTCATCTCTTGGAACCATTATCTCCTTCTCCATTATGCAACCATTTTTCACTTCGTAAGCACGACCTCTGGTGTCAACTGCATGCAGCAAACTATTACTTTGAAAATAGCTCTCTTCATTAAAAAAAGGTTCACTACTTGAACTATGCATCCATTTTCCTAAAAACACTTTACAAAAGTTTGTTCTGTTCACTACTCTTTTCCTTTTGCTTTGTGATTTCAGTACATTAACCATTTTATCTAATGTACGCATCCTATTCAAAATTAAAATGAATAGTTTCCTTTTTAATTCTAATGCCTTTGCTGCAATGGCTTCAATTTCTTTTTTTCTCTTATAAAACTTAGCCTTTTGCTTATATTTCTTCACATCCTTTATCAAATTGGACATAACTCTTCTCTGAAACATTTTTCTACGTATCTCTTTAAACGCTGTTTTTCTGTTTAAGTTTATCTTTTTAGTTGCAGAAGGTATATTTGCATTAACTAAATGCTCAATTTTTTCCTCTCCTTTTCTATTGAAAACATTTTTTCCAGTACAGACATTTTGTACATTTTTCCTTTTTTTGAATATGTTCTTTAAAAAATCTTTTGTTTGCTTACCAGAAGATTTTTTCTTTTTCCCAACATGAGCATCTCCAACTAACTTAGGTCCTCCAGTTGTCTTCAAATATAGGTTTTTTTTGTGGTCTTTCTTTACTCAGGATTTTGTAGGCATCTTAAATTTTGTTCACTGCTCTTCAGCAATACCTGAAAAAAACTAAAAAAAAATACCTTAATTTTATTTAAATATATTACTACATTTTTTATGTTCTTTAGAAATCTTAAAATACTATAAACCCCTTTCCTATAAATGAAAACCACAATAACACCTTCACAAATTAAATTTCTAAAAATAATTCCTGTGTGCACACAAAGTCATGCTTTGAAATTAGGCAGAAAACGAAATTTCTTTGCCAATTGCAAAGCATACTTTCTACTACTTTTTAGGCAAGTGAAAAGTACTTTTACAGACTGACACATTTTGAATCCACTTTTTAGATTCTTAAAAGAGCACATGTCCAAACTGCTTTTTCAGACCAGCACCATGTGTAACCTGGGTGACTGCCTACACTCCAGCAAGGGCAACCAGCCTTAGTGATGCTGAATGTATTTGCATTACTGACTGAAACCTCAAACCCCACTCGCTTGTGAATACTGTGCATGATTCCACAGGGTAAGCAGCTGGGTGTGTGCTAAGAGTCTGCTTCTGCACCAAAAAATGGCTCCCCCTTTCCATCTAATGCAACTGTGAAATCACCATAGCAATACGCAATAAATCTCTGCCTGTAATTCCTATATGCACACAGAGTCATGTTTTCACATTAGTCACAAAACGAAATTTCTTTGCCATTTTGAAAGCACACTTACTACTCTTTTTTTTGGCAAGTGATAAACACTTTTACAGTCTGTCACATTTTGAATCCACTTTTCAGATTCTTAAAAAAGCACATGTCCAAACTGCTTTTTCAGACCAGCACCATGTGTAACCTGGGTGACTGCCTACACTCCAGCAAGGGCAACCAGCCTTAGTGATGCTGTATGTATTTGCATTACTGACTGAAACCTCAAACCCCACTCGCTTGTGAATACTGTGCATGATTCCACAGGGTAAGCAGCTGGGTGTGTGCTAAGAGTCTGCTTCTGCACCAAAAAATGGCTCCCCCTTTCCATCTAATGCAACTGTGAAATCACCAGAGCAATACGCAATAAATCTCTGCCTGTAATTCCTATATGCACACAGAGTCATGTTTTCACATTAGTCACAAAACGAAATTTCTTTGCCATTTTGAAAGCACACTTACTACTCTTTTTTTTGGCAAGTGATAAACACTTTTACAGACTGACACATTATGAATCCACTTTTCAGATTCTTAAAAAAGCACATGTCCAAACTGCTTTTTCAGACCAGCACCATGTGTAACCTGGGTGACTGCCTACACTCCAGCAAGGGCAACCAGCCTTAGTGATGCTGAATGTATTTGCATTACTGACTGAAACCTCAAACCCCATTCGCTTGTGAATACTGTGCATGATTCCACAGGGTAAGCAGCTGGGTGTGTGCTAAGAGTCTGCTTCTGCGCCAAATAATGGCTCCCCCTTTCCATCTAATGCAACTGTGAAATCACCAGAGCAATACGCAATAAATCTCTGCCTGTAATTCCTATATGCACACAGAGTCATGTTTTCACATTAGTCACAAAACGAAATTTCTTTGCCAATTTGAAAGCACACTTACTACTCTTTTTTTTGGCAAGTGATAAACACTTTTACAGACTGACACATTATGAATCCACTTTTCAGATTCTTAAAAAAGCACATGTCCAAACTGCTTTTTCAGACCAGCACCATGTGTAACCTGGGTGACTGCCTACACTCAAGCAAGGGCAACCAGCCTTAGTGATGCTGAATGTATTTGCATTACTGACTGAAACCTCAAACCCCACTCGCTTGTGAATACTGTGCATGATTCCACAGGGTAAGCAGCTGGGTGTGTGCTAAGAGTCTGCTTCTGCACCAAAAAATGGCTCCCCCTTTCCATCTAATGCAACTGTGAAATCACCAGAGCAATACGCAATAAATCTCTGCCTGTAATTCCTATTTGCACACAGAGTCATGTTTTCACATTAGTCACAAAACGAAATTTCTTTGCCATTTTGAAAGCACACTTACTACTCTTTTTTTTGGCAAGTGATAAACACTTTTACAGTCTGTCACATTTTGAATCCACTTTTCAGATTCTTAAAAAAGCACATGTCCAAACTGCTTTTTCAGACCAGCACCATGTGTAACCAGGGTGACTGCCTACACTCCAGCAAGGGCAACCAGCCTTAGTGATGCTGAATGTATTTGCATTACTGACTGAAACCTCAAACCCCACTCGCTTGTGAATACTGTGCATGATTCCACAGGGTAAGCAGCTGGGTGTGTGCTAAGAGTCTGCTTCTGCACCAAAAAATGTCTCTCCCTTTCCATCTAATGCAACTGTGAAATCACCAGAGCAATACGCAATAAATCTCTGCCTGTAATTCCTATATGCACACAGAGTCATGTTTTCACATTAGTCACAAAACGAAATTTCTTTGCCATTTTGAAAGCACACTTACTACTCTTTTTTTTGGCAAGTGATAAACACTTTTACAGTCTGTCACATTTTGAATCCACTTTTCAGATTCTTAAAAAAGCACATGTCCAAACTGCTTTTTCAGACCAGCACCATGTGTAACCTGGGTAACTGCCTACACTCCAGCAAGGGCAACCAGCCTTAGTGATGCTGAATGTATTTGCATTACTGACTGAAACCTCAAACCCCACTCGCTTGTGAATACTGTGCATGATTCCACAGGGTAAGCAGCTGGGTGTGTGCTAAGAGTCTGCTTCTGCACCAAAAAATGGCTCCCCCTTTCCATCTAATGCAACTGTGAAATCACCAGAGCAATACGCAATAAATCTCTGCCTGTAATTCCTATTTGCACACAGAGTCATGTTTTCACATTAGTCACAAAACGAAATTTCTTTGCCATTTTGAAAGCACACTTACTACTCTTTTTTTTGGCAAGTGATAAACACTTTTACAGTCTGTCACATTTTGAATCCACTTTTCAGATTCTTAAAAAAGCACATGTCCAAACTGCTTTTTCAGACCAGCACCATGTGTAACCTGGGTGACTGCCTACACTCCAGCAAGGGCAACCAGCCTTAGTGATGCTGAATGTATTTGCATTACTGACTGAAACCTCAAACCCCACTCGCTTGTGAATACTGTGCATGATTCCACAGGGTAAGCAGCTGGGTGTGTGCTAAGAGTCTGCTTCTGCACCAAAAAATGGCTCCCCCTTTCCATCTAATGCAACTGTGAAATCACCAGAGCAATACGCAATAAATCTCTGCCTGTAATTCCTATATGCACACAGAGTCATGTTTTCACATTAGTCACAAAACGAAATTTCTTTGCCATTTTGAAAGCACACTTACTACTCTTTTTTTTGGCAAGTGACAAACACTTTTACAGGCTGTCACATTTTGAATCCACTTTTCAGATTCTTAAAAAAGCACATGTCCAAACTGCTTTTTCAGACCAGCACCATGTGTAACCTGGGTAACTGCCTACACTCAAGCAAGGGCAACCAGCCTTAGTAATGCTGAATGTATTTGCATTACTGACTGAAACCTCAAACCCCACTCGCTTGTGAATACTGTGCATGATTCCACAGGGTAAGCAGCTGGGTGTGTGCTAAGAGTCTGCTTCTGCACCAAAAAATGGCTCCCCCTTTCCATCTAATGCAACTGTGAAATCACCAGAGCAATACGCAATAAATCTCTGCCTGTAATTCCTATATGCACACAGAGTCATGTTTTCACATTAGTCACAAAACGAAATTTCTTTGCCATTTTGAAAGCACACTTACTACTCTTTTTTTTGGCAAGTGATAAACACTTTTACAGTCTGTCACATTTTGAATCCACTTTTCAGATTCTTAAAAAAGCACATGTCCAAACTGCTTTTTCAGACAAGCACCATGTGTAACCTGGGTAACTGCCTACACTCAAGCAAGGGCAATCAGCCTTAGTGATGCTGAATGTATTTGCATTACTGACTGAAACCTCAAACCCCACTCGCTTGTGAATACTGTGCATGATTCCACAGGGTAAGCAGCTGGGTGTGTGCTAAGAGTCTGCTTCTGCACCAAAAAATGGCTCCCCCTTTCCATCTAATGCAACTGTGAAATCACCAGAACAATACGTAATAAATCTCTGCCTGTAATTCCTATATGCACACAGAGTCATGTTTTCACATTAGTCACAAAACGAAATTTCTTTGCCATTTTGAAAGCACACTTACTACTCTTTTTTTTGGCAAGTGATAAACACTTTTACAGTCTGTCACATTTTGAATCCACTTTTCAGATTCTTAAAAAAGCACATGTCCAAACTGCTTTTTCAGACCAGCACCATGTGTAACCTGGGTAACTGCCTACACTCCAGCAAGGGCAACCAGCCTTAGTGATGCTGAATGTATTTGCATTACTGACTGAAACCTCAAACCCCACTCGCTTGTGAATACTGTGCATGATTCCACAGGGTAAGCAGCTGGGTGTGTGCTAAGAGTCTGCTTCTGCACCAAAAAATGGCTCCCCCTTTCCATCTAATGCAACTGTGAAATCACCAGAGCAATACGCAATAAATCTCTGCCTGTAATTCCTATATGCACACAGAGTCATGTTTTCACATTAGTCACAAAACGAAATTTCTTTGCCATTTTGAAAGCACACTTACTACTCTTTTTTTTGGCAAGTGATAAACACTTTTACAGGCTGTCACATTTTGAATCCACTTTTCAGATTCTTAAAAAAGCACATGTCCAAACTGCTTTTTCAGACCAGCACCATGTGTAACCTGGGTAACTGCCCACACTCAAGCAAGGGCAACCAGCCTTAGTAATGCTGAATGTATTTGCATTACTGACTGAAACCTCAAACCCCACTCGCTTGTGAATACTGTGCATGATTCCACAGGGTAAGCAGCTGGGTGTGTGCTAAGAGTCTGCTTCTGCACCAAAAAATGGCTCCCCCTTTCCATCTAATGCAACTGTGAAATCACCAGAGCAATACGCAATAAATCTCTGCCTGTAATTCCTATATGCACACAGAGTCATGTTTTCACATTAGTCACAAAACGAAATTTCTTTGCCATTTTGAAAGCACACTTACTACTCTTTTTTTTGGCAAGTGATAAACACTTTTACAGTCTGTCACATTTTGAATCCACTTTTCAGATTCTTAAAAAAGCACATGTCCAAACTGCTTTTTCAGACAAGCACCATGTGTAACCTGGGTAACTGCCTACACTCAAGCAAGGGCAACCAGCCTTAGTGATGCTGAATGTATTTGCATTACTGACTGAAACCTCAAACCCCACTCGCTTGTGAATACTGTGCATGATTCCACAGGGTAAGCAGCTGGGTGTGTGCTAAGAGTCTGCTTCTGCACCAAAAAATGGCTCCCCCTTTCCATCTAATGCAACTGTGAAATCACCAGAGCAATACGCAATAAATCTCTGCCTGTAATTCCTATATGCACACAGAGTCATGTTTTCACATTAGTCACAAAACGAAATTTCTTTGCCATTTTGAAAGCACACTTACTACTCTTTTTTTTGGCAAGTGATAAACACTTTTACAGTCTGTCACATTTTGAATCCACTTTTCAGATTCTTAAAAAAGCACATGTCCAAACTGCTTTTTCAGACCAGCACCATGTGTAACCTGGGTGACTGCCTACACTCCAGCAAGGGCAACCAGCCTTACTGATGCTGTATGTATTTGCATTACTGAGTCCAACCTCAAACCCTTAAAGTATTCTTTATTTTTACCAGTACACCTTAATTTATGGTGAAAACATAGTCCATATTATTTTACATGTTCCTCACATTTAAATTTCTCCCAAAACAGAAAATAATAAACACAACTTCAACAAAAGGAATTCCATTTCTATTATTCATTTCTTAATTTACCATATACATCCCCTCTCAAACTCTAAACTCACCTTTAAAATTAGTTAGCTGTGAAAGAAATGTGGCACTCAAACAGCAGATTATCAGAGCCAGGATCTCTGTTCTTTACACCTCTCTCCTCTCAGCAGAACCAGATAATGGCAAAGTTTCCCTCTCTTTTTCCACACATATACATGTAAGTTTAAAATCTCAGTGCTTCCCCCTTTTTTTCAAATGTAATCACACATTTCTATTGGTTGAAAACCAACCCTTTTCCAAAAGTACCCTTCCCCCAACTTGGCTTCTGCCTAGTACCCTTCCCCCAACTTGACTTCTGCCTGCTACCATAGCAACAGCTCATGGAACACTGCTGTGTGGAGTTAGGTCAGAAGTTCACCAAACAATGTTTCAATTCCACAGAGCAAGAGTGCTTGACTTTTCAAACCTAACAGCAAATCCATAGTACTGTTCTTTGGTAACACATTTTTCTGTACCAATACAAAACATGCTTCTATTAATTTACACATACAGCCTAGTTTTTATTCTAGAATGGTATGAAACAGCCAATCAGTTCTTTTTTTTATGAAAAAAATATGTATGCCTCCATTTCCAAACTGTCTTTCATTTCTTTTTACCATTCTACTGAATTACACCTCCTGAGTGCATCCAGTTCTCCTTTGAAGATGTTCACAGTGTGGATTGTAGGGCACAGCTATGTCTTCTGGAGTGAAAAGTATGCAGAGAAAACAGGTATGGTGAGAGACCTTGCTTTACCAAATGTAGACATTAAATGGATTGGTCAGAGAGGGTTAAAGTGGCACCAATTGATGCCATTGGTGAAATCCTTCATGCAAATCCAACACCCTGACCTCATAATAGTGCACTGTGGTGGCAATGACCTAGGCACTTTGACTGGGGTAGGTCTGGAAATGCTTATGAAGGAGACCTTTGCACAACTGTTTTCACTTTTCCCAAAAACTGCCTTTGTGTTTTCTAACATATGCCAAAGGCAAAAATGGAACTGGTTCAATCATTTCTGTCCGCAGATTGACAAAGCAAGAAAGCACGTCAACAAATCTGTTTCTGCTTTCCTCCGTGACTATGGTATGGGTTCCATTTACCACAACAACTTGCGTTACGACATGCAAGACATTTATAGAGGAGATGGTGTGCGCTTCAATGATGAAGGGAACAGAGTCTTCCTCTTGAACCTTAGACTCTGCATCGGTACTTACTTGTAGGTACCACTAAAAAATCACTTCATAAACACAACGGCTCTTTTTAGAGCCCCCTAATATCTAAACACTTAAATCTGCATTTAATTTCATTTTAAATTTTTTTTTTTACCGTACGCGTACGGTAAGCTTACCGTACGCGTACCCCGCGATTTTTTTAAAAATCAATAAATGTTTTCTTTGTACTTTTCTGTCCTTCTTTGACCCCCTTACAAATGTTAGGGGGTCTGTAACTCTCCTCCTTGCCCCCTTTTCAAGATATCACTCTTTTTTTTCTGAGTGAAACACACGAAATGGCGGCCGCCGCTTCCTGGTTTCGACCGATTCGAATGTTTACTAAGATCTAAGAGCCAATCAGAATCGCGCTCGCGCACGCCACCGTACGCGTACGGTAAGCGCACAGTAAGCGCACCGTAAGCTGGCTCAGATATATATATTGATTTAAAGGCTATTTTCTCAGAATCTACTGAACAGATTTACACCAAACCTACAAAAGGCACTTCCTTGACCTGAGGACTACCTCTCTGCCAAATTTCTAGTAATTCTGTTCAGCCGTTCGGGCTGTAGCTGTGTCTAAAGGTCCTATGGAAAAATGCATGGGAAAAACGCGTTTTGGGACCCCCCTTTTATCTCAGCCCCCGCTTGACGAATCCCCTCGAGACTTTCAGGGTAGGAGCGGAGCGTAGCGCCCCACCTATTTTGAAAAATTCGCGAGGATTCGTCAACCGGCGCCAAAGTTATTCCAAATAGAATGTTGCGGATTTCCTATGGAAACAGGGTCCTAACTATAACTACCTACTGGCGACCGCCAGTAGGTAATATATATATATATATATATATATATATATATATATATATATATATATATATATATATATATATATATATATATATATATATATATATATATATATATATATGCGCAAACAGAAGTCTTTCACCACAGAACCACCAGGCAGGCAGCAACGAGGAAAAACCACGCAAGTCCCAGTCTTCTTTCGGCAAGTTTATTTAAAACGGCAAGTTCACCAAATCTGACGCATTTCGGGCGTCCGCCCTTGGTCACAGATCGTCAGGCAAATGAAAGAACATCCCTTTTAAAGGGTACATTGCACGAATTTAATTAGTGATTTTTTTCTTTTTGCAACACCATGTGATTAGAAACTGAAAACTGAGGACACACTACATATAGCTAACATAGATAGTCTGTTTTCTAAATCACAATTTGATATATATAAATCGAATAACGGGAGGTATAATTACAATATTTACATTTTGTTGCCCAAATTTGTGTTAACATTCCATTGTGAGTTTCCATGCTATATATTTTGTAAATTTTATATCAGACAATTATTGTCAGTGTGCATTGAAAATGGCACATGATATCCGCATAAATGCGCTTATATAGTAGATTGCAAAAAAAAGACACAGTGTTACTGGTGGTCATTTGTCATGAAAAAGTGCAATGCGCGTAGATAAAGTGCAAATGCAATTGTGCAAATAATGCAAAATATTCTGTGCAAGCATAGCATATAAATAAATATAAATATTTATAAATAATTTCATATTAAAATCATCTAAGCTTCTCAATTCATGAAACCTGATGCTAGGCATATGACCATATAAAAATATCATCTATGTTTTACTCTTTTGCAATCTCTCAATTAACTGCATGAATGCAATAGACATGTAACGACAATATGGATCGTGATGATTTACAATCAATTCCTTTATATATATTTAGATAAAGCAACAAATATCGACCACCTTCCAAAGAAATTTTTTTACTCTATACGTGATTCAAAAGGAGGAAACAAACTAAATCTATCTTGATGTCTGTGTCCCAAAACTTAAATGGGAAAAGTAATGTGAATCCATTGAACCAGTGAAAAAAATCAATTGTGCATGTGATACTAAAAAAAGGGATGATATACAGTATGTGTAATAAAATTCATAATGAAATTAATAGGGTAAAGGCGGAGAAAGCAGATAATGGCCCAAAACAAATCATTAAACAGGGATTGGTTATAAAAAAACATGTAAGTCTTCCGTTGTGTTCAATCCATTGGGGAATCTGCTGTCTAACTCAATAATAAATTGTGACTCAAGTCTTCTGAGCATTTTTTCCCTATCGCCACCCCGTCTAGATTTAGGGACTGAGGCAATGACATAATATTCCAAGCATTGTAAGTTGTTGTTATGTCTTGCCTTGAAATGTCTGGCAACAGGATAAGTGCCATCGTTGTTAACGATGGCACGTAAATGCTGGAGTATTCTGGCATGCACCTGTAGCTTAGTGCTGCCCACATATCTGAGGCCACAGGTGCATGTCAGAATGTAGACAGCAAAATCAGTTTTGCAATTAAATGTGCCCTTGATGTTTTTGGCAATAGGACTGAACGGTGTCAAGTATTGGGAAGTGTTTTTTCCAAATTTACAAGCTCTGCAAGTTGAGCAACGCTTGAATCCCGGCCGGGATTTCAACCAATCCTCTTGTTTTGCTAGCTCAGGGAATTCGTGACTGATCTGGGTTTTAAAGGAGGGTCCCCTCCGATAAGTAACCACAGGGTTGTCTGGAAGCCTGGGGGCCAGAACCAAATCTGTTTTTAAAACAGGCCAGCGCTGTTTTATGATGGATTTAATTTGTCTGGCCTGTTTGCTATACCCGGTGATAAGCCTGGGAGTTTGTTCCTCCCTTGAATCAGTTGATGCAATTGATTCACTGTTAGTAAACAGAGACTCACGGGTTCTAGCATTGGTTTTCTGGATGGCAGTTTTTAAGACTGATTCTTTGTATCCCCTACATCTGAATCTGTCTAGGGCTTCATTTGTGCAGGCCTGTAAATCAAGATCAGTGCTACAAATTCGTTTCAACCTGAGCAACTCCCCAAATGGAATGTTGTCAATCGTGTGTTGAGGATGTGAACTACTGGCATGCAAGATGTTATTGCCAGCAGTTTTCTTTCTATGTAGTTTAGTGACAAGACGGCCATCTTTAACGTATAGTTTAACATCCAAGAATTCAGCTTCATTTACGCTTACATTAGAAGTGAATCTTAAATTTTCTTGGTTGTTATTAATACAAGCCAGGAAATTGTTGACACTTTCCAAATTGCCTCTCCACATAATAAAAACATCGTCTATAAAGCGTATCCACTGTATGACATGTTTTCTGTACATTACACCATGGGTGTGCATGAGGACCTGTTCCTCCCACCAGCCTACGTGCAAGCACGCATAGCTGGGGGAGAAACAGGCCCCCATCGCCACACCTCGCTTTTGTATGTAGATGTTGTCACCAAATAGAAAGAAATTGTTGTTTAGACACCAACCAGTAAGTTCTAAAATCATCTTATTGTGCATATAGCATTCAACAGGTCTCTTACCAAGGAAATGTTCTAATGCACTCAAACCAGTTGTATGTACAATACTGGTGTAGAGCGACTCAATGTCTAGGGTGATCAATAAAAGATCGTCGCTCCACGGAATATCCTTAATCTTGGCAATGAAGTCTGCCGTGTCCCTTACATATGTTGGTAATTCCTTCACTAAGTCCTGTAGGAAGTAATCTATATATTCGGTAACATGTTCTACCATTCCCCCGATGGCCGAGATAATCGGTCGGCCAGGTACTGGTGTGACTAGTTTGTGCACTTTTGGGAGGAGATAAAGTCTTGGTATTATAGGAAATTCCACATATAGGAAATCAAATTCTTGCTTTGAGATCATATTTTCCCTCTTCCATTTGTGGAGCAATTTCAAAAGTGATTCTTTGGCCAGATTGTAGTCCTTGCCTGAAGATTTAACATAACACGAGGAGTCATTTAGTTGTTTCATGGCCTCCTCAATGTAGGCATCTTGAGGCCAAATAACCACATTGCCTCCCTTGTCAGCAGTGGTAACAATATTTTTGTAGTCTTTACTCAGTTTCGAGACCAAGGATAGATATTGTTCCTCTTGTTGACTTTTATAACGCTTCTTGTGCTTGATCTTATATTGCAGTTGTTTAAGATCTTCCACAACAACGTCATGAAAAACATCTATCGAGTCTTTTGGCATTACAGGCATGAACTTTGATTTAGCTTTAAATGGACTGCTGTTTGCGCCCATCTGAGCCACAGAGGCCTCTCTTAGTTCTTCCTGGGTAGAGATTGGAACAGAATTGGATGTGTCATTGTTGGCCAGTTGATGCAAAGTGAGAAATGCTTTGGCGTCCCGAGCAGGCACATTTAAATTTGCGGTGACTCCACTGGTATTGCTATTCGCGGTGTTGTCTGAAGGACCATCTTTGATATTAAAAAACTTTTGCAACTTAAGTTTTCTAATAAAACAGTAAACATCAACCCGGGTTTTGGCATAGTTAAAGTCTGATGGCGGGCAGTAAGTGAGACCAAGGCTGAGTAGTTGTTTCTCAGCCATAGTGAGGGACAGGCTGGAGAGATTGATTATAGCATTATTCTCTACCGCTTTTTGCGCCAATATTGCTTTTTTGTTTTTTTCGGCGACTTTGTGCTTTTTTCTGCGTTCCCTCCTTCTTTTGTTACGTCTTGACTTTTTTTCTGCTGCCTCGTTAGGGGCCTGAGTGTTTGCAGGCGGTCCGAGACTAAAAAATCAACTTCTTCTCCCAAGTCCAGAATCATTGCATTTGGATTTCTTGCACTATAATCACCATCTTCAGATGATGGACCACTGGTAAGTATTTCTTCTTCACTGACAATGTTGATGGAGTCAGTGGTCATTGATGTTGTAGCTACTGCTTGGCTGGTTTGTTGGGCAGCTTTAGTTTGTAACTGTGCAAGTTTATTACTCTTGGCTTTTTCATATTTGCGCGCAAAAGTGTAGATGCTGCCCTGCGCATAATCTTCCTTGTCTCGGGCGAATTTATATATTTTGCGCGCTTTTATCTTCTCCTCCTGTTTTGAAAGCCTTTCATCAATTTCTTTGCGTGTTTTGGTAATAATGTCTCTTGGTTCAAACTTTGCCAGCAGTTCATTGATTTCACTAATTTCCTTCATTAAATTCTCTCTATCAATGGAGGCATACTTAATGAGGATTTGAACCAGTTTAGCTGATGATTCTAGATTAGTTTTACCCCATTCTCGTAGCATTTCAGGGTTGGGGTTTTCATAGCTTGGAGCCAGAAGAATGCGCAAACCGCGTGGAACACGTCCTTCCTCCAAGTATTTGGTGAGAGATTTATGCTCCCACCACTTTGTCATTTCTTGACGCATGCATTTCTCTAAGCGTTTCAAGGCCAGTTTAATTTGATTTTCCTCGCTACCATCTTGCTCATTAGACACATGTTTGCTGCTTGTTGCAGAATTCAAAGTCACATTGGGGAGATTAGAATATAGGGCGTCTGCTGCTGCCTCTCTTCCCCTTAAAATTTCATCTGACATGGCCGTGAACTTGTATTTGCCTTTGAGATATTTTTTGAACAAAGCGTAGGACCCAAAAAACGATCTTTAACAGAGTCCAAAAACGCTTTTTGCCGCTTTTGATTCCCACCCCACCGCACGTATACGAAGGAGCACTCACCACTGCTTTTACTGAGAAGTATTCAGCATTTTTCACCGTCTCTTTGTTCAGACGTGCCGCCGTCGTTGGCTTCTTTCAGTAATTCACGAACAGCCGCCTTGCATTTGGATAGAAATATTATTGCCGTGGATGGAGAAAGATTAATTGCTGCTTTCCGCAGAACACACCATCAGCGTTATCTCCAGACGTCAGTGCTGTTCAGATCAAAATCAGGTGCAGTGAAGGCTCCCTTATATATATATATCGTCCAGTGTAGCTTATCAAAGATCAGTTATTGCTTGTTTATTAATCAGTATTATAGTTTTCTCAGTTATTTATTCATACCTTTAGATTATAAGTATGCTAAATATATTTGAATCTTATGCATTTGGTATCTGAGATAGCCTTTGTTTAGAGAGTATTATGTAATAAACCCCAAGCTTTATTCTAAAAGTGATAGTCTTTGCATTTTGTTAAATAAAACCCCGTTTCAAAAAGTGCTGTTTGGTTTGTGTTGAAGTTTTGCTGTGCCGGGGTGGTAAAACATGCTCAAAAGTGTATATTATTCAAAGGTGCAGTGGTATATTTACCTCCCAGGTGGGAATGCAGGGATTGGGTGTGGCTTATTGGTAAGAAGCCACATTCAAAACAGAGGTACTAAAAATTGGTTATTCAACATGAGGCACAATTGAATTGACATTTTTAATCATTTTTTGTACAGTCCGAAAAATACATTTTTCTTATCCCCGGACCTGTCGAACTTACTCCAGATGGTCAGGAATTCAGTTTTTTGACTGTTTAGTTCTTTTTACTGTAAATAACTATTGCATGTGAATTATCTATTTTGGAAATAAAATAAGTGTCTTTAGAGTCATTTTCCTACCTGAAATCAGTCAAAATTTGAGCTTCTGAGCAGGAGGAAAAGTCTGTAAAAATGGCAGTTTTGGTCACGGTGAGGCCTTAAGAATTGGTTATTCAACATGAGGCACAATCTAATTGTAATTTTGAATCATTTTTGTACAGTCCAAAAAATCAATTTTCGGATGAAAAACGATGACACCGAACCTGTCGTACTTTTTCCAGATGGTCTTTAATGGTGATTTTTTTAATGTTTAGTTTTTTACTGTAAATAACTATTGCATGTGAATTATCTCTTTTGGAGATAAAATAAGTGTCTTTAGAGTAATTTTTCTGCCCAAAATCACTCAAAATGGGACCTTCTGAGTAGGAAGAAAAGTGTGTAAAAATGGCAGTTTTGGTCAGTGCGAGGCCTTAAAAATTGGTTACTCAACATGAGGCGCAATCCAATTACCATTTTGAATCATTTTTTGTACAGTCCAAAAAATCAATTTTCTGATGAAAAACGATCACCTGTCTTACTTTCTCCAGATGGCCAGGAATGGTGATTTTTTAATGTTTAGTTTTTTTTACTATAAATAACTATTGCAAGTGAATTATCTCCTTTGGAAATAAAATAAGTGTCTAGGAGTCATCATCCTGCCCAAAATCAGTCATAATAGGAGCTTCTGACTACAAGGAAAAGTCTATAAAAATGGCAGTTTTGGTCACTGTGAGGCCTTAAAAATTGGTTATTCAACATGAGGCGCAATCCAATTCCCATTTTGAATCATTTTTTGTACAGTCCAAAAAAGCAATTTTCTGATTAAAAACAATGACCCCGGACATGTCCCTCTTTCTCCATATGGTCAGTAATGGTGATTTTTTAATTTTTAATCTTTTGACCGTAAACAACTATTGCATGTGAAATATCACATTTGGAACTAAAATAAGTGTCTTTAGAGTCATTTTCCTGCCTGAAATCAGTCAAAATAGGAGCTTCTGAGTACGAGGAAAAGCCTGTAAAAATGGCTATTTTGGTCACAATGAGGCCTTAAAAATTGGTTATTCAACATGAGGCACAATCCAATTGACATTTTGATTCATTTTTTGTACAGTCCCCCCAAAAATTTCTGATTAAAAATAATGACCCCGGACATGTCCCTCTTTCTCCATATGGTCAGGAATAGTGATTTTTGAATGTTTTTTTTTTACTGTAAATAACTATTGCATATGAATTATCAATTTTGGAACTAAAATAAGTGTGTTTAGAGCCATTCTCCTGCCCGAAATCAGTCAAAATAGGAGCTTCTGAGTACGAGGAAAAGCCTGTAAAAAAGTCTGTTTTGGTCACAATGAAGCCTTAAAAATTGGTTATTCAACATGAGGCACAATCCAATTGACATTTTGATTCATTTTTTTACAGTCCAAAAAATGAATTTTCTGATGAAAAGCGATGTCTCTGGACCTGTCAAACTTTCTCCAGATGGTCAGGAATAGCCCGAAATCAGTCTAAATAGGAGATTCTCAGTACTAGGAAAAGTCTGAATAAATGGCAGTTTTGGTCACAGTGAGGCCTTAAAAATTAGATATTCAACATGAGGCACAATCCAATTGACATTTTTAATCATTTTTTGCACAGTCCAAAAAATTTATTTTCTGGTGAAAAACGATGACCCCTGAGCTGTCGTACTTTCTCCAGATGGTCAGAAATGGTGATTTTTGAATGTTTAGTTTTTTACTGTAAATAACTATTGTATGTGAATTATCACTTTTACAAATAAAATAAGTTTCTTTAGAGTCATTTTCCTTCCCTAAATCAGTTAAAATGGCAGTTTTGGTCACTGTGAGGCCTGTAGTGAAAGAGTCACTTTTGTAGTCTGGCACCCTATGATGACCTCCAACTACCACCATATTAATTGAGTTTAGTGTGTTACTTTACCCTAGCCTTAATTTAGGATGGTCCTGCATATGCCTGCTTCTCTTCTGTCCTGTAATCTTGCTGTCTTTCAGTGGGAGCTGTTACGGAGTGGAACAGTCATGCCAAGAGCAGAGCGTGTGGGATGTGCATTTGAAGGCGTGCAGTTGTGCAGGAATGTGTATTGTATTGTGCATTGGTGAGAATTATGAGTTCTTACTATTGGCTTTGACATGGTTTAATGTCATTCTGTTTTCTAACTTTACCTTGCTTTATGGCAGTGCTTACTATTGATTAGCTTTGACATGCTTTCATGTCATATTGCTTTTCAATTCCATCTTGCTTTGGGCCTTTCTGTGTGCATAGCCTAACTAACTCCATTTTCATGACTGAAGCTATTTTCTGTGCTTGCACGTAGCTGCAAAGTGGGGAGGGCATGTTCTGCTCTTCCTCCTGTTTTTCACACTTTACTGACTAGAGAAAACCGGTTCTTATCAGAGGAATGTACATGGTCCATCTCAAAGCCATAGCAAAGGCCTGATCAACCGCTGCCGTGGCCTTGGAGCAGACTGATCCGGGCTCTCATGAGAACGAGGGGGCGAGGCTTGCTAGAAGCTTCGTTATGTTTGGATTTGAATTAAAAAGGGGATTCTCAACTGGTCTGGCGGGAGTTTGGGAGTTTGGATTCAGAGCTAGGACAGACGTGTCTATCTTGGATTGAACCCTGATTGCTGAGCTCTGATCCCCGGCTGTGTGAAGACTTCCCCAGCCAGAAGTGGGCAGTGTATGCATCAGGTGATGTATTTAGTTGTGTGGTTCTTTGATCATTTGAGGTGTTTTCTTTATGGTGTAGGATGTGCACATCCAGAGTGATCCTCTACTGTGTGTATATATATATATATATATATCGTCCAGTGTATCTTATCAAAGATCAGTTATTGCTTGTTTATTAATCAGTATTATAGTTTGCTCAGTTATTGATTCATACCTTTAGATTATAAATTTGCTAAATATATTTGAATCTTATGCATTTGGTATCTGAGATAGCCTTTGTTTAGAGAGTATTATGTAATAAACCCCAAGCCTTATTCTAAAAGTGATAAAGTCTTTGCATTTTGTTGAATAAAACCCCATTTCAAAAAGTGCTGTTTGTTTTGTGTTGAAGTTTTGCTGTGCCGGGGTGGTAAAACATTCTCAAAAGTGTATATTATTCAAAGGTGCAGTGGTATATTTGCCTCCCAGGTGGGAGTGCAGGGATTGGGTGTGGCTTATTGGTAAGAAGCCACATTCAAAACAGAGGCCTTAAAAATTGGTTATTCAACATGAGGTACAATTGAATTGACATTTTTAATCATTTTCTGTACAGTCCAAAAAATACATTTTCTGATAAAAAACGATGACTCCGGACCTGTCATACTTTCTCCAGATGGTCAGGAATGGTGATTTTTGAACGTTTAGTTTTTATACTGTAAATAACCATTGCATGTGAATTATCACTTTTGGAAATAAAATAAGTGTCTTTAGAGTCATTTTCCTGCCCGAAATCAGTCAAAATAGGAGCTTCTGATTACGAGGAAAAGTCTAAAAAAATGGCAGTTTTGGTCACTGTAAGGCCTTAAAAATTGGTTATTGAACCTGAGGCACAATCCAATTGACATTTTTAATCATTTTTTGTACAGTCCAAAAAATCAATTTTCAGATGAAAAACGAAGACCCCGGACCTGTCGAACTATCTCCAGATGGTCAGGAATAGTTATTTTTGACTGTTTAGTTTTTTTTTACTGTAAATAGCTATTGCATGTGAATTATCTCTTTTGGAACTAAAATAAGTGCCTTTAGAGTCATTTTCCTGCCCAAAATCAGTCAAAATAGTAGCTTCTGAGTACGAGGAAAAGCCTGTAAAAATGGCAGGTTTGGTCACTGTGAGGCCTTAAACATTGACTTTTTAAATTATTTTTTGAACAGTGCAAAAAAAAAATTTCTGATGCAAAACGAGGACCCCAAAACTGTCAAACTTTCTCCAGATGGTCAGGAATGGCGATTGTTTAATGTTTAATCTTTTGAGTGTAAATAACTATTGCATGTGAATTATTGGTAATAAAATAAGTGTCTTTAGAGTAATTTTCCTGCCCAAAATCAGTCAAAATTGGAGCTTCTGAGTATGAGGAAAAGTTTAATAAAAATGGCTGTGTTGGTCACAAATATGCCTTAAAAATTGGTTATTCAACATGAGGCACAATCCAATTGACATTTTGAATCATATATTGTAGAGTCCAAAAAATGAATTTTCTGATGAAAAACAATGACCCCAGACCTGTCAAACTTTCTCCAGCTGGTCAGGAATGGTGATTTTTGAATGTTTAATCTTTTGACTCTAAATGACTATTGCATGTGTATTATCACTTTTGGAACTAAAATAAGTGTGTTTAGAGATATTTTTCCATCTTCAATTGGTTTAAAATAGAAGCTTCTGAGTAGGGGAAAAAGTCTGAAAAAATGGCAATTCTGGTCACTATGAGGCTTTAAAAAGTGACTATTCATCAAGAAGCGTGAACCAATTGACATTTTTAATCATTTTTTTTACTGTCCAACAAATCAACTTTCTGATGAAAAACGATGACCCCGGACCTGTCGTACTTTCTCCAGATGGTCAGTAATGGTGATTTTTTAATGTTTACTCTTTTTACTGTAAAAACTGACTGTTGGATGTGAATTATCACTTTTTGAACTAAAATAAGTGTGTTTAGATTCATTTTCATGCCGAAATCGGTCAAAATAGAAGCTTCTGAGTAGTAGGAAACACCTGTCAAAATGGGAATTTTGGTCACTGTGAGGCTTTAAAAAGTGGTTATCCAACACGAGGCATGATCCAATTGACATTTTGAATAATTTTTTTAACAGTCCCAAAAATCAATTTTCTGATGAAAAACGATGACCCCGGACCTGTCAAACTTTCTCCAGATGGTCAGTAATGGTGATTTCAATTTTTTAAATCTTTTGACTGTAAATGGCTATTGTATGTGAATTATCACTTTTGGAACGAAAATAAGTGTGTTTAGAGACTTTTTCCTGCCCGAAATTGGTCAAAATAGAAGCTTCTGAGTAGGAGAAAAACTCTGTAAAAATGGCAATTTTGGTCACTGTGAGGCTTTAAAAAGTGGTTATTCAACATGTGGCATGATGTATCAATTATATTTTTGAAGCAGATAATATTGGACCGGGTCATCCTTCATATAAGCCAAATGAGCCATTTAGAGACATGCTTTTATTGACTCCCTGTGTCTGCATTTACTTTTACAGACTTATCTGTTGGAGGCATCTGTCGAATTAACTTTCCATCCTCCATTGCAAAAAATTTGCAAGACACTCATTTTCTTATTGACTCTGATAATAGTGATCTAAGATCTTTGTCTTTTGTGTGTGAGCGGTTTGACCCCAACTCAGCACGTTTATTCAACTGAGAAACATCAAGATCACATTTTCCCTGCTTAGAGAGATTTCCTTTTCCCATCTTATTTTAGTCCAATCAGGTATTCTTGGACCTAACGTTACACATGGTAATGTAAGGATTCTCCACATCTTTTCTTCATCTATAATGATTTTAAAGACTTAGCACCAAAATATTTCACCAAGAAGTGTCTCGTGCCCACAACCTACACTGGCGCTGTCTTCACTGGGTTTTGGCCCGCCACCCTATGAATACCGCAATTGATCAACCATGTTTTTTAGTCTCCTACGATTGCTAGCCAACTCTAGGGACCAACAAGAGGAAACACCGAACCAGGACCCAGGGCTAGCAGGAGCCCAGACCAGGGGCACAAGCACACCACCCTTTTCCATGGTGCTTATATATTTATATGGACATCAGTTGGACATTGCATAAAAATGCATATCGCTCATCGTCTTTGGAATTCGCTCATGGGAGCTTAGGGGCTAAGGTGAGAAGGTAAAAATGCCTCAATGCATTTTACCTTCATTCAAGGTATTCACCACACTACTTCTCCCTAAGACAAAGTATGGTGCTCCTTAACTTGCTGGAATAAAATCCATCAATCCAAGTCACTTTCGCTATCCAGGAATTGCAGCCATTTCAGGTCTCAATGTGCAACACCACAGAGCTGTGCAGGCCAACACAAGCTGGAGATTCTGTACTTGAGGGCGTGCATCTCCCACCAATTTTCCACACCCATGCTGCACAAGCCCACAACACACCCAGGCAGCACTGTCCACACAACAAAGACCAACTAAAGTCTCTAGGGCAGCCAAGCTATGCTGCGTCCAATGAACAGCGTTGTAGGGACAACATCACTGGGTTGAAGCTGTACCAAATCAACAGATGGGAGCCAGGTAATGCTGCCTTAACACAACACAGCGTCCTAACTTCCCAATAATGTCCCCAGTGCATGCTCATTAATGGGCAAGAGAAGCAAGTGAGGGGCGCTATTAACAGGTGGAATTCCACCTCACACCACAAATCCTATGCTGTACCACCAACCACCATCTCTCACCTAGGGGACACACCAGATACCTCAGCTCGAAGTTTCGGGCTGATAGAACTGTGTAGAGTGCAAGATCAGGTGGTACAGCCCAAGTGGGGTGGGGGGCGTATCCCCGGCACGATCATAGCTCAGGCTCAACTACCCTGCTTCCTTACTCTGCCTTCCAGAAGCCAAAGGCAGTTGAAGGGAGACCAGGTCATTCCCGGTGAGTCAGCAGGGTTGTGCACACTGACACAGTCCTTTTGAGGAGAGGCGATGCTCTCCTCCCCCTCCTCCTCCTGTTCAACTAGCTTCAATTGGGTTGAAGGTATTCACTTCCCTTCCCTATCATTTTTAATCCACCAATCTGGGACACTGAATAAAGCTACTTATTAGACCACCATGAGTTAGTTTTATCACTTCACCTTCAGTACTTTGCACTATGCACATCTCACCCACATCCTTTGCTCACATAGGCATAGGTACAATAATCATACAAGAAAATAAGGGAGTACCCAGAAAATTTAAATACCCCCCAACTTTAACCAAATCTCCAACAACACCAAATGAGAGAAACAGAAATTCCAACAGTTCCTAGATTCGTTCTCTTCACTTGTACATCCTCCAATTAATCAGCTCATCCTCCCACCCTTCTATCTATCTATTCAGTGATCCTTTACCCCATCCTTTCATTATTCCACAATCCATTGGCATTCCTTCCAGCCATCAATCCATTAATTTATTTATCCATCTTTTCACTCATCGCTCCTTTCAGCCATAAATCATCCATCCTTTTATCAGTCCATCGTTGCTCTCATATTTTTCCTCCCCATTTGTCTGTGCCATGCATGCATCATGCCTCTTCCTGTGTCTAGCCCTTCCTGAGAGCTTAGACCAACTGCTACTATCCATCCACTGCTCCCATTTTAGGAACTGTTTTGGGAATTACATTTTTATTTATTTTTGAGCACTTTACACGAGTGCTCCTGTTTTCACTCATTTTTTAAATGTCCGTTCCTTCCCATTGTACTACCACTTCCCCCTCTTGCCCTGTTGCATATTTAATAAAAGCACCATCTCAACTATAATATATAGTGAAAAGCTGGCTTTGCTCTGCACCCTTGCCTTTAACCAGACATTTCTGTGCTGATCCTTGCACAAACATCACATGTTCCACAATACTTTCTATTTCAGGCATTCCAGTGGCATATGCATACTGAACATTGTATAAGTGTTCTTGTGCCGTGATTTTGCAAGCTCCTTGGTTTTTTTTTTTACCGTCGGTTACCTCGCGCTGTACCATTACTTCCCCCTCCCGTCCGTTGTTTGTTAAAGGCACCCTCTCAACTTCAATATATAATGGAAAGCTGGCGTTCCTGCGCACTCTTGCCTTTTTATAGCCATTTCGGTGCCGATCCTTGCACAAACAACATATGTTCCACAATACTTTCTAATTCAGGCATTACAGCGGCATATGTGCACTGGACATTTTGAATGTATTCTTTTGACTAATTCTTTTATTCGTTAGGATATTCATTAATTAATGGCTGCTCTGCTCAACCTCGGTAATTGAAAAAAATTGTATGCAGGAAGTGCGCGAGGGTTGTGCCTTGTTTTTATCGCCTGCTTTGTGGCTGCAGTGAGATAAGTGCGTCAGAGCTTGCCTTCTTCGACGTCCACTCAGCAATGCCTGTTTATAGAGAGAGCATTGTGTTTATTTATGGACAACAAACAACTGCTGGCAGCAGAGATTTGCCACATGCTTTTTTTATTTCCATTTCGACACTTAAACTTTGTAGAAGAGTTGCATGTGAGTCTCCGGAGTACAAAAAGCCAAGCCCGACTGATCTGATAAGAGACAAATGGTTTTTAGGTCTCGCCTAGCGTTGCTGCGCACATGCGCAACTCGCTCGGCGAGATTTATTGTAGATAAGCATTTTCCAAAAAGGGCTTTAAGCCCCGCCCCTTATTCCCATTGGCTTGCGTCACCGTTTATGGTAAACAGTGGCCTGCCATTGGGAATAAGCTTTCTGGGGTGCCTCCTTTTCGCTTTTTTGTCCGGCCCACCCGGACTGGCTCGCCTGCTTTCCTTCTGTTGTGAAGCAGTTTCTTATCTTTAGGGAGGGCCAGATGGCCCTCCCTAAAGATAAGAAAGTGCACCGGTCGTCTCTGTTCCTGTCCTGCCTTTCTCTCTCTGCTCCTGTCTTTCTCTCTCTGTTCCTGCATTTTTCTCTATCTATTCCTGTCTTTCTCTCTCTATTCTTGAATTTCTCTCTCTGTTCCTGCCTTTCTCTCTCTGCTCCTGTCTTTCTCTCTCTGTTCCTGCATTTTTCTCTCTCTATTCCTGTCTTTTTCACTCTCTATTCCTGTTTTTCTCTTTCTATTCCCGTCTTTCTCTCTCTATTGCTGTCCTTCTCTCTCTCTCTGTTCCTGTCTTTCTCTCTATATTCCTGTCTTTCTCTATTCCTGTCTTTCCCTCTGTTCCTGTCCCTTTTTCTCTCTTCCTGTGTCTTTTCCGAGCTTTCTCTTTTTGCACCGGTCGTCTTTGTTCCTGTACTGCCTTTTTCTCTCTGTTCCTGCCTTTCTCTCTCTGTTCCTGTCATTCTCTCTCTGTTCCTGCATTTTTTTCTATCTATTCCTGTCTTTCTCTCTCTATTCTTGTATTTCTCTCTCTCTCTGTTCCTGTCTTTCTCTATTCCTGTCTTTCTCTCTGTCCCTGCCTTTCTCTCTCTGATCCTGCCTTTCTCTCTCTGTTCCTGTCTTTCTCTCTCTGTTCCTGTCTTTTTCTCTCTCTCTGTTCCTGTCATTCTCTCTCTGTTCCTGTCTTTCTCTATTGCTGTCTTTCTCTCTGTTCCTGTCTCTTTTTCTCTCTTCCTGTGTCTTTTCCGCGCTTTCTCTTTTTGCTGCCATATACCCCGGGGAGCTGTGGACAGAGGCACCGGTCATCGACCTTCAAAAACTGGCCTCATAAGTGGACTCAGATTTTTAGCCTACAACTGGGCTCAGCCCACAATGTGAAAAGTGTTTTGGCCTCGAACAATGACGTTTACTTAGGTTGTTTCAGTAGCAATTGCTACTGATGCAGCTGTGGGGAAAGTGGCACGTAATGATCTATAAAATAAAAAGCTGAGCTTGCAAAAGAGAAGTTTGCAGTACAGGCACGGGTCCACAGGCCATGGTTTGGGGAGGGGCAGGAGAGGTGGCGGGAAGAAGAAAATAGGGTGGAGGTTCAAGGTAATCAGTTATTCCTCATTACTTTGAATTTTGCAATTTGAGATATTGACCACCTTTCTATATTGCACATATTAGGCCCACGCTATTGACTCTTCAATCTACCAATCTTTACTTTTCAATGGTTGGAACATTTTAAGCAACATCTTTGCTGCATGCGATTAACGCATCAGCAGAAGCTCCCTGCGGGGTCCCAGTCACAGAGAGGAGCTGACGAGACAGCCAAGGCCCAGGAAAGTGAGGCTCATGGAATGGAAGTGCTGCACCAACGAGACGAGACCAGTGTGCATGCCTGTGAGTGCTGAAGAACACAGAATAGAGCGTGCCACCGAGCTAAACGGTTTTGTGACAGTGACCATCATGGCACTGAGGCAGGAAAGCAAAGTCAGTATGTATCGGAGCGGGAGACAGCCTTGAAGTAGCCTCAAGGAAGAGAGAGCGGAGGACCCTTGTAACACTCTAACATGACAGCAAAGAGAGGTGCCTGCTGCGTGTTATTGTAAAGAAGGGGGCACCTCCATAGCAGGCTTAAGCTATGTACGCTAGGTATGGGCAAAGAAAGTAAGGGGGCTGCAGCACCTCAAAAATAAGGTTTGGGGTTCAGAAAATGCTGGAACAATAACAAGCATTTGCAATGCAATTGGTCTCGCATTTACGCGACTTTAAGCTATTGACATTCTAAATAACAATACCTTTTATTTATGTTTTGGTTTTTAAAACATAAATAAAAGGCATTGTCATTTACAACGCCAATAGCTCAAACTCTCACAAGGGTGATACCTATTGCATTGCAAATGCTTGTTTTCTTTTCTCAGTGGGGGAATGCCTCTGTTGCTGTAATCTGCATGCACACTTCAGTTCATAGCTTTTAAATTTGGCGGGTCCGGCAAGTATCTTCAGGTTTAAACTATGAGGACCAGTTAACTTTGGCAATTACAACATTTGTTCACCGAGTTGTACCGGTGAGAGTTGTGACAGGATTGACAAGTGATTTTTATTTTTAATGGAAAAGTTATTTCACATTAACAAGTGAATTGTGTTCTTAAAAGACTTGGCATTGGGCTCAGCTAGCATCTTGAAAAGTAGAAAAAGGTTCTATTTGGTGCACTAAAAAAATGAAAACACAGATAAACCTGAAGACTAAGAGGACCTGTGATGTTATACCGGCAGGCACTGGGCATAGGGGTGAAACGTGGGTCCGCGTCTGCTCTTTGTGTATGCATTTGTGTGAAGTGTCAGACGGGTTCTGAGTTTCACTTCACGCAAACCTGCCGCTCCGGCTTGAAAGTTTCATTTAATTGAACTTGTTGGCTAGAGTGAGTGTGGAGTAGGGTTTTTTGGCTTCGTTTATCTTAATAAGAACATAGTTTTCCAGCTTGAACTTCTTACTGAGGTTATGTCAAAAGACTGCAGGGGTTTGCTATTTAAAACAAGCATTGGCAGAGTCAAAAGGTCTTGCCTATACAAGAGCTATTGGCTATCTCAATGACTTTTAGCCGTGCTGAGGGACAGTGTAGCTTTCTGTGCAGCAAGGCTGAAAGGAAAGAAAAAAAAACACGATCATGTAGTCAATGCTGGCTGCATCATAGCACTTTTTTTTCTTTACTTTCTGCACCATTGTACAACATTGCTAACAGACATTGGCAAAGCCAATCGGAGGCGCAACTAGAGCCACCTTTTGGGGGAGGTTGCTAAAAATGTCAGGTGGGGGCTAATTCTTCCAGCGAGAGTCAGTGTGGAGATGCAGGGGCTCTAAGAAGAGGTGAAAAAAACACAAAGCCTCGTTAGCAAGTAAATGGTCTTATAAAGACCTGTGAAGTACTCGGGCGGCTTTGTGTGTACCCGGGAAACTGTCTCAGCCCGGGCTAACACCAATGATGGGGGGGGTGAAGCCCTTTCAGTCCAATGAGCGTTGTGCGCCTGAAGCCAAGAGCTCTGGCATAGGCAAGACCTATTGGCTTTGACAATGCATGCTTTGATCTGATCTCAACCCCTTTCCTCACGTCTGCCCACTCACTCTGTTTTCTGGTCATTGTTTTCTTTTTAGAATTAGATTTTTATAATTTCTTGTTCTCACTCCTTTCACAAATTGGCTCCCTTGACCTCCACCTTATCCCTGACCTGCTCTGCCCATAGATCATTTTATGAGTCTTTGTCTGCAGTCCTGGCGATAACCGTCCCAGCGGCAAACACATGTAAGAGCGGGGGTTGGAGCCGCCCCCAAAACTTGTGCCGCCTGGGGTGGACCACCCCCCTCTTGCTACTCCATTGCAGGTTCTCTTGGCATCCTGAGGTATCAAAATGAACAGGTCCAAAGACAGATGGTCCTATACCTGGTAGGAGTCTGAAGATATTCCAATGTAAATATATTTGTTCATAAATTATGATTACATGAAGTTTTTGGGCAAAGTCAGAATAATTGGCAGCAAGATGAAGATTAAAACAAACACAGAACAAGGGATTGGAAATTATGTCTTCTTGCTAGGAGGCACCATTTGAGAAAAAGGTTGCTCTGTACAGTTTGTAGAAGAAACCGGAAGTTGGGTTAGACTTCACTTCTCAGCGCTTTTTTGGGCAGATTTGGAGTTTGGCATTTGCTGTGAACAGAGCCACTTCAGAGATCTGTGATACAGCAAGGAGTTGAATAATCACATGAGTGCAGCAGAAACTGAAGCTGTTCTGGAAGTTCTGTACAGCAGTGAAGAGATGATTCACTATTGCATTGGGAGTGGTGTTCAGTAAGTCAGTATGGAGTTATGAGACCCATCTCTGCTATTTTCGATAAGGATTATTATGTGTACTCTATAGATGTCAGTGACTGTGTCATTCCCTAAGCATTATTGATGGCGCATAATAATGGATGGGTGGAAAGAAATGCCTCTTTTTGCGTTATCAGCCCCAAAGCTTTGGACTGCTGATGCTGGGTTTTCAATTCTGGGAGTGCACTGAGACCTTCTAATCAGACCTCATTACCAGGGCTCTGACCCTTAAAAGTTTAGGCTTGATTGATTTATAGCCGATTGGCAGAGGTTTATTTATTTATACGTCCCTACTATATAGTACCAGGGCACCCAGGGCCTGTCAGTTAAAGTTTTCTCCAGGGCCTGCAGCATTTATTGTGCCACCCTGAGAATAACAAAGTAAAACATGATTCCCAGCGTGCCACTGCACTCCTTCAATTGTTCTTTTTGCAACTCCAGACTGGAAGAGCATTTTAAATGGCTAACTCTACTTTGTAATTGAAATCAGTGACAAATTCCAAACCTCCCTTTTTAAGACATATATCACACCTAAGATAGGCATATTAAGTCCTAAGGCAAGGTGCTGTATCCTAAAAAGCATTGTTATTTGTCCTAACAGTAAAAACCCTAAATTGTCATTTGTACTGTGGAAAGGCTAGTAGCCCATTGGGAGTGCACAGTTACACGATGACAACTCAGCTGTGCTAACTTCTGTATGGAACTGCTAAATGTGGTACTCAAGGTATCAAAGTAGTTGCTGCGTTAAACCCGACTTGATGATCAAGTCAGATTTAATGTAACTTGTAAGTAAAATCAACTTTTAGAAAGTTGCCACTCTGTTGGCCACATTTCCCAGTGGCCATTTGCAGATGCTGTCCAAGTGACAGCCTTCTACCCTCCTGGGGAGAGTTGTGAATGACTCCCAGGAAGGGGAACAATAGAGGCCTGCCATTGAAGTGGCACCTCTCCCTGGGTGGAAGCCACAATGGATGTGAGCACAAAAGGCAAGCTTCAAAGGGGAAGCCGCATTTGAAGGGCAAATGGTGAACACACTAGAGAGGGGCTGCTCTTTTATTCAGCTAAACAGGTTACCTTCAGGTAAAGAGAGAGAAATATGGTTGCCAGACCAGTTTTTTCATGGGCGTGTAGCCCTCAGGTAGCCATACCTCTAGGGTGGGATAAGAAGACAGAGAGAATGGTATCTGCCATCTTGGGTGTGGGCAGAATGTTGCATTATGGGGATAGCTAGTTGCCACACTTTGCAGAAAGTCACCATTATGTGGGAAGGTATCTAGTAGCCCATTGGCTAGTAACTGCTGCATCCCCAAATGTTTCTTTCTCGGCAAAAATATGGCACCCAGATCTTATATCACATCTGAACTGGAGAGAGGACTGAAGGACCAACTTGCTGTTTCATGGACCTGGCAAGAGAGGCTGCACGGAAGACTGGACTGCACCTGCTGCTCCTTGGGCTAGCAAAGAGAGAGCTGTGCCTGTGTCATGCAAGGGTCTCTCCTGAGCCCCAGACAGAAGAGAAGAACTCCTGGAGTCAGTTGGCTGACTTCCTATTGAAGCTCCAGGGCCACGAAAGCTGAAGAAGCCTACCTTGGCAAGTAAGCAACCACAATCACTTGATTGCTGCTGACCGCCGACAGGCAGCCTGAGAGACTGAGTTTTGACAGTGAAAAGTTGCACCCGAGCCTCTTGGCCCTGGGAGAGTCACCAGAGTGCGGTTTGGTCATCCAAGATGGACAATAGCCTTCACCAAATGGAACCACTGGTTTTACTGTGACCGTAAACCAGTAGTCTAGTGGCAACCCTGGACCTACTGGCCCCACGAGGACTTTGACCCCTGTGGCCAAAGTCACCCCACCTGGACCATGGAATGAGGGGTAGCCCCAGGAAGCCCCCTGTTGACTGCATGGCACCTTCAACTTCCTACAGAATCTTCAGCATCCCGTGTAACTTGCATCAGGACCACTCTATTAAGGTTGATGGAAGTATGCCATATAGCCCTTTAAACTGAACTGGAGACTGCTTTGGCAACAAGGTTACTGTCCTAGTCTTCCTGACTGGCCCCATTGGCCTGCTCTCTACCAAGGTTTGTTGACCAAAGCTGGCCCGAGTACCCAAACAAAACTTTATGAAAGTTTTACAAAGTTTCTGCTAACCATGGCATTTGCCAATGCTTGTTAATATTTGTGAAAAGCAGTGATTTACATTTTACCTAACAATCTATTTCCCTCCTGTGAATTTTAGCACTTTTTGTGTCTAAAAATTCATAAAAATAGGAATTATTTTTATAAATAGATGTCTTATTTTTTGTTGTGTGACTTTTGGTACTTTTAAATGTTTTACACTTGTTACTTTGTTTAAGCCTGACTGCTTGAAACCGCAGCTTCCCAGGTTTGAGCCAAAGGTTTTACAAAGGAGTCTGACTGGACCCACGGCGGTATTGTGAGTGTATTAGAGGGTAACGTCACACAACCACACCATATAAAACACTACTTTCCTCACACTGAAAAAACCTTATTCCACAATTAGGAGTCCAGTGAGTCCTGCATCCTCAGAATTCCAGCGGACCTTCCCTTGCGGAATAACGACTGACAGCATTTAACCCTGTCTTTTATATTTAAGAAGGCTGACCCCAAAAGACTGAAATAATATTATTAGGAGGAAGTAAACACATTTTATCAAGTACGGATATTGCAAGGATGTAAACATATTCATAAGTCTATTGCAGATTCTAGCCTCAGGATATCCTTAAACTATTTATGATGTACTTTGACGAAACAGAAATGCATTATCAAAAATGGGCCCTAATGATATTGGAGTAGGATATTGAGACTGTTATTGAACTACAATATAGAATAATCATTAGTAGTAAGTAATTACAGATACATTCACAAATCTAATGAGAGGAAGATATTATTAAGAAATGTCAATGTATTCTTATGTAGTTTCTTTCCCCTCCAGTGATAGCAAGCCAGTTCTAACAGGAATCAATAGTAAAGAAGGTAAGGTGCAGCTTATCAGAGTTGTGAGCTGCTTCATGCGGTTGATTGGAAATAGGATTGCCATTATACAAGTCTAATGGCAAGGTTCTACTGTAGTTCACTGAGCTATTCCATCAACTGTGCTTACACAGTGACATACATTTATTGTGTGACTGGTATTTGTCCAGCCTATTCTGGCATTTGCATTTGTCACAGTTGCAATGCATGCATCACACTTTCAACATTTTTCTGCCGTTTGTTGCAAACAGATGGTCAAAAACAGTTTTTGCATATGTGCATAAACCTTTATGAAATTCAATGCGAAGTGGACCTTGAAAATATCAATTTTAATATATCATTGACCAGATGCTGATCGTTATCCAAAATATTTTTATTTATTCAACAGTACTGCATTTTTTCCAATACCAATACATTATGTACAGATATCTTATTTAATTCAATGCATAACACTAAATTGGTATATTTTTGTAAAGGCTCTTACTACATCCTTTCCAGGCATCCTCCCACATTCATCCACTGCCTATCTTATCATATATTTGATACAGATTTAATACAGAAAATCTGAGCATTTGTTATACTTTAGGAAAAACAAGGTTTGTCCATTATTTTCATTGTAAGTGGCCTCTAGTCATAGCTAAGATTATTTTGGACTTTTTTCATATGTGGTTTTTTAATAATTTGTTGAGGATTTGGTATCACCGAATAGGGTATGGCATCTATTTCAGTCGAAAAGAACATTCATGATGGTCAGGGCTAGAATGAGTCGTGTCCTATGCGCGTTTCGGCTTTGAGCCTTCATCAGGAATCCAGATTAGGTATGTATGCTAAAAACATGTAGAAAAACATCTGGGTTACCAATTGTAGGCCCTACTTATATATATGCTTAACTATGCATTAAAAACATGGTGTGCCACAGAAAAAATAAAGGAGTGTAACATGAATTCCTCAATCAACCATGAGTGAGGAGGAAATGGTGCCCAATATTAAACCATAAAGTGCTCACCGAAAAAATCCAAAATGAATCTGTGAACAGAAAAGTTTATCAAAGTGCCAAATCCATGCCTATATTATGCATGCACTAAGTTCCGCATATGGACTGTTAAAGCAAAGGAAGAAAAATAAATAAAGAATAAAAAGTCCTGATTCCCACGTTTTGTATGTAGCGTGCCTCTTAATTGTGACACACTATTACCTTATGACTAGAAGTTGAGCATATAGTCTGAGAGAAGACATTTGAATGGTTGCTATTCTGAATCTGTCTATAAAACCTGACAGGAGAGAGATGACTTAGTAGTGACTTTGTACATTGAATGCTCAACAGTAATGGTCTGATGTTAAAAAGAGGCTTACCGCATTTAAGGATGTAAGAATGCTTCAATCCAAAAAGAGGGCGCAAAATTATGTCACCTACAGGAAGAGATAGATGAATGGTGTTTAGCGACTACACTCTGTATTTAGCAGCAGAAATATTGTTAGCGTCTCCTAAATCTAATTTCTATGTGAACAGATTAGCGGGCCTGCATTTTGCTTTTGAAACAGGCAATCGCTGTTTAAACGAATAAAGTAATAGCTACTAATTAGCGGGTGGTTCTTACCCGATTTGCTGGTCTCTTAGGTTGAGATTGTGGGATCTGTGTGCTGCGCCAAAAAAGTCGAGGTCGCTCCGGTATGCGGAAACCCTGTCTTTGCCCGTACTGAGCGTGACCGAGGATTTGGGTGAGTGCCAGCGTGTACAACAAGCAGGCGTGCGTTTCTCTTATTCGACAGCCTGTAACATAGTCCCATCGGGTAATGGGATGGTGTGCACACGCCGTTAGAAGGGAGAGTGTTGTTTAAAACAAGGGCAAGGACCCTGATTGGTTAACAAGTGCAGGTAGAGTCATGATGACACTTACAGATCTTTGGATTTAGTGATGTACAGTGGCGGTCATCTTAACAAAGTGTTTAAAAGTTAAGTGACCTCTGGAATCTCAGAATGGATAATGGTACTGCATGGGTAAGAGTGCAATTTTTCTCCTTAAGATATATATAATTATAAAAGGATATCTACAGGAAAAGGGTTGATTTTATTTTGTGATATTTCTGTACAGATAACATAAATAGTCTATATCCCAATTTTGCTCAATAGTGGCAGAACCAAATATCTGTGCTCTATAAACAGTGTTTGCAACATAAATGGCACAAACTATAGATTTTTGCACGGTGCCATGTTTACGTGAGGCAGACAAATTAATAGTTCTCCTTAGAGTTTTTGGACAGCCCTAATTAAAAACTCACAGTCTTGAAGAATGAAGCACTTTAGCTCACTAATGCTAAGAATAGTTAAACTAACTGCACCTTAATGTGTAGGAAGCCCCTGCCCCCACAAGGACCAAAGACCAGAGGCGTAGCTTGAGGGGGCTGTTTGGGGTGACAATCAATCAGGAAATAGAAAGCATGGCTATTCACCTGATACAGTATCCATGCGCTTGCAGGTCCCGGAGGCTTATTCAAAGAACCCCCATGAAAAATGTATTTTGTTGTAAACAGTTGGGTACAGATTTTTCAGTTGGGTGTGATGAAGTGTCTGTCGGATGTCACTTAGGAATTTTACATGCCCACACTGACTAAAACACACACACGCACCCACACACACACTCTCTCTTTCTCTCTGTCTCGCTATCATCTCTGTTACGAAGGCCTTACAAAAGGCTGATTAGTTAGAAAAATATTTTGCTTTAAGTGCCCCTAACATAACACACTCCTCTCTCTTTCCACTGCATTTTAAGCCCCCCTCATTTTCAGCTTCTCATATAATGTGTTTTAACAAGATTTCCCAGCCTGATTTTTGCCAAGTCTGAAGCTCACTCTCCCAACCCCCCTAATCTTATTGATGAAGGTACGCCCCTGCCAAAGACTTTCTCAAAACCCAATACACTGGCCTCAGACAAATGGGCAGAGGTTGATACCTAAAGTGCGAGATTCGCACAGCCAATGTATTGCAGATGATTGTGGCAAACTGGAACATACAAATAAGTGTCATTCGAATCCCAACCTCTGATAAAACCATTCCACTCCACTCTACTCTATGCCACTCTACTCTGCCCAATTACACTATCGGTCCTTCCACTCTACTCTATGCCACTCTACTCTACGTCAATCTACTCAACATCAATCTACTTTGTGTCACTCTATTGCATGGCACTCTAAGCTACTCCACTCTATGCCACTCCATTCTATGCCACTCCACTCTACATCACTCTACTGCACACCACTCTGCTCTAAAACAGGCAACATCCCTACACTCCACGCAATGCCATCTGCATCACTCTATGCCACTCTATACCATGCCACTTTTTGCCACTCCACTCTACACCATTCCACTCCGTGCCACACCACTCTACTCTATTCCACTCCATGCTACTCTATTCTGCGCAACACCACTTTACTCCACCCCACTCTATGCCACTCCACTCTATACCACTCTACTCTACTCCACTCAATGCCACACCACTCTACTCCACTTCACTCCACTCTTGCCACTCACTCTATGACACACTACTCTATGCCACTTCACTCTATGCTCCTCCGCTTTACACTACTCCACTCTACTCTATGCCACTCCACTCTACTCAACACCATTCTACTCTATCCCCATTGCACTTTAGTTCATGCATCCCACTCTACTGTACACCAGTCCACTTTACTCCACACTGCTCTATGCCACTCTGCTTTACCACAACGCCCAGTCGGACCTGCAACCCAGCCCCCAGCACCCAGAGACCCTCATACTGAGTAGCCACGCTTAACAAGCATTGATTTATTGATTGATTGATTGATTGATTGACTCTATGACGCTCTGTCACTTTACTTTACACCACTCCACTCATTGCCACTACCCTCTACTCCACTTCACCCCACTCTACTCTACTCAGCGCCAATCCACTCTAATCTATGTCCCCCCACTCTGCTCAACACCCCAGCCCTCTACCCTACACCACTCCAATCTACGCCACTCCACTCCAAGCCACTCTATTAAATGCCAGTCCAACCTAGTACATTCCACACAATGCCACTCTATGAAACTTTACGCTACTTTATTCTATGCCATCCTGCTCCACTCTACTCTATAAATCTATCAATCAGTATTTGTACTGATCACGCATTAGGGTATCCAGACACTGGGTAGCAGGGCTCCATCAAAAATCCAGATCTTGCGTCTCTCCCTAAATTCCTCTATAAAGTGTGATGTCCGGAGATTGAGGGGAAGGCCGGTCCAGGACCTGACAGAGAGGTAGGAGAAGGAACGGCCTACGCTGTGGCTTCAGCAGATACATGGGGTCTGTGCAAGGATCGCGGAGCGAAGATCTGTGGACGGTTGGTGGAAATTCAGGTGGTGGTTGATGTATGCTTGTCCTAGGTTGTGAAGGGCTTTGTAGGTGTCTATCAATATCTTGAATTGGCATATTTTCTGGATGAGGAGCCAGTGGAATTTCTTAAGGTGTGGGGTGATGCAGGTCCTTTCGGGCAGGTTGAGGATGAGTCTGGCCGCTTAGTTCTGTATAATCTGTAGTCTTTTCATGAGTTCGGTGGTGGTTCCTGCGTACAGTGCGTTGCCGTAGTCCAGTGGCTGGTGACTAGGGCTTGAGTGATGGTTTTCCTCATGCCAATGGTGAGCCATTTGAAGATTCTTCGGAGCATGGGGAGGGTGTCAAAGCAGGCGGAGAAGACTGCATTGATCTGTCACTTCATGGTGAGCTTGATGCCCAGGATGATTCTTAGATTGCGGGCGTAGTCTGTCGGTGTGGGAGAAGGATCCGAGTTTGGCGGGCCACCAGGTGTCGTTCCAAGTAGAGGCATTGTGTCCAAAGATCAGCACTTCGGTCTTGTCATTGTTGAACTTCAAGCAATAAAGTGCCACAGTAGAGTGCCACAGACTCTATGACACTCTATTCTATTCCATTCTACTCTATGCCACTCTGCGCCACTCCAGTCTATGCCCCTCCAGTCCATTCTACACCACTCTATACCACGCCACCCTACTCAGTGTCACTCTACTCAATGCCACTCTATTCTATGCCAATCTACACTACTCTACTCTATGCCACACCACTCTACTCCACTCCACTATTTTCCACTCCACCCTATTCCACCCCAGTCTATGCCGCTCTCCTCTCCGTTACTCTGCGCCACTCTATTCTACATCACTGTATTCTATCCCACTCCACTATACTCCACACTACTCCACTTTGTGCCACTCTACTGTAGGCCACTCTAGTCTACGCTTCTCTATGTCACTCTATGCTACTATTGTCTATTCCACTCCACTCTATTCCATTCCACTCGTTGCCACTCTATACCACTCCACTCTAACCTACGCCTCCACACTACTCTACTCCACTCTCCTCTACACCACTCTCCTCTATGGCATGCCACTAACTTATAGTCACAATGAACGGCAGCCACGCTGCTGCACAAAATGGCTAAAAGACATTGGCAAAGCCAATAGCTCTCATATAGGCAAGACCTATTGGCTTTGAGAATGCTTGGCATAGCTCGGAGGAGAAGGTTTTTAGTTCACAAAATGAGAGGTATGATTTTGTTCTTTGCGATTGGGTGTAGGGTCCAGAGATCTCGGGGGCACACTTCAGCTTCATTCAACCTGCTATTTTACTGTAAAACCCGTGGATAGAGCCTATTTGCCATGCTTGCATTAGGGCCCATGGCACCCTTTCAGTGCCATTGATTAGATGAAGACTATGCGTGGTTAGTTGTCGTGGGGCTAATATTTGACGTGAGTGGCCCTTTTAAGTTTTTGTACGTACATATCTTGCCTGCCTCCAAATCAAAGACTTGCAGCTGCTCAGATGATGGCAGAGCTCTAAATACGCCAAGACTGCCACCTAATGGTCTGAACTGTGCTTTGCATCGCAACACAAAATAGTGTTAAAACATTCATAAGGCGTTCCTCATGTAAAAGTGCAAATATGAAATTACGTCAGGCACGCAGCATTCCTTGTGTAGGCAAGATGACATGCAATAAATAACCCGTGTCCCTTTGCAGAGGGTGCAGAGAGAGCAAGACTCCTTACGGCGAAGGAATCGAGAGCCCAAGATGAAAGCTGTAACCCTATTCTTTGCGCATCTGCCTGATCTCTGCATTTGCAGGACATTTCATTCGTCTGGCTACCAGTATTGTCTTGCTGTCCTAGTTTAGCAAGTTTTCTGAAAACACACAAGCCCACCCATTAGTCAAACTATTAAATTATGTGCAGCAAGCAGGCTTTTTGCTAGAATTAAACTAAACTTTTAGAATTATACTGATCCCTTGAAATCCATTTATATATTTTTCCTTTGATCCTTAGTTTATCTTTTTACTCCTTAATCACATAGTCGCTGGAAGTAGGGGGGCTTCAGAAGGTGAGTGAGCAACAAAGATGCTCTTAAGTTTCGTCTTTAACTTGTACTATTTGCTGTGTTTAAAGACAGAGGACACAAGTCAGGCTAAGTATTCCGACAAATAGCTGCTTTTTTTGTTTTAATATATAGATCGGTGTTTACTTTTCGTTCTCTGACTACAAAGTTAAAGAATTCTGCAAAGTGAAATAGCTGGCATTATTGCTATGATACAGGGAGTATGAAAGTCTCTACAATCGCAGTGTTTCCAACATATGGCTTTTAAATACATTTAAATGAACTGTACACGTATTTCAAAATACCTCAGCAGCTAGGAAAGCAGAAAGAAGCACATTTTTGTAATACTAAAGTCTGATGGAAACAAAGCTTTTAATAGGCTCAAAGCAAAACAAGAAGAAAGTGTTTGCTGATGTGCAAATTGTAAATATTTGCTGAAAACCTGTTTCCACATATTACTATTGTGTACTATATAGTTTTATCAGTCAAGCTATATGTCTGTGCAAATTTAGTGGCCATTCCCATAGAATATGTGATGCCTGTCGATGGTGGTGCGCTACTACCACACCATGTTTTAGTAATTTATTTGTCACAGTGTGCTCCAAAATACTCAGCTAGCTACATGCCACACATTTACCACTCTCCTCCTTAAGTGGCTCACTTGGAACGCTTGCTCTTGGTGTGAAGCTAGAATGTAACATTGATGGCAGCACCCACACTAAGCGGTACAAAAGGGGGTGGTGATGGGCGGAGCATCAGAACCAATCAAACACTCACACCCAGTCAACAGATCTGGGTTTTGCTTTGAGCACCCACACTAAAGCATGAGTCGTGTTTTGGGAACAAGAAAACGTTTTATTGCATTTTTTTGAATTCTAGTTGGCTGATTATCATCTTTATTTTCCTGGATAGGGTCACAGTGTTCTGAAGTTTGCAGGTTTGTATCAAGAAGTTTCATCTGTGTTGTTTCTCATGAAGGGAGGGATAAAAAGTAGGTCCCATGCTCCAACTGAAGTTCAGGCTTTGGGTGTAGGGTTTGAAACAAACTGGAGACTTAATGAGCCTGGTGTTGTGAATTGCATTCGGTGGAAAGCAGAGGGCTTGGAAGGAAATTCTTCTTGTGGCCACCAACTAGAGTGTGACCTTCAAGGCTCCAGTGATGCAGTCACGCCGATTTAAACTAAAAATGTGCTTGACTGCAGACTTCTCTATTAATTGAAGCCTGTTGAGGGGAAAAAGGCATTAATGCGCCGTATTGACTTAAATACAGCGTATTCCTGCCCTTTCCTTGTCACGCAGTGCAACGCAGCAAGGTAACTTACTGAGCTGCACTGCGTGACTTGGCCATAAGTATGCAGACAGTCTATTTTCCCCATTCTCTCCTCATCAACTTCCTTCACCCGGTCCCACCAGACCTATAACTCACACACTTGATAATAACATTTCTGATGACATCTGAAATTACATCATTGATGACAATATGTGCATGGTGGGAGTACAAGTTACAGTAACTTCATGGCACATGTTATTGTTATGTCACTTAACTGTAAGGGGTGAATTGAAGGATTTATTTGTATGAAATTTATGTTGTAAGTGACATTTGTACTTCTCTATAAAATCACTTGTACCTTCAACCTATATATGTATATGCTTAGCTATATAACACATTAATAGTTAAAATATATATTTTCTTAAAATTAATCTTATTTAATATATACGAATAATTGCTTTTTGAACTAATTAATCTAATAGCACTATTTATAACATAATTAAATGTAATTTAATTTATATTTAATTAAATGTAACATTTATTTTTAATATCAATTAATTTATTTATATGTTTATATGAATAATTTGCGTCTCTCAGAACCCCAAAAACCTTTACTACCCCATACATTACCCATCCCATAACCCTAAAAATACCCTTACCATCGCTTTACCCTTTACTAACCTTATATACAACCCATCCCTGGCCTTTAAAAGCACATTACCACCCCTGATTACTACTCTTCCCTAAACCCGAAAAATTCCTTATTACCCTTATACACAATCCATCCTTGATCTCTAAAAATTACATTACTACCCCAATACACTACCTACCCATCTCCCCTAAAAAGTCCTTATTACCTCTAAATGACCTTCTATCCATATAAAAATGTATATATTGTAAATGTAATTGCTAATTACTATAGGGCCAGGTGTACGGCCCTGAATTGCATGCCCAAACGGGTTAGCGACCCGTTTGCGCATGCAAAAAAGAATAGGGTAATGTACAATTCCGATTTAGCGAGTCACAATTTATTTGTGACTCGCTAAATAGGAATTGCGACTCGTTATTAGAAAGGGGCGTTTCAAGGGCGTCCCTTCCTAATAGCAATTCTCTACCCCATGTATGAATGTTTTGCGACTGCAATTGCTGTCGCAAAACACTCGCAATTTACTGCCCTCTCCAAAAGGGTGGTAATGCACTCGCAAAACGGGACTCCTTCCCCTTTGCAAATGCATGGGGAAAATATTTTTTAGGGGCCCTTAAAAAATGAAATGAAAACGTTTCATTTTCTTTTTTTAAAATGCATCCCATTTTCCTACAAAAATTCCAGAAAAAAACGTTCTCTTTTAAGCTTCTCACCTTGCCATCCATGGGTTGTAGAGAAAAAGATTTTAACAGTCCGATCACTTGCAAATTCCAATCATGTACACAAATTGTAAGCCATAATTAGTGATCATTTCGCCTGAAAATTCTGGGGCTTATTTGCAAGCCACTTGCGTCACCGGTGAATCACTTTTAATATGGGTACAAGTTACCTACTGGCGGCGCATGGGCCTTATAAATAAGTCCCTCTGTGTCCATAATTTGCAAAAAGAGTGTTGGGTGAGACAGCACACTCCAGAAACTGCAGGACACAATTAGGTGAGTTCATGACATTAATCTCCAACAACCCTTGGCTGTTTGCCAAAAAGAAAAACCTTAAAAACTCCCCATACATAATTGAAACCTGACCTTCTTATTTCCTCACCCCTAAATAACCACCCCTCAACATTACCGAAAATAGTAACAGCCCCTTCATACCCTGCATATTTCAACGTAATAACATCCCAAGGCCTTGTGTCTTTTTGCCCATGAACTCTAAACTCTCCATCACAACTAACACCCTGAGCTCGTCCTCCTGACTAGTAGCGTAACCAACTTACGTTATGTCCTCAACATCCTGAAAACATACCACCCAGTAAATATCACATACCAGTACTTCAAGTTGTGCTAAATCCTTTTCCCCCACACAAATTAGCAACACAACAGGACATCTCCATGATGAAAACCCCCACACCAATGTTGGTAATAACTCAACCCAGGGCATTCCCCCTTTACCCCATTCTTTCACTTGAATTCTTGTATCACTGAACTACAGCTGCTTCCCAAGTCATCGTTGCCCAGCCTGCTTAACTGTCCATGAGAGTGACCACCTACCTATCCGTCTAATAGCCTCTCGCCTGGCCTGGTACTCAACCTGTAAGACACAACAAAAAGCATTAAAGCCCATGCCTTCACAAAAATATGCTTCCAGTGTGCTAATCAATTATAGCAATCCAACCTACATCTCCCCTATCTCCTGCGGCGGCTCCACCGCTATGGCGAAGGAGTGTCGCTCGCTCTGCCAACTGCTTCAAAACGTCAGGAAAGATAAAACGATAATAAACATGTTTTATTATCGTTTTATTTTTCCTTTGTGCCGAGTCTTTGGGGGTGGGGCCATGGAGAAGTGTTGGGCACTGTTGTCAGTGTGGATAATGGTTTGGCCGGCCAACTCAGTCCAGCCAACCCGTCATGTGCACTGAAGCTGTCTCCAAGCCGAGCTGTGTTGCCAGGTTGGAGAAAGCAGGCATAGGCTTCCAGTCTAACTGAGAGCACAAATTCACAGCACTCAGGCCAATCCTGACGCTGATTTTATGTTGCCACCAGCAGCATGAGAGCAGCGTCGGGATTGGCCGCAGTGGTGTCTGGGAGTCTGTGCCTGCAGAGGAGAGGAGCAGAAGAGCCTGAGGCAGGCGGCTGCAGGTATGTTTTTTTTCTTTCTTTCTTTTTTTATTTTGTTGTCCCCGACTCCTTACCCTCCACCCCGTCACTCTTCGTGAACACCAGCTGCTACTACCTAGCTCTTTATCTTTCCCTACCGAGCACCCTCTTGCCTCAGTCACCGGCCCTCTTCTAAATTAATGCATGCCAAATTCCTCCATTGGCAACTCTGAGAACTATAAAGCCTTAAGTAACACCAAAAGCAACTGAAAGCTAGACAACTTAGCACAACTGTAATGCCGAAATACCCACTCACTTCCTGTTAAAACACAAGTCATGTACATCTGCCACCAAAAATACCAAATATTCCCATTCTTTACATGTACTCAACTTCACCAGTGTTAGTCTACTCCTTTGATCTGGTTTTGATTTCTAAACACACAGCTCAACTCTTTCTATCTTTACCACTACTTCATCCTGTTGTACACTACCCCCTTTTTCTTCACCTAATATCTCTGACACACTAAATGCCGTAAATAATGACCAAACATTTGCCATTGAGAATAATACCACGTCCCCTCATCTGTATAAACCTCGTTCAGTGACAATATAACCCATCACAACAAAGCAATTGCCATGCGCCTCCTCATTCTCTGACATCTCCTGCTGCATTGTCCACCCTTTTACAATCATTCATCCCATTTCCCTGGGTGTCAGCTCATAGCCCCACAATAGCTTACCATAATAATCTATTCATGCTAGTTTACTCATTATGGTGACTGGAAGCAAACATTTTTATATCAGCCACATAATGAACAGTGGTGGCTGGTGACATTTGAAAGTGGTGAGGCGTAAACTTTCTGTTGAAGTGCACAGTGGGGAGCGAGCGCAGCGAGCGAGCCTGTACATCTTAAGTGGGGTCCGAGAAACTTTTGGAAAAAGAGTGGGTAAATGGTGCATTTTCAAGCAAATGTGAGAAGCAAGAAGGTTAATAAAGCAATTGTGAAAGTGCAGTTATTACATTAATAAAGGGATGTCATATAAAAACATGTAGATAGAAATGTTTCTGAAGCTTTGTAAAGTTAATATTCACGCTTAAGACTTCAATACTGATTCTAACATGGCTACGGTTTAGTCAGAAGCAAAGATTTATCAAGATAGGCTGTGCTATGATAACATTCAATTGATCCCCTGCTCTCCTATAATACACATGCAATGCACATTTTGAATAAACTTGTCCCAAATAAAAGTTTTTATTGGACCCAATGGGTCGTGCCCATGTCCAGTACCGCAGAAGAAGCATACATGCTAGTATCTTCCCACGAGCACACATTAACACCGACACACAACTTATTTAAAGCATTTTTCATTCCTCTGAGAAACTGCATCAGTTCTAATCTTGCAGGGATCTTCATATGCTGACATGTTTCACAGTGGGTGACGTGACAGCTGACCAATTGGTACATTTGTTTCCCAAGGTGGACTGGATTAACGCTGTGCCTTCCGCCGTCTTCCCTTAGTTGTGGGTTGCAAAACATTTTCAGGAATCCCTCCGCTCTTGTTTGTTTTCGGACTCCCTGAGGGCTGATCTGGCGTCCAGATAATTAACATAGGATGGGCCTATCGACAGCGAACATGTCCAGGGCTTGCACACATGCACTGCCTGCTGTCTAGGCAAATGCCCTTCACAACCAGGCGGCTAAAGAGGGCGGGAAAAGTCAGATGGTAGGGTTGGTAAAACAGGCATATTTGGGGCACAGTCGGCCCCTCACAATATGGACTCAGCTGTCACTGCACTTTCTGCACTAGTGTTCCTGCATATGGGTTTCTAAGTTTTTTATTCTACCAGTATTTCCTCTGCAGCTCCCTTCCTTCCTTCTCCTATCTCCTCTCTGTCTCTGAACCCTCTTTTGTCTCTCCTTGGTACTTATCTCGTGACTTCTTGTCCCCTTCTAATGTCCTTATTTCTGGCATCTTTCTTTTCCAATTGCCTTGCCTTTTTTGCTTGTGCTCATATTCTTTCTCTCTCATTAATATTCCTTTCCCTCATTTTTCTATCCTCCTCTACTTTCTGTCTTTACCCTCTCGTTTCAACCGTTTCTCACTCTCCTCCCTATTTCCCCTTACTCACCTACTCCTCCCCATGCCCCGCACAAACTCCAAAAAGAGTAAAAACAGACCCAGTCCCAAGGCAGGCTCTGTGTTTATAAACATGGAGCGTGAGGCCACTTACATTTCTGTAAACAATGCTGGATAGGCTGAGCCCATTCCTATCTCTGGGACACGGTACCACTGCACCGACTGCAGCAGTGATAGCCACGCGGCCGCCCGCGCCCCTTCCACCTGCCCTAAACACATGAAATGTAACACCTCAGCATAAAATACGCCATCAGAGACCATGGAAGTGTACCTGCGCCTCTTTCTTCCCATTGCCAGGAGCCTGGCACAGAATATACAGAGCAGGATCCTGGTGTCCAGAATATGCCCATCACAACCACCGCTACAGGATATCACTACGATTACGAAGGGTGCCTGGGGTCGTTATTGTACCCCTAAATATACACATCACAATGACTGTGCCAGAAAAAAAATCTTTGAAATACAGCCCTGCCACCGAAGATCCCCCCCACCCCTCCAGCCCCCTTCCTCCGCCAGGTTGATTGTGCCACAGAATGTGCCAATCAGAACCAAGGCACTTTAAATGCACCCATCCTAATTATTATAGCAAAGAAAACTCATGGGTCATTTAATGTGCTGCAGAATTCCCGCATCTCGGGACGCAACAATCAGAATGGACGAGGGCCAAAAGCGTACTTCTCACTTTACTCTTAACAGAAACAACCCGATCATTAGAAAAGCACTTCTTAGAGAGTTCTCCTTGTGTCTGGATGGGTCTCAGCTGTGCCGCTGGTATCCTCACAAGCAACCCTCTCACACCTCTCAGTGTGTCTCACACTCGTGAGCACTCCCATGGCTCACCATCAGTCGCAGCTCATGCTTCAATACTCGCGGGGGAGGGGGAGTGTTAGGGGCCGTGCGCGGCGGGGAGATTAAAATAAAGCACCACCATTATTATGAAAAAGATTAAACTTACGGGATCCACGCCGCCTCTGCGAGTCCTCCTGGGCCGGGGTCGACTCCCGCGTTGGCGCCTTGGCAAGTACCGCCCAGTACTGGTACCGCCTGCTCTCAGCCAATCCAGACGCTGCTCCAGCAGCAGCGCCAGGATTGGCTTGAGCAGCAGTGTGCATGTTCTGTGTAGGGCTTAACATTTTTTGCAACCAGCCGGAACATGCGCACTAGGCTGCTCATTAGAAGAGCGGCATGGAACAACCCTCGCTCTTCTAATGAGCGGCCTAGTGTGCGCATGTTCAGGGCTGGTCGCAAAATGTTTAAGCCCAAAACAGAACATCCGCACTCTTGCTGTGCACTCCGCCGACTGACGTGTGGAATCTGTCAGTTTCAATCAGACATTGTCACTTGCAGCTGAACTCTAGTGCTGCCCCGCCCCCTTCTAAGCCAACTGCCTCCGGCGGCCTGGGAATCGGATACAGGCCAGGAATCATGATTGCATCATATGAGAGAGTTAGAGTGACGCCGGTCACAGCAACGCTCGGTGGGGCAACGCCCAAGCGCCCCAATGGACGCACCGCCCCTGATAATGAATGCAGTAACATTAACTCGTCAACACCCACCTTCCTCATTCTCAAGTGACCTCCTCTCTGCTCCTGGTAGCAAAACCTCTGCCCAACCCTGCAAATGTGCTCTCTGTGTCGATGCTGCTAAAGAACAGTTAATCAACTCGACCATTCTCTTCCTTCTATTTTCCAAAGCTCTTTCTGCATTGGTGTCTTGACCCCATCTGCTTCCAGTATAAGCCCATGGAATTTGCCTCCATTCCAAACACGATATTGCTTCCACAATGTCAATGCGACACCTGGAACATACCTGGCCCTATAAATTATATTGTGATTCAAACATCCAAGAATAAACACCCAAAACAGCTGTACAACCTTTACATTCCATGCAGATTCTTTTTTATTAGCAATATGTATCACTGCCATATTGTTAATGTTGAACAATACTCGATTGCTCCTGAAGTGCTTGCCCCACAAAGTCAATGCCACCACTAATGGAAAGAAATCATTTCATTCTCCTGGCAACTGATCTGCACTAGGAGTGGGCGGAACTTGAGGAATTCAACCCTGCGGAATTCTGTGGAGTTACAAAAAACTCTGTGTGATCCCACAGAGTTCAGACAATGGGTGGAAGTAGGTACGCCGCACTGTGATTTAGCACCGGGAGTGCTTTCTGTGTTGAAAAATCAGCGCAAACAGAACCACACTGTGTGCCAGAGGGCACAGCTACTCAAGTTAATTTTGCTTCCACTCGAGTAGATCTTCTACTCGAGCAGCAGCCTTCTGACCGCAAATGGGTGCGACAATCCACATTGGAAAAATCACGCTGGATGTCCATCTAGCGACCAAAAATCACCGTAGACGATGCCAAATCTTACTTGCGAACTTGCTGTTTTGGTGCGCATGCAAGAAAACATTCTGTGATTGGCGAAATTTGGCCAGAACTCCACGTTACTTTTTGCCAAACTTCCACCAATTCCCGCGAAGGAATGGAATATTTTGCCCATCCTTATTTTGTACACACCATCTACCGTGCCAAAAAAAGTCAAAGCTCGATTCACCTACTACATCCGAGTAAATTCAAATAGGCCATTGTGCAAATTCTACCTGCCCCCAATACAAATACAATTGAAATTTTGCAAGAACACACTCCATACCTTCAAACAAGAGCAATGGGGCAGTGGAGTGGGGCGTGGGGGTGAAGTCAACAGATGACGACGAGGGAAAATTAAATTTAAAAAAAGAAAACCACTTACCATGCGCTCGCCGCATCACAAACTCGGCAATGAGGTGAGCGCAAGGTAAGTGGTTTACTTTTTTTTGCAATCTAATTTTCCTTTGTCGTTGTATGTCAACTCCCTCCCCAAACCCACCCCACCATTCTTACCTGCACAGGTCGATCCTGCCTTCAAATACACCAGCTCCTTCCGACATTCTCACCCTGTGGTGTAGCAAGTCGTGCCCAAGCCAAACCAATTTGCCTGCAAAATGCCTTCCTGCAAGAACTACATGCAAAATGTAGATGGCCCAACAACACCTGAATGTTCATCACCACTGATTTCCTCCTTTCCAAAATGTCATCTTGTTCATGGCATCCTGTCCTCCATCCTCATTGAATCAAACTCAATTCAAGGTAGGGTAATGTCAGGGTTGGATCCACAGTTGTTACCGGCAACAATGGTACTCCTAAATAAAGCATCAACTCTTTAAAATGTACTAACAATTGCCTAAAAACATTCAGCTCCTCTGACCCCACAGAGGAGAAATCGTCTACTTAATACACCACCAATGCCGCTACTGTCGTAAAGGTAAACAAGCATTGCAAAAATGAAGTTTTTACATGATGCGCAAGAAATCAAACAACCTATCGTCAAAGCTTTATCTACAAACAACTGATTTTCAAACTGGATTCACAACAGTTCATCATCATCCAGATGCACAGTTAAAAGTCTAAACACAGACTTTCTGACACTCATTACCATGTACACCCCTATACCAGCTTTCAGAACCAGCCCAATAGCCACATCCATTGAAGATTTTTTCACTGAACTTACCTCCTAAGACATGAAGTAGTTCACAGACTGACATTCAGTTCAGACCATGACAAGTGCTGATTAAATCAATCAATCAATTAATCAGCATTTGTAGAGCACCGCACTGTCACCCCTGGGGGTATCTGGGCGCTGGGGTGCAAGGTCTCTGTCAAAAAGCCAGGTCTTGAGGAAACGGCAGGAAGAGTGAAGAAACTACAGAAAAGGCAAAACAGAGGGCAGAAAAATGAGTGGGCAAAAAAGGCAAAACAGAGGGCAGAAAAACTAGCAGTAAAGGCAAAAAAAGCAGACGAGGGAAAAACAGAGGGCAGAAAAACAAGCTGAAAAGGCCAAACAAACAGAGGGCAGAAGAAAAAAGAGCATAAAAGAAAAACAGAGCAGAAGTGGGCAAAACAGAGGGCAGAAAAACGAGCAGAAAGGGAAAATGGAGGGTAGAAAATTAGCAGAAGAGGCAAAACAGAGGGCAGAAAAAAGCAAGACAGAGGGTAGAAAACGTGCAGATAAGGCAAAACAGAGGGCAGAAAAATGAGCAGAAAAGGCAAAACAAAACAAGAAACGTGCAGAGGAAGAACAAACAGAGGGCAGCAGAAAGACATATAGCAGAGGGTAGTGGACTGCAGTCAAGCTGGACAGGAGAACAGTCGCAGAGGGAGCTGGCAGGAGGACCTGCTCAATGGGGTTACGCTGTGGCCTCCATTAAGTATGTCCTGGGGGAGGACGAGGCACTGGGACGCAAGAGGAGGGGAACCGTGGGGAAGAGGGAAGAAACAATCAGAAAAGGCAACCAGAGGGCAGAAAAACAAGCTGAACTGGCAAACAGAGGGCAGAAAAACTAGCAGAAAAGGCAAAACGAGCAGAAGATGACATAACAGAAGGCCGGAAAATGAGCAGAATATGCGCTTTGCAGAGTAGGCACCCACTGAAGGCAGCTGGTAGACAGGCTGCAGAGGGTAATGGACTGTGGGCAAGCTGGACAGGAGAACCATCGTGGGGAAGGTGCCACAAGGGTCTGTTTGTAACTTCACCCCTTTCCTTGTTCGGAACAACTCCTATGAGATTAGCCTCGACATTGGCCATCATGCTACCAGACCCTCTATCCTGCCTTTCCGAAGCTCCTTCAGTAACTTCTATTACACCACCTCTGTGTTCTCTTTTGCTGAGTGCAGATTCTCAGCCCAAGATCTTTGCCTTGGCTCTTCATACACAAACAAAAACCCTATAGTAATATCCATGAATCCTGCTCCCTGCAATAAAACTGGAAGCAAATATAACAGCTATTTAATTTTAACTGGCGGATCTACTTTTTCCCAAAGGCTCTTGAATCCCGTTGCCTCCTATCCTCTTTGCCTGAGAATGCCGACCCCAACTCTGACTGCTCTTTTTCCGTCCACACTGCATCACAAAGTGTGAGTGGGTGCTTATTGCCCTAGTCTTAAGTCTTTTGTTAATATCTTTAAAAGTCCCTATTGCTCAAACCATTCTAAGCTTAATGAGCTCTTGTCTGAGCCCCTCCTGTGCTGCCCAGCCCATCATGGGTGGAAAGGGCAGATAGATCAAAGGCAATCTGCTGCTGTATATTCTGTGGGGGCTGGCCTTGTTTGCGCCATCCAATGCAATCATTAATCCATATTTAACTATCCCTACTTCGTCTCCAGGTCCTCAGTCAGGCACGCCCAGATGCTTTGTTGTGAACAAATCCCTAAAGGTTACTTGCACTTTTCTTTTTACATCAATATATTTGAACAACACAAGACACCATTGAAGATACTTCTTACAATACACACCGGCATATATAAGGAACATTGATGCCCTACTTCTCAGTAGTTACTGGAACTTTGGCCTCTTTGAAAGCTCCAATTCCTCCTCCTTTAAACCAACCTAGGCTCAAACTTCCCTGTGTAGCAAATTTAAAATCTCAAAAAACTCCCTTTCCCATATCTTCTTTTTGATTGATGCCATTATATTCACCCCAAAGGCCTCAGTAACATCCATGTAAGTTAATTTCTTATGCTTTATCTCCTTGCTCTCTGCTCACTCTCCTCTTTATCTGTGTCCTCTTTTCCAGCTGCTGCAGTGCTTACTGAACTTTCCTCTGCTTTCCCGGTACCCTTGTTCTACTCTTTGCTTTCCATGCCGTGCCTTGATCCGATACATATTTTTATTTTAGCAAATGTTCTTCCTTATCGATGACACTGTCCTTGCTACCCACACTAATCAATTGTGCCATTACTCTTACCACGCTGAACTTTTGAAGAGCACCTCTCTTACAAAACCACTCTCTGTGAAATGACAGCTGGCAGCACCTTCTGCACATCTAAAACACCAACTTCCCCTTTACTTGATTAGATCCGGATCCTTGCTGGCCCTTCTGCTCATCAGATGACCAACAACACTCTTCCTGCTTATCCTTCAGCATCTCTTGAACCAACACCCCAATTGCCCCTTCTTCCATCACCTCGTCCTCCTCATCGTAATCCAAAACTGTCTCTTCTATCTCACCATAATCTAACCCTTTTGCAAACATACCACTGGACCTGGTAACTAGCCATCATCCACACCATAATCACCTACTTCTGATCCAAGCTTTAATGCTGCCTTCGTCAAGGAGGCCGCTATAGACCTTTCTTAACTTTCTCCATATGGGTCCAGCATCACCACTTTTCAACTGGCCCCTTCTCCTGCTTAAAAACCCATCTGGTAAATGGTCTCCCTCACCTCTCTCTGCTCATCTTCCCCTTCTGATTCACACCCCCCACACCAACTTCCCACCTTCCTTTCTCATACTACCTGACTTCCCCGCTTTCTCACCACCCGGGACCCAGAATCTAACCTCCATCGCCTCACGATCATCTCTCCCTTCTATACCTGCGGTCTTGTTTCCTACATCTCCCTCATTCTCACCTCCCTGATTGCCCCTGACATCAGCATTCAGAAGTTCCTTTTTCTTGCCCCCAACTCTCCCCCTCTGAGGTCAAAGTACTCTGCCCCCCATTTCACATACCAGTGCACTTTCCTGCCCTCCGCTTGGTCCTCCACATTTTTCCCCATTCTTCTTTGCACTCTGTGAATGGTTAATGTCTGCTTTGTGACATCAGAAACCAACAAATTCATTGTAGACACAGGATTGGTCATGAAGAAGTTACTCATTGCCTTGCAAATTTCATGTAGACAGCTAAATCCCTTTATCACCACTTTTCCATCACAACTCACATTGATGTGCGTGGGGCATGGTGCGCTGTGATTTGCAGCGCCGATAGCAGTATACATGTGTACATTTGTGCATATGTAGTTTAGATGGAGGGTGCCGCAGTGGTTTGTTCAGGATGGTGGAGGAACTTTGCCCCCCCAACCTCTGATTTCATTGCCATTTTATTTTTCACGTATAGCGCCTGCCCTCAGCTGAGAGAAATGGGGGCATACCCTCCTCTGCAGCTGATTGTCAGCATAGCAAACTGGAGGAGGGTGGCTGGCTGGATGCTCCTAAGTATGCATGTCAGTTTGGCTGGCTCTCTTGCACCAGCCAAAGTAACATGCACACTTTGAAGCTCTTGATGAATACCAAGCACAGGCCTGCAAGGCCTGAAGGAGTGCCCAGCCAGCCCCCTCCATCCAACCCTGGCACTTCTCTCATGCTGGTTAACAGCTTAATAGTAGCGTCAGGATTGGTAAGGGAATTGCCTGGAGGTTGGAGCCCGCAGAGCCAACAGAACAGGGACTAGAGCGCGGAGGACTATCTAACATGCAGCAAGTAGGTAAGTGATTTTAAAAAAAATGTATTTGCTACTCGCCTTGCCTGCATGCACCCACCCCCACACCACTCAGTAGCCCACCTCACTGGTCCATGTACTTGCAAGCCACCACTGCAGAACTGTCCAGGCATGGTGTTTGTTTCATCCACGATTGCAAAGAAAACAGGACATGTATCTCGATAAATGTTTTTCAAAAGCATGCGCATGCATCGCCAATCCTAGAATCATTTTCAGTTGATTTCATACATTAGAAACCTTCTGATCCTAAAACTGCCACAGCCTGGGGTAAATGATCTGGGCCCTGTTCTAGACAAGGCCTTTCATTGCAGCTGGCAGCATATGAGAATAATGCTCACAGTAAAATCAAGATAGAAATAGCTCCTTGTGATTTCAAACTCAGGCATGTAGTTGCTTTGTAACAGCCCGTCTGGCAGTGGCGGCTCCTGTGCTAAGGCAGAGGAGTGCCACCCTACTGCTTCAGCTGCAAGTGGAATACAAAAAATAAAATGATGATAACGTTTGTTACTATCATTTTGTTTCCTGTATTCAGCTTGCAGCTGAAGCCAGGCGGGGAGGGGCTAGGCTCCCCGTCACAGTCATAGGAGCGGTTGCAGAACCTAAAGGGTGTATGACGCTTTTTGCCAGCCGTCTCAGGCCAGCCAAAGCATCATGCGCACTTTGCATGGTCTCCATGCAGGTTGTATTACAGCCTGCATGGAGAACATGCAAAGCCTGTCAGCCCCTGTGCACTCAGACCAATCACAACGCAGCGTGGTGATTGGGCAGGGGATTCTGGGAGGCTGTATGCTTCCTGCCAGGAGGACGGAGAAAGAAGAGACAGCAGCTGATGGTTGGCAGTAAAGAGGTAAGTTGTTTTATATTTTTTAATAATTCCCCTATGCCTCGTCCCCCCACCACCCCGCCCCTGGACTGGAGGAGCCGCTACTGCTGCCTGGCCCTTTTTTTGGGTGGTAGGGGAAGGGGTATAATTAACAGATGGCACTGCTCCGAACAGAAATGTTGTAGGATCTGCACACTGTCCTACAGTGACACAGCAGTGTATTTTTTATGTTCTTGTGCAGCAGTGACACAGCCAATTGTTTTGGCTTTTTTGTAGCAAATAAATATTATGGTGTTGACAAACACACATGGTCACATAGATACAGGGGTTGGTAGGAAGAGATAGATGACAGAGGTGTAAAGATTGATTTGAGAGGAAATGGGCAATGTAAGTGGCAGTTGTCACTGGGCCACTTTCAACTGTGAAAATAGCACAGGTACAAAGATAGGATTTCATCCTGGTGTTCCACATATTTCTAAGAGTACTCTCTAATTGCTTGTCAAATTTGTATAGGTTAGTCAGTAACTATACCTACTCTATGTGTATGAAACCTGGAAACCACACTTCTGAATAATGAAAGATGCGCTTGGTTCATCATCCTGTCTAAGATGGATAAAATCTGTGCGTTAAGAAGGCCCGAACAATATATTTTACCTGCGGGCTCTTGATAACATGCGACATCATAACATACAGTGCACTGCTACATGCGTAGTCACACATTCTTCGTTATACGCCAGTATCTTTTAATATTTAACAAAAGGTGAACCAACCTTAGTCCATATAACAGGTTAACCTATGTGGCATGTAGTGGACTGATGTAATGATGACGCAATATAACATAACATGGACCACGTGTTCTCTGCTTTCCAGGTGAAGAAAAATCTTTAAAGTGTGAGATCAAAATAAATTGCGGGACATCCCCTTGTCAGAGTTTGAAGCTGCGCTGTGAGACTGGTCAAGTGTGCTATTCAGAGAGTAAGCACCCGTTATTTTAAAAATGAAAATGTTTGAGCATTACGAGAAGGAAAGGAGGTGTATATTCACATAAATAGCAGATAAAGCATGCAATAACTTTTAAAATGTGAGTTTGTGGGTAAAAAACACAATTGAAATTAGAATGTGGTCGTGAGCCTGGCCAAGACGAGGAAAAGAAAAGCCAGAGAAGGCGCAGAACCTATCACATAGCAGTGATCCAGTGCAAAACCAATATCTGATCACAAATATCTCAAACAATGGCTCAATTTTGTTTCAATGATTTCAGTTTTCAATGTCGTTTATTGTTTCATAGTCAACATCTCCAGTATATATTTCTAACCTATACATCAACTAGTTGAAGAGTTTATGGTAATGATATGACACATCTAACTTATTTAATCAGTTTATTTGAATAAACCACAGACTCTCGGTAAGATTAATAAAGTTTTATCTTAATTTTCGTTTGTAATTCTGTAATGCTCATTTGCAAATTGATATAAATACAAGCAATGAATTAATCAAAGGAGAGAAGTCATTGTTAGATGCAACTAAAGCACATTCTTTTCTCACATCAACATGTACGGTAACCATTTAATGGAGGGGATAGATTAAGAGACAACATTTTCTGCAAATATTATGCAAGAAACAATATTATGACGGAGTGGATAGGTGAAGAGACAAAAGTGTCAGAATAATACATTTGCATGTACGATTATACAAACCTAGTATGTCTGTGGGAAAACCGCCCCCTGACCTAGGGAATGGTGAGGGTCTCCCGAGATAGGATTAGGAACAAAGTAGACAGAAACAGCTGGGCCTCTCTGCAAACCAATGACTATCCACCCTTCTTTTCTTCCTCCCTGCAAGTCTAAAACACACCCCTAAAGGCACCCCAATTATACCCTAAAATCTCCATAGCCATCCCACCTAAATTGCAATGACTCACATATTCTAACAGCTGTTTGGCCATCTCAGTAGGTGGTTCTATCACCATACAGTGACTTCACCCCAAACATTAGACATTTCTTTGTCTAATTTCCATTCCCACAGTTTTTCAAGTTCTTTATTCATACTACATTTAAATGATACAATTTGATAAAATTAATTTAACATTTGAGCATCTTCTGCAGAAGAGACATCCGATCCCACAGACGACCATGTTCTTCAGCAAACTGACAAACATTCCGGGACTCATGTCCTTCAACTCGGGCGCTCTTGCTGCTGAGCACAGCATGTCTTTTTTGCTTCTATCAGCTCGGTTGCACTCCTCATCTCTTCCCTCTCCCACTCGGAATGACTTTAACCAGGAGGGGGTTTGCATCCAGCATACTACAGTAAATGAAAATAAACATTTATTAATTATATGACAATGTAGTTTTCACTGTGTATCCCCCTCCCATGTACTATTCCCAGTTAACATTATCTAGCATAAGCTTTAAGCGGAAAAGCAACATGCAACTACGAATTTCACATGCGGCCAAAACATGCATTTTTGTTTTATCATTCAAGCTCACCGGATTATAGGTTTTAGTCCTTTATATATTATTTCACATTAGTGCAGATTTGTGAAAAGCTATGTGTGTGTGTAAGGTGCATGCTAATTTCTATTTCTACTTACTGTTAGTACGTATTATGGGGTGTTGCTCCGAGCAGGTTTTGTTTTGTGAAATCCTGCTCCATCAATCCTCACTTTGATTGCTTCCTAGAGCCATCATAAAAATACATACTATACCGTGTGCCATCTTTATTTTAAAACTCATTACTCTTCTCTCTTTTTACGGCACTTCCATCTAAATTTTTCATCCTTTCATAGTATTCCCCTTTCATTTCTTCTAATTCTATTTCTTCTCTTTTTCTCTCTTCGTTTATTTCCTGATTTTGTCACTTCATTTCTTCCTCTCTTACAACATTTATAAATTGTTATTAACATTATAGCTATCATTGCTATGGAAACAAGTGGTATTAATATTTTTCCTAATAAACTACTTCCAAAGGTAGAAAACTATTTGCCTACTGAGGAGAAACCCTTGCCCAGTCTCTCCCAAACACCGTCAACCTCCAGTGGGGTCAGATCTATATGTCACTCTGTAATATTCTTAATATATCCCTCTATTCCCTGACTTTTATCGGGAATATATGTGCAGCAATGTTGAACCTTCAACATACCACAGACTCCACCCTCTTTTGCCAATAAAATGTCAAGGGCAAGTCGATTTTGTAAAACCATTGATCTAATGGCAACCATTTCAGTATCTATCACTAAATACCCACCAGCAGTATCTGTTGATAATTGATCAACAATTGTAGACAATTTTTGAATTTTGTGTGAATTCAGAACGACTCCCACTGAGGGTATTAGTGCACTAAAAATATCACCTACAATTTCTGAAAAACTTGCTCTTTTGTTATATATTAGTACTGGCTTTACTTCACTCGATTTTCTATTGTTTCGGTCTATATGATAGACCTTTGGAAACACAATGGCGAAATAATAGCTACCATACCAATGTGCAGGCAGTCTATAATAGGCTTTCGTTCCACACACATAGTAGACTCCTGGGAAAACAGGATCAGTTCCACACTTCAATCCCCAGCCTCCAGTAATCTAAAAGGTATGTTCACATTCACTACTAACAATAAAATAGTTGTTATGGTTAGTTTTAGTTCTAAGCAAGCATATTTTCCCTTTTTGTTGCCAGTCCAGTTACATTGCAACGTATGTCTCGCCTGTTTCATAATTTCCTTCTCTAAAAAGCCCACGGTGGTACTCGGGACTTCTGTTTAGCAGCTTTTTTTTTTATTCTCCCTTCTTATTTCCACCATTTCAACCTTTTCCTCAATCCGCAAACTACAGGTAAGGTTATTTTTATAGGCATATTCTACATCTAAAGCTTTGGTAATGTGGAAACATTCTCCCAGATAATGTGCATTTTTTTGCGCTCAAAATGTTATTTAGCTCTTTTATTACTGGTATTTCTGAAAATACTAAATCTATATTACATAAAACAGGTTCGTTAGTACACTACATGACACACCATATGTTAAAGGAAGGTGGTGATAAGTCACCCCCTCTGAGACACGTAGGTAATTGCATGCTCACGTAACAGTCACTCACATTCATGGTTTTAGTGTATTCATACAGTAATTTAGTGAAGACATTTAACGAAAAATCATTAATGAACTTATCATGATGGAAACTATTTCTATCCATTTGTCCTTCATTAGTAATCAGTGTTCCTTTAATGACATCATTCGTTCGGCCACTTGTTACGTTATTAGTACTATTTCCATTATTAGCTACCATTAGAATAGGTACGATTACAGCTAATAATATCCATATGAACATTGAATTAATTTACTACATAAGCAAGCTTATCTGCAAGTCCATGGTACACCCTGGCCATTTGGGAAAGTAAAGAATCTGGCAAGACTGGTCTTGCATCATAACAAACCCACACTTTGTCCTCTGCTTTTTTTCTACATCCTGTATTTCTCCATCTTTCCTTTTCCTCATCACTTGCTTCTTCCTGCATCTGCATCACTTCCTCCCTAGTTTGAAATGTGGTTGTGAACATAAGATGTTATTCTGTATTTCCTCTTTCAATTGATCTGTTTATAGCCATGGTATTTTGTGCACAGAATCGTGCAATTTGGTCTGCATATCTATTACCTTTTGTCACAAAATCATCTCCTGATGTATGTGTGGCACATTTGACCACTCCAATTCTTTTGGGTAATTGCAAAGCATCCAATATTTATTTTACAGTTTTGCCATTACTGATTGGAGAACCTGAAGAAGTCAGGAATCCCCTTTGCATTCATCACTGACCGAAGTCATGTACAATCCCAATCCCATAACTACTATCAGTAAATATGGTTACCTTTAGGCTTTTGACAATTTTGCATGCTCTAATCAGAGTCATCAGATCAGCAATGTGGGCCAAATTTACTCTTTTTAAACAGAATGCTTCTAGAACCCCTGCTATGGTGCATACGGCATAGTCAGTACATAGTTCACATCGCTTGTTTCTCAAACATGGCCCATCCACAAACATCTTGCAGTCTGACTCCTCCAATGGAACATCCTCTATGTCTTGCCTGGGTTTCGTGCACAGCTCTGTCACATCCAAACAATCAAGATCGACTTCATCTCTCACTTCCTCACACTGAGAATTTGGTAGCAAAGTGGAAGGATTTAATGTTTCGCACCTCAACACAGTTAAATTTTCAGCACCCAAAATTACTCTTTCATACTTAGTTAGCCGACTAGAAGTCAAGCACTGTGTCCTTATTCTGGTCAAAAGAATCTCAACTGAATGTGGCACATACACTTTGACCGGATATCCCATCACAATCGCTTCACTTTGTTCCAGACTCACACAAGTGGCAGCTAATGCTTTTAAACAGTCTGGTAATGCTGCAGCCACTGAATCCAAAGTAGCAGAAAAATATGCTACAGGGCGTTGTGCCATTCCATGTCTCTGAGTTAGAACTGAGAGTGCACACCCATCTCTCTCACTGCAGTACAATGAAAACTCCTTTGCATACTCTGGCATTCCCAGTGCAGGTGCTCTGCAAAGACTGTTTCTCAGTTTCATAAATGCTTACATTCCTTCATCATCCAAAACAATCGGATCTTTCACATTCTTTCTTGTCAACCTTTGTAGAGGTTTTGCAATCAGTGAAAAGCCACTGATCCATTGTCAACAGTATCCAACCATTCCCAAAAACATTGGTACTTCTTTTTGAGTTGTGGGTGGTTTCATTTGTTTAATCACATTGATTCTTTCTGGTGTCACCTTTCTGATTCCTTTTTATATTTTGTGTCCTAAGTACTGAACTTCCTGTTTACAAAATTGCAATTTTGCAGAGGACACTTTATGTCCTCCTTCTGCCAAATGGTTCAGTAAGGCAACGGTGTCAGTTACACATGCCTCTCTTGTTTTTTATGCCACTAATAGGTCATCAATGTACTGAACCAAAACCGAATTTCCAGGCATGACTAGAGTCTCCAGTCATTTTTTCAAGATCTGATTAAAAATTGAGGGACTCTTAGTATACCCTTGAGGAGCTTGGCAGCATGCCAAAACACGGTCTCCGAGCCGGAACACAAACACATACTGGCTTTTTGGGTGTAGAGGAATTGAGAAAAATGCTTGGCATAAATCAACTACTGTGTACTATTCAGCATCACAGGGAATTTGGTAAAGAATTACAGCTGGATTTGGGACTATAGGACAACAAGGTACAACAATCGTATTTATTTTTGTTAAATTCTGCACTATTCTGTACTTTCTGCTAGGTTTCTTGATACCTATGATAGGCGAAATACATGGACTGCTCATTATTTCTTTTAGAATTCCCTGCTCAATCATTTGGTCAATCACAGGAGCAACACCTGCAATCACTTCTGGGCTCATTTTGTACTAAGGATTGTATGGATATATAGCACCCTCTTTCACTGTGATCTGTATCGGATCTACATTAGTCATCAAGCCAATTTATTTTCCAGTGAAATCCCGTACATCCGACCTTACTGCACTTTTAAATTCCTCAGGCAAACTCTCTGCAGTAAGAAGTGAATACAATTCATCCACTTCAGTTCCTTGCCTTGCTAGCACCTCATCAGGGGCCTCATGTAGGTAAATAAATATTACCGCTTCTTAATTACCGAGCCGTACCGAATCGGTATTTAAGAATCGGTAAGTTATATGTAGGTAAAAATTCGGTAACAAATACCGAATCGGTAACGTTCGGTAATCAAGAATCGGAAATCACCGATTCGGTAAATACCGAGGTGGTATTTACCGAATCGGAAAATACCGAATCGGTATTTACCGATTCTGAAACTACCGAATCGGTATGTACCCAATCGGTAAATATTAACACATGACTTGAGGAAATAGCCAATCCTGTGCAACCACACCCCACCCAACCAGGAAGTGGCCACACCCAGGCAGGTGCACACAATTAACAGACCCTGGAGAGGCTTGGAGTGCAGAGGAGAGGCAGGGAGCCAGTGCCTGTTCGTGCAGCAAAAATAACATCATGTCCAGCCAGAGGACACAGAGAGATGGAGGGGAAAGGAGGAGGAAGCTGAAATTCAGCCCCAAGGAACTCCAGGTGCTGGTGGAGGAGGTGGTGAAGCAGCACCAGAAGCTGTTTGGGAGGCAAACCCTGCAAGTGCCTGAGGCTGAAAAGCGCAACATTTGGCTGGCCATCCAGGCGCAGGTCAATGCTGTGGGAGTGACCCACAGGGACATAGAGGTCCTCAAAAAGCGCTGGTATGACCTGAGGATTGTAACCAAGAGGAAGATGGGGGACATCCAGAAGGAGGCCAGCCAGACTGGAGGTGGAACCAACAGGGCACCTGCCCTCACCGAACTGGAGGAGCTGGTGGGGGCCACAATCGAGCAAGAGAGCGTCGTGGGTCTTGGGGATGCTGACAGCTCTGCCAGAGCCGCCACCCAACAAGGTAAGACGAATGCACTGCAATGTAGCCCCCCCTACCCCTATCCCACATTCCCCATTGTGAAAGGAGAATCCCACTCCAGTCCACATGTGTAAGTGCAGACAGGCAATGCATTCTGGGAGACGTAGTCAGGGAAACACCAACCATGAAGTTAATGGCACAGGGCAACAAGGCATGTCACACACATGAGGCACAAGGAGGCAGAGGACATTTTGGAATGTGAAAGGATTTATTGTGATGCTTGCAATGCAGCCCTTCGGGGACACTGAGCCGATGTTGCATTTCTGTCCACAGATGTGACATCACGCAGGACAGGGCATGCTGCAGGAGAGAGGGCACACCGGCCACAAAGATCATCTCTGGCCAGCACAAGTTCAGCCCAGGGAGCAGGGCCACAGGCAGCCGCACCACCAACACAGGCAGCCTCGCCTCACCCAGAGCCAGCATCACCGCACCCAGAGCCAGCATCACCTCACCCAGAGCCAGCATCACCTCACCCAGAGCCAGCATCACCTCACCCAGAGCCAGCATCGCCACTCATGTTTGAGTCACCGGCCACATCACCGCCTGCAGGTGTGAGAATGAGGAGGCGTCCTGCAGCCAGGCTGCGAGCCTCAGACACCTCGTCTGACGACAGCAGGGGCCCTGAACAAATCACCATGCCCCAGGATGGGAGCCATGCCACTGTGCCCTACACCTCACAGGCAGCACAGACAGGAGCAAGAGGGCGCCGCAGGTCGCGTGTCCAGAGTCCACCAGCAACCATTGACAGCCATGGTGTCTTCTCGGGGCTCGAGGGCCAAATGTTAAAACAACAGCGCCTGCAAACAAAGGCAGTCATGTCAGTCCAGAGGCACATGCGGTTCATGAAATCTACATTAGTAAACATGGACAATAACATCAGCGCTATGGCAGCGGGCATTCGGGACATGTCCCAGTCAATCCAGCAGTTGTGCAGCAAATTAGATGCTGACATAGATGCACGGCGCCGGGAACGGCAGAGGAGGGACACTACCACCAGGGCACTCAACCGTCTGGCAACTACCACTTCTCTACTCTGCCGGCGCTCTGTGTCGATGCAGGAGGGCCTGACACACTGCTGCAGCGACGTGTCTCGGGGGATGGTGCAGGTGACAAGTGCACTAGAGGTGCTATTAACTAGTCAGGCGGCGACAACTGCTGCAGGGGATGCTGCGGAGAGCATCGACACCAGCAGCAGGAGCAGCATCACACCCCCTGTTCCAGAAGGACGCAGGAGCAGCAGGCGGCTTGGGGTTGGCTCTAGTGAGGATGCTCAAGCCGTGCCATCCAACACTGCAGCGCGTATGCGCAAACATTGATGCAGCCCGGCGTGGCCACTTCCCAATGGGTGACGTAACCCTGGACTTACTCCTTGTATGTATGCTATGTTGCCAGATTGGCTTGATCTTGTGTTCATGGCGTAGTGCCGCATTAAAACTACGTCATAACATACCACAACTGGCTGTGTCCCCTTACTTACTCAGAAATAGTTGCATGTGATCTCTGCCCGTCTCTCTCTCCCATCTATTGCAGTTGGCACTCTAGCTGCATTGCCCTCTGGCTGGCCTGACTCATCCTCGTTGTCCTCAAAATGTGTTAGTTCCACATCTGTACCTTTCTTCGTGGCAAGGTTGTGCAGCATTGCACAAGTGGCAATGATCTTGCAGCATTTGATGGGTGTGTACTGGCGTGCGCCTCCGCTCTTGTGGAGGCAGCGGAACCTGCTTTTCAGTAGTCCAAACGTGCGCTCCACCACGTTGCGTGTAGATTTGTGTGCCACGTTATATCGTCTCTCACTCTGGGTTGATGGGTGTAGGTAGGGAGTGAGGATGAATGACCGGCAGGCATATGCACTATCGCCTAGGTGAGTAAAAGGGAAACATCAGTCACATGCCTCTATACACTATGATTTGCAGGTTTCAAGGGGCGTCACTGTTACTTACCTAGCAGGTATCCCTCTCCAAATTCTCCGGCACTCAGTCGTGTGTAGATCCCACTGTTCTGGAAGATGTAAGAGTCGTGGGTGCTCCCAGGAAACTTCGCTACAATATCAGTGATGATGTTCCCTGCATCACAGATCACCTGCACATTGATGGAGTGGGTGGACTTTCTGTTCCTGTAGATGTGCTCTGTGTCAGCTGGTGGGCAGATTGGGATGTGTGTGCCATCAATACAGCCAATGACATGGGGGAACTGTGCCATGTGATAAAAGTCAGTTTTAGTTTTCTGCAGTTCAGCCTGTGTGTTTGGGAAGCTGATGTAGTGGTGCATTCTCTGCATTATGGCATCCAGGAACTTCCTGAAGAAACGGGACAGGCAACTCTGGGATACACCACCCACCGCAGCTATCACCACCTGATAACTGCCGGATGCCAGTAGATGTAGGCTGCAGAGCACCTGCACATGTGGTGGTATGGCATGCGCCCTTCTAGTTGGCTGGTCCAGGAGTGGGTGCAGGTCCCTTATCAGGTCCATGATGGTTTGGGGGTGTAGCCTGTACCTTTCATGTATCTCTGCATCAGTCAGTTGGAAGAGTGTGATGCACTGTCTGTAGATTTGTTCCTCCCGTCTCCATGTCCTCAGACCTGCTGCCTGTAGACGTAGGCGCCTTGCAATGACATACAGAGCGGCCATGTTGTCCACGCTGTTGCATTTTGGGATTGCTTATATGCACTGTTGATGGTTACCACCTGCTTTCAATCCGTGTTAATTACCGACTCTTAATTACCGATTTTCATAGATTTCTTAATTACCGATAGTTCCTACATGTCATTTTCAGTTTTACCACTTCATATTTACCACTTCATATTTACCGAATCGGTAAATATGTATTCGGTAAATATGAATCGGTATTTTTGGATTCGGTAATTATGATTCGGTATTTACCGCTTCATATTTACCGAAAAGTTGTTTTTGGACTCCTACATCTCACTTGTCTAAATACCAGTCGGTAACGGCATATTTACCGAAAATCGGCCGTTACCGACCGGTATTTGGCGACCTACATGAGGCCCCAGGTGTCTGGGATGCAATACCATCCTGGGTACAGTAGATGGTACAGTTCATTTTACATAATAAATCCCTACCTAGGAGATCACAAAGTTCTGGAAACAAATTCATGATGTGATGGAAGAGGTCACGGGTATCGCACTGCTACCGGAGGCAAGACGCTGCCTATTGAATGTCTGGGGTTCCACCGATTATGATGCCGCTCAGACCCAATGGGTGACCCTGGGGAATATGGTGGCGAAGCGAGATATTGCGCAGCTGTGGGGATCCCAGAGACCTCCCACCTTGGTAACATGGATGGAGAATATGGACTGGGGCATGTTCCGAGAGAAAACGGTGTACAGTGCCCGAGGCCGCCCTAAGAAATGGCATAAGATATGGGGGCGATGGAACCACTATAGGGGCGATATTTGTGTGCCCCCGGCTACTGAAATGTTAGATGTGCAGCTTTCCCCCTAGCTCTATTTCCAACTTTAGACGTAAAACTGACTATAACTTGGAGTCCATACCTCTGCTTTCCCCCCACTCCTTTAGTGCGTTGTACTGACCTGCGGATGGGAGTGGGACCTCACCCCAACTGAGAACTTGCGCATGTTTATTATAAGCTCTGCCTTGCTTTTGTTTTACATTTTCGGTTTAATGTTAAAACTAAACCTTTGTTACTCCTGTTTTATAGCCATGGACCCTTTCACGTGTTGTTCTTATCATGCTGCCGGACCTCCGGGATGTCGGCTGAATTGCTGTGATCCATGTTGGTATAAATAAAGGTTTTTAAAAAGAAAAAAAAAGAAAAAATCCCTACCTAGGAGATTTACTGGACTCGAGTCCCATACCATAAACCAATGCATGTCTTTGAAATTTCCAATGTGAACTTCAACTGGATTTGTAACTGGTTTTAATCTGCTTATTTGAGACTCCTACAACTTGGAAAGTTTCTCCCGAGAGTAGAATGGGTAGCACCAGTATCCACTAGAAAGGTAATATCATTCCCTTCCACTTTTCTGTCAACAAATGGACCTGACTGATCTACCGCCAAAGATGCGCCAAGCACGCACCCTTCCTCCCCCCTCAGGCACCGTCATTGATATGAGTCTGAATCACTCTCATTACTTTGCAACAAATATTGCGGAATCATTTGTATGACTTGATTCTTACCGATTGGTTCCCCTCCTTGATATCCAGTGTTCGTACAGTATCTCTGCAGCTGAGCATTCACATTATTTGGCATGGGAGCTTGTGGCACCTATAACTGTGGTGTAACTATTTGTTGCTGCTGCTATTGATTTACACCCACCTCATTCTGCATCTGTGGAATTAAATTTTGATTTGCCCCGTTATTCTTTGTTACAGATCTACACTCATTCTTCCAATGTCCAATCTTTCCACACGCATGAAAAGGAAACTTCTTTTTAGCTTCATCTCGGCTCATTTTTCCTCTGCCTTTACCTCCACTGGGTACCTGACTATTCTGATTTTGTCCATTCATCTGATAATTTGTGAATTATTGTTAGTCTCTTGTTGTTCTGCCCCTTTTACTTGCACCCACATCATTTTCTCCTCTTATGCTTAGTATCTATTTCATCACTACAATACTTTGCATACCTCAAAATCTCGTAGACTGTTTTGCTTTGCCAACAAATAAAATGCTGCTGTATCATATTGCTTATCTCTGGTCTCAGTCCAAATACAAACGATACACAAAATGTCCCATATCTTTATCTCCAATATATTCAAAACCACTAAACTGCTTAAACACTATGTAACAACCTTTGCTAGTAGGCATGTACTGATTCCTTAGGGTCAAGATTGACAGAACAACCCAAGAACCAATCAGTTTCCTTTGGGGAAATTTTCCCCTTCAAAAATGTGATCACTTGATTATACTTTTTCATTACCTCCTCTTATGGAGCATCTGCTTTGGGATCTCTAGGATACCCATCTTTTGGCCAATCGGCAGTGATCTTACACTTGGTCCACAAATCTGCAGGTACAACAACATCAAACAATCCATCCAAATCCTTTAACAATACCTTTGAAACTTTCACAAACCTATCTACCTGTTTGTACCATTCAACTGGTTTCTCCCGTAACCTGGGGAAGTCAGTTGTAAAAGACAGTATAGCCTGCCTTGTCCAAGGAACATGAACATATCCACCACCTGGAACTTCTCTCATCGGGCACGCCCTGTCTACTTGCTCTGTCTTCTTTAATAGGAACATGGACGCTCCTTTACTAGCTGCTTCTTCCTTCTTATTCACCCATCTACTTCTCCATCGATCTACAGCTCCCCATTTCTTCAAAATATTCATTAGTTCTTTTATTTGTAATCTTTTTCCAGACACATTCAAACTCTCTAAGTCCTTGTCAGTAAAAGCCAATCTGTAAGTTTACCATATTCGCTAGCAGCTTCTGATATTTCCTCATGCAGATTCTTTGCCCTCCATATAATACTTTTACACAAAAATAACAATTCTTCATCTTGGTAAGTCCCTAATCTGTCTGGACTAACTGTACCAATGATCATTTCCTCCAAATCCACTGTTAACTGACTCACATTTATACTCTGTGGTTGAGCTTTTGGTTTTGTCATTTCATTTATCCAATTATTTAGTTCTTCTGGTGACGGACCTGCTGAACTTCCAGTTACTGGAGTTATATTTATTCCAATCTTCCTTGGGTCTATTTGTATGCTTTTTTGGGTGGGTCTCAGTTATCAACTCGCAAACTGGAAGATCTAGCAGTGTATTATTTACATTGACCTGACCATCAACGTTTATTCCACTTTTGTTACTGCTTCCTGTGACAGCTAAAGCATGCACTTTGGATACATTTTATCTTTCTCCATATAATGGAACTACAGGACCAATTGTTACCGGTACCGTCAATGCTTCTGCATTTAGACTCAACTGGTTCATTTTCTGAACCTGTTATAACTTTGCCTTATTCAGCAGATTTAGCTAATTCTCCCATATTACCTTCGCTATATCAGAAAATTGTGGAGTTAATGGGGTTCTCATTTGCGGTGCACTTAGAGTTATTTCCCCTAAATTTTCTTCATAAGGTGCAGGTTTTTTGTTCATGATAACCTCAAACAATTCATCATCCTCAGAATCATTTATATCACCCCCTACACTTGGAGTCTCTAGATTTTTCTTTTTCTCCTTCCATTTACCTCCAATATGTTCATCAACTGTTAAAACTGGATACAACCTTTCTGTTACCACAGCTCTTCTCCATCTTTTCAATTATTCTACTCCCTACTTTGAAAAGGATAACCATGTCTCCAACTTCTGTATCTTCCAGTACCATTTCTATGTCTCTCTCTCTCAAAAGACTCAACTTCCTATTCCTCCAAAGCTTCATATTGTGTTAACCTAGGATTTGGTTCTAGTGAATTCATTCGATTTCTCAAATTCTGCAATATTCTTACATTAAACGTATCATGTTGTGGAAAAGCTATTACACCGTCATCCTTTGTATAGTTCACCCAATTCTCTAACCATACACACATATGATATCCTCACTCTAACATCATAAAAGAAGGAAGCGTTTTAAGGGGCTGAATAGGAATTCCCTCCCAAGTCACAAACGGTTTGTCCTTTTTGAAAACATTCTTGATCTTCTGTAGCAGCTTCAATTTTCTAATCCCTTTACACTAATGATCTTTATCAAAACAAGAAAAATCTTCTGCTATTCTATATACTCTATCTGTCAGCTCTCGACCTATACCAGCGCGTCCCACACCAACCGTCCAATCACGATTCACTACGTTCCTGCTTCCTTGACAAATACCAGCGCGGCTCACACCAACCCACCAATCAGAGCTCAGTACGTTCTTGCTGCCTGATGAATGTCAGCATAGCCTTTTTGTGACGTCACTATTACTCCTTCTTCTGACCCTCCCTTTTCAAAATATTATGGCGATATTTTTCTAAACCTTCTTAATCAAAAATATGATTAGTGACAACACAAAACAATGCTACCTTGTCTCTTCAACTAAGAATTTCCTTCCACTGCAAGCAATAATAACGACCAGCGTTATCTTACTTCTCTAGCAAGCTTCAGGAGGACCTATTACTCCTCTAGAGATAAGGCCAAAGTTTCACAAGAGGGCTTTTTGGCGTGAAAAGAGGTCTTGTTACTCCCCTGGGGATAAGGCTAGAGTTTTGGAAGTAGACCCTTCGCTATTTCAGACACTTCTACTTATATACGAAATTCCCCTAAATATAACACTGACAGCCCTGCGTAGCTTTTCGGTATTATTTCCAACAGACAAAATACTTCTGCAGTGTGATTTCTTTTTAAACACTCTTCCTCTGCCTACCTTAGGCTAAATTACCGGGATTCCTCAGGCAACTCCGTACCTGTACTTCTAGACAACATAGAACATGACACTAACTTTTTGTGTTAAGAACATATAATCAATATTCATTACCAAATTAATCGATAATTTAACCGCCCTCTGCTACCAGGAAAACTGATCCAGCGCGAAAGTAATATCTGATCAGGGATCAATACTTACAAATATCTCAAACAATGGCCAATACACATTCACCCGTATCCCTGATGTGTTGGGGTCAATTTTGTTTCAATGATTTCAGTTTTGAATGTCGTTTATTGTTTCATAGTCACCATCTCCAGTATATATTTCTAACCTATACATCAACTTTCCTTCCACTTGGTCGATGGACCAATTAGTTGAAGAGTTGTTGTAATGATATGACACATCTAATTTATTTAATCAGTTTATTTGAATAAACCACAGACTCTCGGTAAGATTAATAAAGTTTTATCTTAATTTTCGTTCTTAATTCTGTAATGCTCATTTGCAAATTGATACAGATGCAAACAATGAATTCATCAAAGGAGAGAAGTCGTTGTTAAATGCAACTAAAGCACATATTATGCAAGAAACAATATTATGACGGAGTGGATAGGTGAAGAGACAAAAGTTTCAGAATAATACATTTGCATGTACGATTATACAAACCTAGTAGGTCTGTGGGAAAACCTTCCCCCTGGCCTAGGGAATGGTGAGGGTCCCCCGGGGATAAGATCAGGGAATAAAGTAGACAGGACTCAGACAGGTTAAGGACAGGAACAGCTAGGCCTCTCTGCAAACCGACGACCAGTGACGCATCCACCCTTCTTCTCTTCCTCCCTGCACCCCTAAAGGCACCCAAATTATACCCGAAAATATCCATATCCATCCTACCTAAATTACAACAACTCACATATTCTAACAGCTGATTGGCCAGCTCAGTAGGTGGTTCTATCACCATACAGTGACATCACCCCAAACATTAGACATTTCTGTTCCCACAGTTTTTCAAGTTCTTTATTCATACTACATTTAAATGATACAATCTGATAACTTTAATTCAATATTTTAGCATATTCTATGGAAGAGACATCCGATCCCACGGTCGACCATGTTCTTTGGCAAACTGACAAACGTTCCGAGACTCTTGTCCTTCAACTTGGGCACTCTTACTGCTGAGTACAGCTTGTCGGTTTTGCTTCTGTCAGCTCGGTTGCGCTCCTCTTCTCTTCCCCCTCCCGCTCGGAACAACTTTAACCAGGATGGGGTTTGCGTACTACAGTAAATGAAAATAAACATTTATTAGTTATATGACAATGTAGTTTTCACTGTGTATCTCCCTCTCGTGTACTATTCTCAGTTAACATTATCTAGCATAAGCTTTAAGCGGAAAAGCGGCATTAATTAGTATTCTGAAGCAAAATGCAACATGCAACTACGTATTGCACATGCGGCATAAACATGCATTTTCCTCTTATCTTTCAAGCTCACAAATTATAGGTTTTAGTCCTTTATATATTATTTCACATTAGTGCAGATTTGTGCAAAGCTATTTCCCATGTGTGTGTGTGTGTAAGGTGCATGTTAATTTCTATTTCTACTTACTGTTAGTATGCATTATTGAGGTGTTGCTCCAAGCAGGTTTTGTTTTGTGATATCCTGCTCCATCAGCAGCAGCAGGTGGGGTCATAGATTAATGGGCCTGGCAATCTTCTGTACCCTCAAATTTGAGATGCCCTTCACTAACATTACTTGTAAAATTGATAGCTCTAAAATATGTGGCTTCACAGCAGTTAACTCATTTCCATTGACAGAAAACAGATTCGTAAGGAGGGGGTACCTATAAAGATATGCCCTTATTTTATTTTATGATTTGCAATTATAAATACATTTCCCCTTAAGGATTGATCAGATTTTAAATGTTTTCTGAACTGGGTTCTAGAATGCTGAGAGTGATTGAAGTAATAGAATGATGGATTGTGTGGTCTGGAGTGGAATCTAGGAGATAGAGAGAGTTGTAGGGAGAATGGAGTCCTGACGACACATCCCTGTTGTTGCTGTTACTTCACATGAATAAAAACGTACCTCCTACCACAGTGGCTCCAGGCTCTTGTATAAAAACTCCACCCTCTAAGTACTGCACGTGACATACTAGAAGGCTCACTGGAATTATGTGGCATTCAAGGACAAAATTAGGCAGTAAGGTTGGCTAAATTATGCACCAAGCAAAGACAAAATATGTGGCAGGCAAGTGTAAATTGTGTTGCATATTATGTGATTGGAGGGAAGTAACTGAACACATTCAGTGGAATAATTATTTTGCTCTTTACTCATTTAACACCTTAAAATTCCATTGTTCTGCATAGATAGGTTTCTTAAAAAAACATTACTTGCTCAGCAGATCCTATACAAAGTGTTACTCACCACCAATTAATAAAGTCCTCATGGGAGCACATGATATTAACAATGTCCTTCCTACCTGTCAGAGTAAAGCAGATTGTGTAAAACAATGTTGTGTGCACTTCTTGTACTGAAAAATGTGCCTTATTAATTGGTTGCATCTAAATTAATATCTATAATCCCCCCAGATACCAAGTAAAGTTACTCCAGTCATATTGTTGTTGTTTGACTACAACTCATGAATATTCATTTAGGAAACAATATCCTAACAGCTCCTGCTCTTCCCGCCTGCCACAGATGTAGACTACAGGAATTTTCGTTCTAGCTTCTGGTTTGTAAACAAATACATTTTAGAAGATGGCACAGAGTTACAATGTGAGGCTCTAGCACAGTAAGCCAGGGAGTGAATTAAGATCGTCCCTTTCTAAGATGGCCACCTCTGAACCACGGCTACATACTGGGGAACAGCACCACACATAATGCAGCTGACTCAGAAAATGGCACACTATCAAAAGGCCAGTGGAGTGTGAGTCAACCACAGGTAAGGGCTCCACACCTGTGGGGCACAGTGAGCTGTATCACATAAAGTTTGCACATAAGTGCAAATGTAAGATTCAACTGTATCGAATAAATTGAGCACTAGGAGAATTAAATGAAGGCTCAATATCTGTCACTGCTTGGGGCGCACATGTGTCTAAAGTAGCTGAGGAGCTGGAGCAGCATTATTTTACCACCTTAGGCAGTGGAAAATGGTTGCTTGCCCCAGGAACTTTCAAGGAATGAGCTGCTGTTGGCTTGAAATGTGTTGCAAAAAACAAGGGAACCCAAATAAAGTCGGTCACGGACCTTGGGTAAACAGCTATTTCTAAAGACAGTGATCCCTTGACAAGGAGTGATGTAAGCAAACAATAAATATAGACCAAATCAGTACTATATTTTTACTGCTATCCAGCCGGACAGGGGTATTTTAATAATCAGATAGGTAAATAAACAATAAATGTAACAAAGGACGATTTAAGGTGGGACACAAACCTGCATCCAACCTCGCATAACATAAAACAAAACAGAAAGGTTCAGGCAGAGTAAATTGTTTGTATGGGACAGTTTTTTGGTATGACAAACAGATTTTAGTAGGGACACCATTACAGATAATTAGTCATAAATAGCAAAGTGTATATGGTGCACAACAAGTCAATGGTGTTTCGATCCTTACAGAAGATATGGGATCATCATCAGGACATTATTAATATTATACCTGTATACATTTGCCTGTAATAACTAGTTCCAGATCAGGATGCCTTGGAAGTGTGTTGTCCAAGGCGAGGACCGATTGGGAGTCTGAGGCGGGTTTGTAGGGGATGAGGGTTGTGGAAAACTCTCATGTAATGGTTGGGTCACAATCGACTTAATAAAAGAGCTGTAACATCCTGGAAAGGTTACCGGTGCATTGGGGAGGTGGCAGGGTTAGAGCCGCGATTGCAGTCATGGAAGCCTATCTCGATGGACAATTAGGTATCGGCAATACAAATTCCGTGAGCTGCGTCAGTAGTCTCGGAGGTCAGGGAGTAGAGTCGCAGTAATTCTGTGATTAGCCGCTGTTACAGCATGGACTTCTTGTCAGCACCCGGGAAGGAGTGCCCGGATGCCGACAGGAAGACCATGCTGTAACAGTGATCTCAAGTTACGGGGGAGTGTACTTTTGGATTTGGGAACAAATAAACTCAGGGCTATTGCCATAGAGAGACTTAAAGATGATACGTCCAGTCTTAAAAGCCTTGCACTGTTTCACCGGCAACCAGTGTAATTTCTTCATCAACGGGGTAATATGCAACTCCTAGGATGCCGATAGATGAGACTGGCCACCTGGTTTTGTACAAATTGTAGTCTCTTAGTTAGGTAGTCCGGGAGACCATGTTAGAGTGTGTTTGCATAATCTATTTGTGAGATAACTAGAGCGAGATTAACTTGGATGAGGGCTTCAAAGGTGAGAAATCTGATGACTTTCCTAATCATCCTGAGCTAGAGAAAACAGGATGACACTACTGCTCCTATTTGAGTCTTCATAGAGAGTTTATTATCGACAAGGACACCTAGAACTTTAACTGAGTTCTTTGGTTGAGGGAGGATACACATTTCAGTTGGCCAGAAATTGGAGTTCCAAAGGTTATGTGTGCCTCCAGCCAGGACAATATCTGTCTTATCAGAGTTTAGTATAAGTTGATTGCAATTCATCCAGTCACGGATGAATAGCAGTGTATTTTGGAAGAATATTTTAGAGTCTGGTGAACTATCGATAGTAAAAGCAATTTGCATATCATCTGCATAGTTCAGAGTATGCACTAGAAGATGTATATATAAGTTAAAGACGTGAGGGGACAGGGATGATCTGTGAGGCACCCCGCAACTAAGTTGAACCTTAGGGAAGCCGAAGGGAGACAGGCAGACTGATTGGGAACAATCATTTAAGAAGGAGACAAATCAGTCCAGCACTGCACCCTGAATGCCAGCAACTCCTACACAGTCTACCAGAAGCTCATGTGTCGAATGCCGCCGATAGGTCAAGAAGCACCAGTGCCTGTGGGGTATCTTTATCAATTTCTTCCACCATATCATCCAACACTGATAGGATCACTGCTTCGGTTGAGTGGGCCAGGCTGATGCACAGACATTTGGCAACATATGTTTCCAGACCCTTAGACAAGTAGAGGAGCAATGAGATGATGCAATAGTTGTTATGTATGTGTGGGTCACCACCATTTTTTTTTTAAGTGAAACCACTATTGCTTCCTTAAAGGAACTGGGAACTGTGCCTTGAGTTAGAGAGTCATTTAATAGGGATAAGGCAGGATCAGGAAACCGAGAGAACACTTCTTTTATCACTTGTGGGCGACATATATCAGAGGGAGAGACAGATTCTACTTTAGCTAGGAGGTCAATAAAATGTGCCTTACTGAATATAGGCATTTTCAACCAAGGAATAGGGGTTCTTAGCAACCATGGAGGGGAACTTGAAGGGATACTGTCTTTGATTCCTTTCATTTTTTTGACAAAGAATGCATTGAGTACTTTGCAGAAGGCTTGAGTAGGAGGTTTTTTTTACAGTGACTCTGTTGAAATTGGATAGCTTGGACTCAATTGCGAATTGTTAGTAGAATTTAACATTTTTCCAGAGAAAAGATGGCTTTCACTTGTAAGATAGTGTTTTTATATTGTTTGAGCTGGGCCTGATAAGTCTCCCTCATATCTGGTGAGTAGTTTATTTGCAAGTTGCATTTGGTCTGGCGAAGGAGTAGTTTAGACATATTGAGATCGTCAGAGAACCATTTCTGGGCATCATGACGCCTGGCAAGCCTAGTTTTCCATAGAGGGGTGTGAAAGTTGATGGCATCTACTAGCCAAGCTGTGATATTTTCCTCTAGATGATCAATATTGTTCTGCTTTACAGGCAAAGCAGAGGCCAGTGAGTTGTGAAAATCATTGGTGTTGAAATAAGTTAAATTACTAGCTACTATTCTAGAGGTGGCCTGGGGCAAAGAAATTGCCAGGTCAATAAGGATGAATTTAATTAGGAAATGGTCAGACCAGACACAAGGAGTAACTGTCAAGTTGGAAACTTGAGATGTGGGAATTATGGACACAGCACATGTTTTATGGGGAAACAACGTCAGAATATATATTGTCATACATTGTACAGTAAAAGAATAGTTTCAGATATGCACATCATGTCAAACTTCCAAAAGTGAAGAAAATAATCTGCACTAAACAATAACTGCTCCATGAGCAGAAGCAGGTGTTTCCTTAGTGTAATGTGGTGCATTGTGTAAACAAGTACGCACTATCTCCAGTATCAGGGCCGCAGCTCCAGGCTGGACGCCGGGGAGTGACAGCATAGTGTTCAGTACACCTTTTTTGATCTGGTCCGCTGGAGGCCAGTCTCAGTCAAGTGGTGACCTGCTAACCATTGCAGTTGGGCTGCATAGTAATATGCTCGAAAGTGTGATCATCCAAGGCCCCTAAATTTGGGAAGGATGAGGAGTTTAGATAAGGCTATGCAGTAATGTTCTACATTTAAAGTTAAATCAAGTAGTGTTGTGTTTAAATCGCAAAAAATTCTCACAGTGATTAGTACCGGAAAATTGGTAAAGTGATACAATATGCATGGGAGGATCACCATCTTTGAAAGGGCTATAGACCCTATTGTTGTAATCAGTAGTTTGTTCCAGAATGTTGCTTAGGATCTGAAGGTATGTATTGCAGCCCCAGAGTTGCCCTTAAGTAGGTCCTCTGGCTTATGGAATATTTTGATTTCAAAGTATTTGAAAGACTGTGGGGCTTATTGCAGACTTTCAGCGTCAAACATGAGTTTCCGGGAGGAGCTGTCCTGACACTGAGGGAATATGAATGTTTTCGGGGTTTACCCAAAGACCAGAGAAGGCACTTAAGGAGTTCAATGTCATCACTATGGAGTGTGAGATACATGCAAGAGGTATGCAAGTACAGCAAACATATCATCCGCAGAGAGTGATATGTTGTGTGTATCCTCCCCCAGCATTATCCCAAGTCTCTCATGATTGTTTGGAACTTGATAGCCAGGAGTTAGGCCACCAGCATGAACAGCAAGGGGGAGAGAAGGCATCCCTGTCTGGTGCCTGGAACAATGTTGTATGCCTCAGAGATGTAGCAGCCAGTCCCGATTCTGGCAGTGGAAGAAGGGTATAATAATTGTAATCAGCGCATTAACTTTGGGCCAAGTCCAAATCACTCCATCGCTGCGATCATGTATTTCCAGCGGAGGTAATTGAACTCTTGTTCGAGGTCAATGGAGATACAGGCTGGCTCTGTCAATGTATGCGCAATTTTATCCATCACATGGCAAAGATGTTTTATATTGAGCCATGTGCTATGTCGTGGTACAAATCCGTTTTGGTCCGGGTGGATAAGTGTTCTTAAATATGGAAGGAGGCGATCCCCAACAGTCACCGGCTGACCTAAAGACTTCCTCTCCTGGCTAAGATAATTGAAAAAGCAATAAACTCCCAACTGACCACCTTTATTGAAGACCATAGCCATCTCGATCCCTGTCAGTTTAGCTTTAGCATCTAAGAATTTGGGAACGTATTTTCGCTCCCATGCCGGAAGCACTGCTTCGCATGGGAGCGAAAATACGTTCCCAAATTCTTAGATGCTACTTTTACCCACGTGGCCGTAGGGCGGACCACGTTACCGGGATGCACGCATCAAATGATTAAATAGATGAAACACTGTCGAAGAGGAGTGCACTTCAACTCTCTGTTTTTGTAGTTTAGCTTTAGGAAATATCACACAACTGAACTAGCCTTGGTAAGTCCATCAGAACAAATCTGGTGAACGTTTGATGGTGGTAGCAATGCCGCATTGATCCTATTAGACGTATCAGCAGCATTCAACACTATCAATCACAACAGCCTACTGGATAGGCGCTCTGCCATTGGAATAAAGAACAAAGCTTTCTTCTCAAATCCTTTCTATCGGGCAGAAAGCAGTTTGTCGCAGTAGACAATTTAAGCTCGCCTTCTTTTTCCCTCCTATGTGGTGTACCCCAGGAGTTGTCCCTCAGCCCAACCCTTTTTAATATATATGTGTGGCCAAACTCATCAGGTCATTTGGATTCTCAGTGGTAACATGCACAGATAACACCCAAATAGTGGTCTCAGTGTCAACAATTCCAGTAGACACAGCAAGGAGGTTCCGCAGCTGCTTGCAGGAGATAGGGAAGTCCTGCAAAACTGTCTGAAGCCAAAAGCTGTTTAAAGCTTCACTCAGGTAAAACTGAAGTGCTCCTTTTCAGAAGAGATATCTCTTTCTGGTCCCAAGATTGGTGGCCTTCAGAACTAGGTCGGCCCCCTACCCCAGTAAACAAAGTAAAAAACCTGGGAGTAATATTTGGCAATCAACTTTGAAGGACATGTCAACTCTATCACCTCAGCATCTTTTTTCACTATGAAACTCTTCAGGAAAATATTCCCATTTATACCTAAAGACCTGCAGAAAATGCTAACCTCCACTCTGGTGTTCTCAAAAATTGGTTACGCCAACGCACTCTTTCTCAACATCAGAAAGAAAAGCCAAATAAACTGCTGATTTTGCAGAATGTGGCAGAACGCATACTGTTAGGCATTCCAAAAAATGAATCGGTCGCAGCCGCTCTTCCTCTTTTTCATTGGTTACCTATAGGGAAATACGTCAATTTTAAGGCTTGATGTATTACCTTAAGGGCCCTCAGTGGAAAAGGCCCAGATTTCTTTAAGTAAAACTTTTGTTGGAATATCCCAGCCAGATCTCTCCATTCAGAAACAGCATTCAACCTGATCATTCCTAGAGCCAAGAAAGCACAATGGGGAGGAAATAGCTGTATTTGCAGTACCTCACAACTTAGGAACAGTATCCCTCTGACTTTAAAAAAGGAAATGGACCTACTTGCCTTCAGGAAGTCCCTTAAAACGTGACTTTTCAAACTGTAACTTTTACATCAATTCGGCTTGTTCACCACTTTTGAGGCTTGCGTTTAGACACCCAAGGGTAGTAGTGCACCTATATAAATTAATATTTCATTTAATTTAATTTCAAGAATCTTGCTAAGAATTTTATAATCTGTGTTAAGGATTGATAATGGATGATAAGAAGTGATGATTGTAGGATCACGGTTATATTTGGGTATTAGGTGATGAGTGCATCACATGCCGCCGGAGGTATGCATCCCAATTGCGTAGCTTCTGTATATAGAGATTTGAGTTGGGGCACTAGTAGGGTTTCATATGTTGCATAAAACTCATTTGGGAGAACATCCAAACCAGGAGATTTACAGTGGGCTACAGACCTGATAGCCAGACGCTTCTCCTGGACTGAGATCAGGGAGTCAAGCACCAGTGCCTCGCCCGGTCAGTTACAAGGGATTTCTAAGCATTCGAGGAAGTGGTGGAAATTTTGATGGTCCAAAGCAGGTCCAGTCTTGAAAGGTCTTTATAATGTTCGAGAAACTTTGAATTAATGTTGTGTTGTGTAAATACCTGAGTGCTGGTAATATCATGAACTTTTTAAAGAAACAGTGGTCACATTCAACAAGAGTAAGAATAAATATCACAATTACTAAAATAAGAAATTGGAGTTCAAACACGTAATCAATGCAAATGATGAAAACATTTTTTTAGTGATGATTAGGAACAAGTAATAAACAATTCAATGAGTGAGCTAGCCGTGAGGAGGTTAAAAGGGAAATCAGCCGATTTTCTTAACCCAGGCTGGTGACTTAAAAGGTGACTTTTTAATGAACAGTTGAAAATACGAAAAAGTCAGATCAGCATCTCATACTCATTCAACAGATATACAATAAAGTATTGAGATTAGATACGTAGGTCGACGAAGTTTCGATCTCCATGCGAATAGTGGGATCTCTTCAGGACAGGGTGATGGTGAGGGTGCCTGGGAAGTAGCCTGGGTAGGTGGGGGAATAAAATAGGAAAGGGGAGGGAAAAAAGGGGGGGGTGCTAAATTAAGACCTGGATGAAGCGAGGAAGTCGAGAGGAAAGGATGACAGAGAAGGGAAATATCCAGAATTGAGGAAATACTAAGTAAACATGTGAAGAACCGTGAGGGAAGCAATATGATCAAGATGGGACAATATTGTATGAAATTGTAATGGATTCCTGGCAAGTGGTTATCAAGGAAGGTAAACCAGGTGGTAGGTAAGGAATGGTGATGACGGCCTGTTTAGGAAGATGTAGTTAAGGCAACGTAAGGTGTAACCCAAAGAGTGAGGGAAGAAAGAGCAGGGACAGCAGTAAGATGTAGGGGATAGGGCGGACTTACGTGATCGCAAAAGATAATGTAAAAAGGGCCGTATGTGGCAGAGGCCAGAAAAAGCAAACTCGAACTGGAGGCAATAATGAATGTATGGGAACCATGGCGAGGGGAGCCGGCCTGATGTAGAGGAAAGCAAGGATCAGAGTAGTGAAGGAGAGATAAGGGAGGCCGCATAGAGAAGCGAGGGGGAGATAGACTTACGTGATAGCAACACTTGAACGGGGACCGGAAGGGCTCAGGTGCGACAGCGCATGTGGAACTGGCCTGATGAAGAAGAGGGCAAGGATCAGATAGGGAAGGAGAGAAAAGGGGGGCCGCAAGGAAGGGCGGAGTGGCAGAAAGACTTATGTGATAGTAAAATTCGAAAACGGGGCCGGAAAGCCTCAGGTGCGATGACACACACTCGATTAGGAGGGAGGGTGAGCGTCGGGAGTCCGCAGCGTAATGGCAGAATCGCGGGTTCAAGCCAGAGCGGTGGGGTCCGCGCCGGGATCGCGTACGAGTAGGGAGCAATGCCTCAGGATCTGGTGGGAATGAAGAAAGCAGCAGGGTAGTATTGGGGGGGCATATGAAAAGGGGACGCACAGGGAGTAGGAGGATCACAGAGTATCCTACTGTGGGATGAGGCCTTCAATGAGGTCGGGTCAGGAGCTTTCGTGATCGAAGAGTGAAGCGGGTCACATGATGCAAACTCACGATTGCGAGCGGGTAGGCCGAGCAGGAGAGGGCGGGCTAATATGAAGAGGAGAATGGAAATAGAAGAAGTGCTAAGGGCGAGGAGACTTGAGAGGGTGCGGCCATGATAGAAAGGGAAGGATCAAGGGGAGATAGAGGCCCTGAGGGAGGAAGAGTGTCTGGAGATTGAATTGCAGCATGTGTAAGCATTGGAGTTATAGAGAGAGTGAGAGAAATAGGTAATCAACCCAGAGGTGCCAGTGGGGCTGAATCGGGTTGGGATGGGAGCCACGGAGTACCAACGGAATGCACAGGAAAAGGAGAAGAGAAAAATAAATGAAAATAAATGAAAATAAAAATAAAAAATAAAATTAGAAAATCATAAATGATAAATGTAAAAGGAATAGTCAGGGAAGGACATTACAGAGGAAGGACTTTAGCAGGGCTTTCTCAGTAAGAACGAATTCCAGTACCTTAGCACCAAATCGCCATGCACTCCAGTGATTTACACCTTACCTAAAATACACAAAAATGCCACCACACCACCCGGACGCCCTATTGTCTGGGGGTGCGGTTCTATCCTTGAACCTCTTGGTAGATACATTGATCATTTCATTAAGGAATTTGTCCCTACCACACAATGCTACATCAAGGACACCATGGACATGGTTAACATTGTAGAAGAACTTCTATTTGACCCCCTCAGCAGCCTTCTATGTACATTAAACGTAGAGGCCCTATATAGTAACATCCCCCAAGACAAGGGTATTGACATTATAGGTATTGTTCTCAAATCAAGACCACAACCCCACGCAGTTCCTGCATCCTTCATTCTTCACCTCCTCAAGATCTGCCTCACTAAAAACTTTTTTCTTTTTGATGGTCATTTCTACCAGCAAGTTAAAGGTACTAGCATGGGCACAGTTTTCGCTCCAAATTTTGCTATACTCTACATGGACTGGCTGGAGACTAACAGAATACTATCCCAATTGAACCCTTTTAGAATTCACATCCTTGAATGGAAACGCTATATAGATGATATTTTCCTCATCTGGAACAGCACTGAAGACAATCTCTAACAATTCCAACATTGGCTCAACACACATAGCCATGGTCTTAACTTTACTGTCAACAGCAGTAACCATAAGATTGCCTTCCTGGATTTATACATTATTGCCAACAAGGGCGGACTCTACACCACATTGTACCGCAAACCCACAGAAAAAAACACTTTACTTTCATACAGCAGTCACCCTCCACGCCTCACTCCCATACTCACAGTTCCTCCGCTTACGGCGTAACTGCTTCTTTAAGGAAGACTACTTCTCGGAGGCTAATATCTTGTCTAAGAAACTGATCAGCAGAGGCTATCCCCGCAAACTAGTTAAAACAGCCCTGAAAAGAGCATGGTATTGCCCCAGGGAGACCTTACTCAAGCCCAAAACTAAAGAAAATGACGAAAAAATAGTTTGTGTCACCACATTTTCGCCTATATTCAATATAGTGAGGAAATGCATCCTGAAACATTGGCCTACTCTCAATGCTGGCAACCTGAAGCTAGAACGCCCTCTTTTCGCCTTCAAAAAGAGCAAAAGCATCAAAGACCTTCTGGTCAGGGCTACTCTCCCAGACACTAAAAAGGACACCACCATTAGAACTCTATGGAATCTACCGCCCATAGTTGGCCACTTCAAATGCGCCGCCTGCACTGTTTGTAGTCTCACCACAGACACTAAAAAATGTGTGAATGCTTATATTGACATCACTCTATGTCACTTTTCCAATTGTAACACCTCCAACGTTATATATGCTATCATTTGCCCTTGTAACTTGATTTATGTGGGGCAAACGACACAGAAGATCAGAATCCGGATTTGCCAACACAGAAGCAGGATCCGCTGTAAAACTGCCAATGCTCCACTTGTCGAACACTTCACTGCCTTGAACCACACCGAAGATGACTTAAGGTGGCAAGTCATTAGTGTGATCCAACAACCCGCTAGGAACACAGACATTGCTGCTATTTTGAATAAGGAAGAACTCAAATGGATAATCCGTACTGACAGCCTGCACACAGGGCTGAACCGTTTGGAGGATTAGTCTAACTTGCTCTAACCTTTCCATGATTATTTCTGATTTTTGAATTGCTTGTCATGATTTATGGATTTTATGTAGCCTTGTGTTGTTGTTCCATTCTGCCTCTCTCTATTATCCTCGTATGCCTGCCTTCCCCTCCCCCTGCCGTCTTCCACTTTTATTTTTATTTTAAACCTGGCGATTTTAATGTTCACCCTCATGCCCCTCCCCTTCCCTGACTCTTCCTTTTACATTTATCATTTATGATTTTCTAATTTTATTTTTGATTTTGATTTTTGATTTTCATTTATTTTCATTTATTTGTCTCTTCTCCTTTTCCTGTGCATTCAGTTGGTACTCCGTGGCTCCCATCCCAACCCGATTCGGCCCCACTGGCACCTCTGGGTTGATTACCTAGTTCTCTCACTTTCTCTATAACTCCAATGCTTACACATGCTGCAATTCAATCTCCAGACACTCTTCCTCCCTCAGGGCCTCTATCTCCCCTTGATCCTTCCCTTTCTATCATGGCCGCACCCTCTCAAGTCTCCTCGCCCTTAGCACTTCTTCTATTTCCATTCCCCTCTTCATATTAGCTCGCCCTCTCCTGCTCGGTCTACCCGCTCGCAATCGCGAGCTTGCATCATGTGACTCGCTTCACTCTTCGATCACGAAAGCTCCTGACCCGACCTCATTGAAGGCCTCGTCCCACGGTAAGATATGCTGCGATCCTCCTACTTTCCGTGCTCCCCCTTTTCATATGCCCTCCCGATACTACCCTGCTGCTTTCTTCATTCCCACCAGATCCTGAGGCATCGCTCCCTACTCGCACGTAAGTCTTTCTGCCATTCCGCCCTTCCTTGCGGCCCCCCGTTTCTCTCCTTCCCTATCTGATCCTTGCCCTCTTCTTCATCAGGCCGGTTCCACATGCGCTGTCGCACCTGAGCCCTTCCGGCCCTCGTTCAAGTGTTGCTATCATGTAAGTCTATCTGCCCCCTCGCTTCTCTATGTGGCCTCCCTTATCTCTCCTTCACTACTCTGATCCTTGCTTTCCTCTACATCAAACCGGCTCCCCATGCCACGGTTCCCATACATTCATTATTGCCTCCAGTTCGAGTTAGCTTTTTCTGGCCTCCGAGACATACGGCCCTTTTTACATTATCTTTTGCCATCACGTAAGTCCGCCCTATCCTCTGCATCTTACTGCTGTCCCTGCTCTTTCTACCCTCACTCTTTGGGTTACACCTTACGTTGCCTTAACTACATCTTCCTAAACAGGCCGTCATCACCATTCCTTACCTACCACCTGGTTTACCATCCTTGATAACCACTCGCCAGGAATCCATTACAATGTCATACAATATTGTCCCATCTTGATCATATTGCTTCCCTCATGGTTCTTCACATGTTTACTTAGTATTTCCTCAATTCTGGATATTTCCCTTCTCATTCATCCTTTCCTCTCGACTTCCTCACTTCATCTAGGTCTTAATTTAACACCCACCCTTTTTTTCCCCTCCCCTCCCCTTTCCTATTTTATTCCCCCCACCTACCCAGGCTACTTCTCAGGCACCCTTACCATCGCCCTGTCCTGAAGAGATCCCACTATTCGCATGGGGATCGAAACGTCATAGACCTACGTCTCTAGAACTCAATACTTTATTGTATATCTGTTGATTGAGTATGAGATGCTGATCTGACTTTTTCGAATTTTCAACTGTTCATTAAAAAGTCACCTTTTAAGTCACCAGCCTGGGTTAAGGAAATCGGCTGATTTCCCTTTTAACCTCCTCACGGCTAGCTCACTCATTGAATTGTTTATTACTTGTTCCTAATCATCACAAATATTTTTTTTCATCATTTGATTACTTGTTTGAACTCCAATTTCTTATTTCAGTAATTGTGGAATTTATTCTTACTCTTGTTGAATTGGACCGCTGTTTCTTTAAAATACTTGTCTACCCTTGGTCCCGTCTGACTTTCAGGGTTTTCCTTGTCTCTTTTTTGTGGTAATATCATGAACAGCATAGATGGGGGTGCCAAATCATGGTGCCAGAGAAGATGGACTAATAGTCCACCCAGTCTGTCCGCCACCACATGTCCACGAGCTGCTGCATAGGACCTAGTGTTGGGACAGCACAGGAGTTCCATGAGTTTGGCTTGTTTGCCTCTCATGGTAATAAAACAATCCCTGAGATGGGAGGGGGGTTGCAGGGATCTGATTCTCCACATCCGGCAATTTGGCTTTGGTTCACTGCAGGTCTGTACCCAGCAACACTTGTGCACCTATAGTGGTGCTTAGTGTGAGGCCCTTTATTACCACCTTGTATGCTTCCCATTCCAGTCCTGTGGTAGAGGCTGTGTCAGTGTTTTTGACAAAATATTGCACAGTGGCTTCCAGTAATGGTTCCCAGAAAGCCTGGTTCTCTAACCATATCAGCTGCATCCACCAGGTGGGCACTAGGGTAGGGATCATCTCCCATACTAGGTGACTTTTAAGGGATTATGATCTGATAGAGTGCTACTAAGGTAGTCCACCACTGTAAATTGTAACTGGAGGGATGCAGGATGAACTAGGCGGTCTAGTCTTACATGGACTTCATTGAGCAGGGAAATAGAAGGAGTACTCCTTCACGTTGGGGTGGCGCAAACACCATATATATCATCGAGTGACGAATGGTGAAGACAGTCGGCCACTGCTGCTGAGTTGCGAGTGGCCTGGGTACCCTGTAGGGGAGGATGGGAGCTGTCAAGCATTACATTCAATGCAGCATTTAAATCTTCTCGCAATATCCAGGGGGCATCCAGACATGGTGAGAGTAACCCAGAAGAAGAGGCCCAGTAGTGGGTTTGGTCTATGTTAGGGGCATATATCGAACTTAGTATCAAGGGTAAATTGTCCAGGCATCCCATGACCAGCCCAAATCTGCTTTTTTTTTTGGTCAACCCCAGAGTTCTCTGTGTGAATCCAAATTGAGGCCCCCTTGGTGTAGAGGGAGCATGTGCTAACAATTTGCCCCCCCCCTCTTTGTCATTCAACTGAGTTTCCTAAAGAAAAGATATATGTGCCCCATGTTCTACCAATTGCGCCCGGACTTGGCAACACTTTTTAGGTCTTCCCATCCCCCTGACATTCCAGGTAGGGAGTGTGTATTGCCCTGAGTCCCAAGGCTAGTCATGGTGAATAGAGGGTATTTGTGAATAGAAGATCCCTGAAAAGGGTGGGAGTTCCACCTGTGGGGTAAGGAAGGAGGGCTGGGGCGAGTATATTAGCGACTCATATGGACCGGTTGTCCCCTCATGGAGCATGAACAATAGGGTCAGTGACATAATGAGCATTTAGCCAAAAAAGAAGGAAGCAACTAACTGCTCCCAACAGGGGAATTGCAATTAAAGATTAGGAAATTAAAAGAAAAGAGGGGAAGGAAGGGATAGCTCAAGATGCATATGTATCGTTCAGCTGTCGGAGTGAGTGAGATAAGGTATGTTGGGAGGGCAGCAATAGAAAGCCAGCTTCATCTCTCCAGTATGTAAAAGGATATGGTAGCACAGCAGAGTGCAGGAGTGTTACAAATGAAGAGGAAGGACTAGGTGTAAGGGAGGGGGTCCGTGCAGTCGGGCAGGGAGGATCCACCGCAGTAAGCTATCGAATAGGGTAGGGTAGCAAATAAGTATGCACAGTCAGATCAGTTCGTCCACTGACTGTGGCGTGACATTAGGAGCCCCATTTGAGTCACTTGTAGAAAATGTGTCACCAGAATCCTCTTCAGAAGATATGTCTGTGGTCTGTCTTTGTGAGTTCCAAAGTATAGCTGATGTCTCAATGGCCAATCGGTGAGCTGCCTGCATCTGGGCCTGGGACGGCAGATTATATGTGGGGCTTCACAGTTGGGGCCAAGGCCTACTGTCTCTATTCACTGGTGCATGTAGTTTGGCTCGATGCAGGCCCATCTGTACCAAAATGTTTATCGATGCAGGATTGGACTTCAGCCGGCAACATGGAGTGAACTGGCATCACATTTTCTGCATTTTTGATAAAGAACATTGGTGAACGAACATATCCAAATGTTTAGTGGCCTTACCTGGGCTATAGCTCTACTTTTATGTTATACTCACTGCTTATAGGTGGCTTCTAAAAGATTCTAACCACAAAGTTAATAACTCTCCAATCAAGAGATAACACACACATACAGACACATGCACACACACACACACACATGCACACACAGACAATTATGCTTACCAGGAGGGCTGGGGGACTTGGGGAGAAACCAAGAGTTGATGGGTCCCACTTTTCCTGCCAAGCACTGCACACAGGCTCTGATTCACCCCACAGCCCAGGAGTTTATCTGAGGGTGACTGGACTGGCACATACATACTTCGCTTTTACACTGGAACTTGGAGTGACTATATATACCAGCAGTGCTGGACTGGGAAGCCAAGTAGCCCAGGCAAACATGATCAAACCAGCCCAATCTCTTCATCTCCTTGCATAATCTCTCTCTTTCCAACCATCCATTCTCTCTCTCTCTCCACTCTCTCTTTTCCCTTAATGATCGCTTTCTCTATTCCTTCCCTTTTACTCCCTCTTTCTCTCTCTGTGTAGAAGTCCCCTCTTCCCTCTACGACTAACCATAGGAATTGGGTAAAAAGTGACCAAGGAGCCTCTGTGTGCTTTGAAAAACATGGACTCTAAGGGCTCCAGCCCACTGGGAAAATGCCCGGTGAAACAAAAGGCCCGTTCTGACCTGTTTTCCTGGAGGTAAGGGGGACCACACATACGTCTACGATATACAAATAAAAAATATACATTTAAACAGTACTTAAAGGGTATTAATTGCAATTTTAATGGTTCTCTGTGACATGATACTCATGACTTCTGCATACTGCATAATTTTATCCCATTTACTGACTCTTACAATATGTTGACAAATCATCACTTTCACTTGTATCTTATGCCCACGTCTACCCTTTCTAAATATTATGCTGCTATTTGCCTGTCTCACCTTGACATTAATTAAATCTCCTCCTTTTTGTTTTCCCCTTGTGTTCCTCAGGCGGTGTTTCACGAGGATGTCTTAACAAACAGGACTGCCTGGATCTTCAGTCTAAGCCAGATTCCAAGGTTACATGGTGTGAGGCAGATCACTGCAGTTGTAACCAGAGGGGTGTGAACAGAAGACAAGCCTCGTAAAGATGCATCTAACTTCTTACAAGTATACAAAGGAAGATTGAAATAACACCCAACAGGGTCAATGACACGGTATCCGGAAACATTCTCTAGAGGTTTTGCCCACCCTACCATGCCAATGTTGAGGCACCGTTGGAGAATGTGCCATAAGTGGGCGTCCAGCAAAGAAACAGAGATGCTTAAAAACAGTGACTCTAGCCATCAATTATTTAAGAAAATCATAGCCCTATAAAAATTATGTGGAAATTCTCCTTAATATGTCTCTGGAAGCAGCTGCTATTCTTGATAAGACGAGAGAAAAACAGCGTTTGGTCATGTAACGCTTTGTGCTGTATCATGAACTAGTGAACAGCAGAGCTGTGGCCCAGTTTATAAGATTTTCCTATGTCTAAAGTGTATACACTTTGGGCCACATGCATCAAAAGAAAAACCCGGTCGCAAATGGTCAGATTCTCAGAATCTGCCCCTTTGCGACTGGTATTTTTCCATTTAGGATGCATCATCCCAAATGCAAAAATCGCAATTTAAGTAATCTCTAAATTTCGACTACTTAAATTGCAATTGCATTTAAGGAATCGCAAATTGAGATTCCTTAAATGCAATGCATTAAAGTAAAAAATATAGTAATTTTGCTAATAGGAGTCACAAATTACCATCAATTTGTACTTGATGGTAATTTGCAAAAACTTTGAAAAATGCACTAAAGTGCATTTTTCAAAGTTCTATTTTACACACACACATGCCCTTGGGGCATGTGTGTGTGCGACATGTACTCATATGCAGAAATCGCTATTTTTTTTGCATTTTCTACATGCATAGGCTTTTGCGATTACTTAATTATCGCAATTAAGGAATCGCAAAAGCCTACCTTGATGCATGTGCCCCTTACTGTCTCATTTATGAAAAGCGTGAAAACAGCGATGTAACACTTTTCAGTGCTCCCTCCTTGCGACATCATGGATGCTCCGTATTTGCTGTATGGCGCTCCATGTTGGAAGGATTTACCGATACGTCAGTATTCCTGATGTATCTGAAGGCACAAAAGTCGTGCCTTGCTAGGGTATGTCTGGAAATAGATGCAACTCCAGCAATGTGTTCTTTCACATGGGGCCAACACCATGTGAAAGGATCTGTGTCACTCCTTACGCCTGCTGTGAGGCAGGCGTAAGCATTTGATGCAGTGGCATCCTAGAAGTGTTGCAATGAAATCTCATAGATTTCACTGCAACACTTCTACGAGCCTTTTCTGCACTGGAATGCCCACCCAGCATACATTATACCTGTTGCAGTTATAATGTGAAGCATCTGCCTAGATGCGTCACTTTATAAATATGGGGCAGTGTAACGCATATTTTACGCTGCCGCAGTGTCACAAAAAGTGATGTAATGGCGGTTAAGGGCCTCATAAATAAGGCCCTTAATTGGCAAAATCTCTGAGTTAGTACACGAGGTGCAGACAGCACACCTCAGAAAGAGGGAGCAGTGCTCGCCTCTCTGTTTTTCTCCGTATTTCCGAGGTGTGCTGTCTGCACTCATGCACTAACTCAGATCATTTCCGAGTTTATTATACGTTCTTTAGAGAGTTCAATTTTTGTAAAGACAACCTCTTAGCTCTTGTCTGAACATGTTCATAATGCAATCCCTTATATTTATATTGTCTTGAGGCACTTCACTCACAAAATTCCCACTGCTGCTGTTTTGCAGCCTTTTGCTGTCATCTCTTGTCTAATTTGCTTGAAAAGCACATTTCTTTGTCCACCATAATGCTTTAACTATGTTGAGGGCTTCATGGGATGCTATCTTTGTGTAAGGGAACACTAGCAGTACTTTTAGGAAAATGTCCCGCCCGGTGATACCTTGTTAAGAACCAATAAAATGCATGTTCTTATTTGCTGTTTGTCATCGTTGAAGCTCCATCTCCAAGTTTGCCCCAAGCAAAAGTAGTACAGTGCCTGTGATAAAGTAACCATAATTGATTTCTTTGGTATTACTTTGTTCATTTCAGATCTCTTGAAATTACACAGCTGTAAGAATGAAGCAATGACACTGAAATCCAAGGTATGTTGAGGGGAACGTTTATTCAGCGACATGCAAGTAAACAGGTACAAGTAAAGCCTTTATCTGTCTGAAACTGCCACCGTCCCACCATATAATACACACCCCTGTGGTTTGAAAGATGCTTCACCACACGAGCCAAGCCCCAGCTTTCCCACGAGCCTGCATCTTCTGAAATAGACACGAGCGTTACACAACATGTCCCGGTCTTGTCCATTGTTTACTTTTAAAATAATAACGTAGATAGTCCAACAATGTTTTTATGGGAGTGTGCTGCAATTCCCATGAGTGGCCATATGTGATGCCTGACATACTCCTAGGCGGGGCTAGAGTACAATTACACCTGTTTTGACACAATTAAGACTGTAGTTACTTTAGAAATAATATAGTTTGTGAATAGCAATGATCTTACTGTTTTCTGGGTGTGTGTTTGTATTAGCATGCCCCTTCTCAAACTCATCCCTTAAACCCTCCATTTAGTAGTAAGTATTCCCCATTTCCCAACCACTCCCTTTTGTCTGTCCCATATTTACTATTGAATCATATACCTATGTGTGTAGATCTCCACACGGGAAAGATGAGGGGTTGAGGTATCCGCCCATAGCATATTGTAGTAAGCGAGTAGTACTACTGCAGTACTGCTTTACATACTATGAAATGCAGTTTGCCAATAGGTCCCATAGGTACAAATCGCTGTCACCTGGGGGGATTCTTCCTTATGGTTAAGTATATGGATAAGTACTAAATTTTTTTAAATTACTTATAGAATAAATATATAAAAAGTAAATTAGCGTAAAATGTACATGTAAATTAATTGAACATTAATATGAATAACCCAGAACTAATTAAATGTCACATATACACACTTATTAAATTAAATTAAATATTACTTGAATATTTACATAATTAATATCCATGGATTTATTTTATAAATATTGTTTAAAGAAAATGTAAAAAAAGAAACACACTTGCATATTAATATTTAATTAATATTTAGTATGTTAAATTAAAACTTTTTTTTTGATTCATTAAAATCTATTTTACATTGTTAACAAAAGTTTAAGCCTTTCATTTCATTATATTTTAAAATAAGTTAATTGTTAATTTAAAGAAGTTACGTTATTTAATTTTTAAAGTAAGTTTTTAACTCTAACAAAAATATGTATACATTTAATATGAAAATCAAAATATTTTAATGAATATCTGATTATTTTTTAGTGGTTTTATTTAAGTTCCTGCTGTCATTATTTTCTATGAGGGGGTGTTCCAGTACCTGTGAGTGGCCATGAGTAGTGCTAGACTTAGACCAAGCCTGGACTGGAGCACATATCTGACTGTTTTGTGGCTTTTTGGGCTGGAGTAACTATAGAAGTGTAATTTGTGAACAGCAATGGGCTTACTCTTTTGTGAGTGGCTGTCTGTATTAATTTACCAGGAAATGATCAGCACACACTAATTCACAAACATAGATATATTTACTAGAATCATTGTTTTCATGAAGTCAAAATTACAAGAAAACATATTCTTAGACATATGCCATGGAATTTTGAAAGACCCTTTATTCTTTATTCTTTTAATCTTCACAAGGTAGCCAACACATTTTGTCCTTTTTTAGGTCTTCTTCAGGGCTCAAACTGGTATTGTCCATGTGCACTGGTATTTCAGCTCCAAAAATTAGAGGCAAGAAATCTTGTTCTGCATCAGAGGTAAAGCGTTTCAAAAAGTCCAGTCATTCCAAGGTTAGTTATATTCCTAATCAAATGTTTCAGGCCAATGTCGGCCACCGCATCTATTTTAATACGGTCAAAGCGACAAATCCACCCCCCTCCAACTCTTCTCTGTCGATAGTATCACTACTGAGAAATTATGAGGTCTTTTTTCTCTTGATCCTTGCACCACACAAAAAAGACTCCCACTGAAATAACAGGTGCTGTACTGTGTCCAAGACGTCTTTGTAAATTGTTGACTGTCCATATTATCTAGGGTGGACGGAATTGGCGGGGTTTCATTCAGCGGAATTCTGTGAATTACATTAAAGTTCTGGAATACCGCAAAGGGCAGAGTAGGCACGTACCCTTTGGTGCCCTTAAATAAGTATGTAAGGACACTGAGGAGTATGCTCTGGAGTGGATCCCCCATGATGCCCTCGTGTTCTTGTGTAAGGGTACTGAGGGGTATGCTCTGCACCGGAGTGCACTGCATTCCCCTCAGTGCCCTTAAATAAGTATGTGTGGGCACCGACGGGTAGCCACTCCAGAGAATACCTCTCGGTGCCCTTCTATAGATGTGTAAGGGCACCGAGGGGTATGCACTCCCGAGGGGTATGCACTGCACTGTAAAGCAGCACATACCCCTCAGTGGCCTTATATACGTATATAAGGTCAATGAGGGGTATCCACTTCAGACATACTTCTGTAATGGTGCCTGACGGGTTTGCACTGAAGTGCCCTTAAATAAGTACGTATGGGCACCGAGGGGCATCCACTCCAGAGCATACCTCTCTGTGCCCTTCCATAGTTGTGTGAGGGCACCGAGGGGTATGCACTGCACTGTAGTGCAGCACATACCCCTCAGTGGCCTTATATACTCATATAAGGTCACCGAGGGGTATCCACTTCAGACATACTTCTGTAATGGTGCCTGGGGGCTATGCACTGCAGTGGTACTTTACAGGGATTGAAGAGGGAGCAGTCCCCCTGTGTTTAAAAATCACTTCAGATTATAATTTAATCTGCAGTGGTTTTAAACATAGAGGGACTGCTCCCTCTTCTAGACCTGTTTAAAACCATTACCGTGTTGTTTTAATTCTTTTGACAGAACAGAGGAAATTAAGGGCCATATGCATGAACACATTTTCCCATAGACATAGAATGGGCAAAACCCTTCGATGCATCTGACCCTAAATGCTGAATTACTAAATTACTCCAATTTCGCCAGCAGAATTCGAAAATTCCGCCCACCCCTAGTATTAACATGTCCCTCTCACTAAACCCATTCTTTCTCATCCTTAAACCCGTCCTCTTTTGTAGCAAGTATTCCTTAATTTCCCTCCTGCTACCTTTGGTCCCTCCTACATTTACAACAAAAACATAGCAGTGATTTCTTCCACTTTGGCAGAAATCTCTGCATAGAACAGATAGGAGAGATGGAGGCAGAGTTTTGCACCTGAAGGTTAGTGAATAGCATTTTGTAGTATGTTAGTAGCACTGCTATAGTGCTATTTCACATACTACAAAAGGCAGAGTTGGCATAGGCCACTTGGACTTCAAATTGTCATGTCAAATTATGTTCATGTTTCAAAACATCAACATGAAAATGATTTTCCTGTTAAAGGGTTGGCGTATTTAATAAGGGTGTGTGAAATTATGCCTGTGTGACATTCATGCCAACATCACTGGTGACATTTTGCATACAAAAAGCACAAAACATTTGAAGGATGACTCGGAAATTCCGAAATTCTAGTCTGCTGTGGAAGTCTTTATGATGGCTCATTTCATATTTCCTGTCAAGCAAGGCACCATGAGGTTGGGAGCCTCTGCTCCGAAGCCCCTCTCTTTCACACAAGCTACCCAGATTACAAGAAAACCTTGTCACTATTCCTCAGATAGTTACTGTTGGAGGGAAGAGAGGGACTGCTGTACTAACCAGATCATTCTCCTAGACAGAATGTGTGACAAGGTTGGCTTGAGGCTCAGTAGGGACTGCCAGACTAATCCACCCACCAGAAGCACTCTTACATACCCTGGATGGGGAGCTACAGGTCAGGAAAGGGCTTCCCTCCTCCTGCAGGGTTGAAAACTCTGACAGATCAGAGTCCGGGCTGCAGCAGACTCTTGACTATGGACTCCAGACACAGACCTTTGGATACATTTCCGCTGGCCTGGGAAGGTCTCACTTCTTCTGGCAGGATGGAAAGCATGGACTAGGTGCCCAGTCTCTGTGGCAGGCCCGGGATGTGGATTAGGCCTGGGCGTGAAATTCTGCTCTGCTCGTGGAGTTTGCAGAGTTTTTCCCACTCTGCACTCAGCTTCATGAACAGAGTTCCGAAAAACTCTGTGGAGCAGAGTTTTTTCCTCGCTCGCCCTCACCAACGTTAAGTTAATGTTAGTAAATTAGACAAGGATACAGAGAAAAAAACGCCTGCTAAATTTGGTTGGAAAGCTAGCTCTTAACCAAATGATTTCTGTGATTCATTGTAAACCTGTTCAGTAGGTTTGAGAAATTAAGGTTAAAAATGTATAGATATATTGACAGTTCATCCCGCAAGAGTCACGTGCGAATGCATACTCAACAAGCATTTCCAATGCAATAGGTCTCCCATTTGCTGGAGTTGGAGCTATTGGCATTGTAAATGGCAATGTTGTTTATTTATGGGTTTTTCTTGTAGTGGAGTGAATAGTTAAAGAAAAAAAGTACACACCATAGCATATTATAAGCTTTTATAGCAAATGTACAGTAAAGTTATGGCTATGTTAACTAAGTAACTAGGCAAAGTAAACGCAGCCATGCCAAACACTTCTTAGAGCCCACTTATGGACAACAGAGGTCAATCACAGGCAGGCACTGTATGTAGGCAGTCATGGCAGATGATTGATATTGTTCACACAGCTGCAACAGAGGAGCACAACGCAAGCATGCTCTGTTTATAGACAGCTGGGACTACAAGGTCATAAGAAAGTGGATTTAAGAATATATGTATTTGAATGTTGCAAATATAAATGTTTTCACATTTATCTATATGAAGACACTGTTTTTGCACAGGCATGAGTGTTCATTGCTGGCAATGGTGTCTGGTTTTCTCCACTTATCAGCTCACCCTCCAAGATTAAAAAAAAAACCTGAAAAAATGCTCAATTCCTTGATTTGTACATGATCTTGATGTGCTCTTTGTGGCATTCCCATGTTGGTGGAATACTTGACTGCTACCAATCTGTTTTTTAAAAAAAGTACTTTCCAAGAGATATGTTCACTCGATATTGCTTGAGAATTACATTAACCGCACTGCACTCAAGGCTAAGGTAGGCGCATAGATTACATGTGTGGAACTCTGAATATAACTTGAGTCAGTGGCTCGGGAGTGCTTGTCACCACTGGGCTTTTCCTGTGCATTGTTCAGCATGCGCATAAGAACAGCCTACAGGCTACATCTGGTGCCAGGGTGTGTAGCATGCGAAGAATGACCCTCATTGTCTGTACTCGTTTGGAACGTGCGTTCAGGCAAACTTTGCTCACATTCTGTTTTATGTGCAGGTAATCCAGACGTGCCAAGATTCATGCGATCTGAACTCTTTATTTTGTGCTGTTCGTTTCTTCCATGAGTCTGCAATATACAAGTGTGAAAGTGAAATGCAATGCATGCAGGTTTGGAGGAGGGAGGCATTGATAACACAAACTATGACATCCATCCCAACCTTATAAAAGCATTACCCTTTCTGTTTTTCTTCAGTGCACACAAAGTGGATGCAGGGCTGACGGTGTTCAGTTTGCACTAACCTATTCATCTTTAGCTTCAAAATCAGACACTAATCGAGAACAAACTGTGAAGTGGTCAGCTGCGGTCTACTGGCTCTCAGTCACCCCATCTCCATGAAACCAGCTGCAATTGACCCAGACTTTGTTATTTTTCATGTTCCATCTAATTTCCTGTTAGTGCAAATTACACGTAGAGTGCCGAGGAAATACTGCCATTAAAGAAAACTGGAAATGAAACATCTGTATGCATGCTTAGATTGCAGAAAGTTAAAAAAAAATACAATCAATGGAGCGGGAGGCATTGTGTGGGTGCCAGCACTGACCCCACTGTAGCATTACGAGGAGGTGGGAGGGAGAAATTCTATAGTTAAATCTAAACAGCTATGCCACCAAAGCTAAAAACAGGCAAACAGTAACAAAGCAGGAAACCCAGAAAAAAGTCCCCCAAGAACAGACGAAGAACCATTGCATAATGAGACAGTACTTAGTCCCTGCTGTGCGGGTGGAACAGAAGAGAAAAAGCAGGGACAAAGAGGCAGGACTGACTACCAGCAAGCAAGGATTTTTAAAGGACACTAAAACAAGCAAATCAAAAGCAGGGTGATGAAGTTAAGTCCACAAGAGAAATTACACTTGGTCTCAAATGCTTGACCTAAAAATTTTAATTATCTGATTGGTTGCAAGTGCTTTCCCCTCACCCCCCCCCCCCCCACCACTGAAGGCTTGCTGAAACAGGATTCACGCTTCCACAGAAGCGAGCTGGCTGCAAAATGTAAGAAAAGTTTGCAGCTGCCATTACAGGGCATGAGAACCCAGTTCCCAGGTCATGAAACTGGTAAAAAGATAAGGTGGTCAGGGGCTAAGCAGAAGTGCCCTGATCCCTTGGACTTTTTAGGGGAGTTCAAGAGGAAACACATATTTTTGGCCCTTTCCTAATCCTACAGGACACCCACAGAAGCCAGTGCGGACCACAGTGTGCTCCTGTGGGACTCCCACAAGAGTCCCACAAGAGTACTGTGGGACCAATTAAAAAGTAGATAAAACAATTTTTTTTAAAAAGAGGGGTGTGGGTCTGTGGGTGGATGGCTGAAAGCCATGTGTGGCATGGGATTACCCAACCCGTGCAACCCAATGCCCTGTGGATCTCCCAGGAGATTGGACACAAAGGTATTATAATATGATAGTATGTTAAAAAAGTAGAAATTTACTGAAAAAAACAAAGGTTAAAGTCATGTTATATGTGAGAAAGGTACTAAGATTTTAACTTACACTAAATTAAAAAAAAAACTTAGAAATTCACTAACATATGCTTAACTTGCAATGCTGTGATTATATGCTTATGACCTTACATATTACATCACTCATGACTTCTGAAATCAATGAAGGTTCAAGTTATACATGTATCGTTTCTGTACAGCTGGCAAATCTCCCTGTTTTTTTACTTTTAAATGGTAGTGGCCTTTAAGTGGATTTCTAAGGTTTTTTTAACAATTAGAAATCTTGCTACCTTCCTCATATATAACTCCACTTAAACTTTAGCTTTTTCAGTAAATATACCTATGAATCTATCTATCTATATGCCTATCTATCTATACGTTTTTTAGGTTTCAGGGATGGATAGGGTTAAGAGATGTAAGGGTAAATGGTCGTAAGGGGTACTAAGGTTCATGGATGGGTAAGGGTAAGGGTAGGAAGGGTTTTTAAGGTTTGCAGAGCGGTGTAGTTAAGTGGCAGTACAGGGTTTGCAGAGTCTAGGAATGGGTAAGGGTTAATAGGGGATTTTTGGAGTACAGGGCAGGTAAATGACAAGGGATAGCTTCCTCATTTTACAAAAGAAAAACCCCAACTTCAACTCATCTATCTACATACATAAACATGCATACATATATATATATATATTCACTTAAAAAACCATAGGTTTCACACATGTTATAGTTAGCTGGACATTTCACTCGTAAAGAACCAATGAATTTCCCCCGTTATAGTTAGTGCAGGCAACTCTCTGCTGATGACGTCAGATATTACATCACTGATGACATATGTGTCTTTATGAAAAATAAATATTTGTAATATATGTATAGCTAAAGATTGATGGAAGAAGACATGGGTAAATAAGTGTCTAAATACAGTGATGTCATATCTGACGTCATCAGCAGAGGATTGCGGTCGCGTGAGTTATAGTTGCCTGCACTAACTATAACGGGGGAATTTCATTGGTATTTTACGAGTGAAATGTATATATGTATATATATATTCAGTGAAAAAACCATAGGTTTCACACATGTTATAGTTAGCTGGACATTTTACTGATAAAAAACCAATGAAATTCAACCGTTATAGTTAGTGCAGGCAACTATAACTCACGCGACCGCAATCCTCTGCTGATGCTAATACTGTATTTAGACACTTATTTGCCCATGTCTTCTTCCATTAAATTTTAGCTATACATATTTTACAAATATTTTTTTTTCATAAAGACACATATGTCATCAGCAGAGGATTGCGGTCGCGTGAGTTATAGTCGCCTGCACTAACTATAACGGGGGAATTTCATTGGTTTTTTATCAGTAAAATGTCCAGCTAACTATAACATGTGTGAAACCTATGGTTTTTTCACTGAATTTGCAAGGTTTTTTAAATGCTAATTCCTAACTATAACGTGTGTGAAACCTATGGTTTTTTCAGTAAATTTGTACGGTTTTTTAAATGCTAAGTTACTTTACGCCATTCGTGGCGTGCGTGCCCACTTAACGCAGTTCGTTCCGCACCGCGCGCACCGTGCGCGCACAGTGAGCACGCGGTGCGCTTTGCGCACCGCGCGCCCACTTTACACAGTTAGTGCCGTGGATGGGCCATGTACGCACGATGCGCTTCGCGCACCATGCGCACATGGAGGACATATTATGCGCTTCGTTGTGAGAGGTAAGCTTTTAGATTTCTAGCATGTGGAAAATATGCCATGCTCAAATGGTGTCCTGCGGGCACCATTTGCACACGGGGTGGGGAGAGTGTGGATAATTTTTTTATTTTAATTATTGTTTACCGTACGCGTACGGTAAGCGTAATCGGCGCTTTTTCATAAAAAAATAAAAAAGATTTTTGGGCTTTGGGGGTACTTTGGGGACACATACATCAAAGCTAGGTGGTTAGGAGCTGTCTAAACAGTCCCTTTACATGTTTTTGGCCTTTGTTTTTCCACCCCCACTCAGAGTGCGAGAGAGAAAATGGCGGACGCCGCCCCCTGGTTTCGAACGATTCGAATGTTTACTAAGATCTAACAGCCAATCAGAATCGCGCTCGCGCACGGCACCGTACGCGTACGGTAAGCTTACCGTAAGCGCACGGTAAGCGCACCGTAAGCTGGCTCAGATATATATATTGATTTAAATGCTATTTTCTCAGTAACTACTGAACAGATTTACACCAGACCTACAAAAGGCACTTCCTTGACCTGAGGACTACCTCTCTGCCAAATTTCAAGTAACTCTGTTCAGCCGTTCGGGCTGTAGCTGTGTCTAAAGGTCCTATGGAAAAATGCATGGGAAAAACGTGTTTTGGGACCCCCCTTTTATCTCAGCCCCCGCTTGACGAATCCCCCCGAGACTTTCAGGGTAGGAGCGGAGCATAGCGCCCCACCTATTTTGAAAATTTCGCGAGGATTCGTCGACCGGCGCAAAAGTTATTCCAAATAGAATGTTGCGGATTTCCTATGGAAACAGGGTCCTAACTATAACTATCTACTGGCGACCGCCAGTAGATAATATATATATATATATATATATATATATATTCACTGAAAAAACCATAGGTTTCAGGGGTGTTATAGTTAGCTGGACTTTTCACTTGTACAAAACCATTGAAATTCCCCCGTTATAGTTAGTTCAGCTAACTATAACTCGCGCGCCCGCAATGCACTGCTGATGACGTCACATATTACATCACTCATGACATGGTCAGTGACATCACTGATGACATCTCAAATGACATCACTGATGACATCACTGATGACATCATCCAGTGAATGTGTGTTTTTCTGAAAATTAAATATGTTTTATATATGTATATCTCAAGGTCGATGGAAGAATAAATGGGTATATAAGTGTCTAAATGGATGATTTGTTTTTGAAAAATTGATTGTGTAACTGACTGATTAAGTGTATCATAGTGAATACATGGCTTAGTGAGTAATGTTTAAATATGTAAATATCTGTATCAGTCTCTCACTTTGTGTATAAGTGGCTGCATGGGTTGGTGAGTAGCTACATGGGTGTCTATATAGGTTATTAGTTGTTTTTTTGAGTATCAGTCTGAGTGTCTGCATGGTTCGGTGGGGGGTATTACGTAGTGCATAGGTGCATGAATGAGTGACTCACTGTTTGTATGGGTTGAACACAGCATGTGTGCAGGACTGTATGGGTGGATGAGTGTGTGTATGGGTGTGTTAGTGAGTGAATGACTGTCTCAATAGTGTCTTTATGAGTAACTACATATGTTTTAAACTAGTATATGTGACTATTGGTGTATATATGTGAGTATATGTGAGAGTGAGAGATTGAAAGAGTTCCTGTATGAATAAGTATGTGTTTCTATAAGTGATTGTTTAAAAGACTAAGTATGTGTAAGTTTCCGTAGAAGTAAGTATGGTGGTGTGTGTATAACTGTATATGCAAGTAAATGTATGTTTGATTCTTTATTAGCATGAGTGACTATGTGTGTGAGTAACTCTATGGATGAGTGGCATTGTGTAACAGGATGTATAGGTGTATGAGTACATATGATGAGTGAGTACATGTATGAGTGACTGTATAGGACTGTTGGTGAATGAGTGGATGTGTATGTGGATCTTAGAATTACTGAAGAGGTTGTTGTAACTGGTATTGGTATGTCCATTGTTTTGAAAATTTTAGTCTCTATTTTTGAATGTGTGTATCAAAGGTTATATTAGGGTGAGAGGAGGTCTGCCACTCTATCACAAGGATGATGTCATCAGTGATGTCATTTGAGATGTCATCAGTGATGTCATGAGTGATGTCACTGACCATGTCATGAGTGATGTAATATGTGACGTCATCAGCAGTGCATTGCGGGCGCGCGAGTTATAGTTAGCTGAACTAACTATAACGGGGGAATTTCAATGGTTTTGTACAAGTGAAAAGTCCAGCTAACTATAACACCCCTGAAACCTATGGTTTTTTCAGTGAATTTCTGAGGTTTTTTAAATGCTAATTCCTAACTATAACGTGCCTGAAACCTATGGTTTTTTCTGTGAATTTCAAAGGTTTTTTAAATGCTAATTTCTAACTATGCCTACAAAGATAGGACATGTGAAGAAAGAAGAAAAAATGCACAGAAAGAAACAAAAGAAGTGCAGAAAGAAGCAACAGAAGTCCTCAAATACGAAGATAAGTGCAGGAAGAAGGATAACGTGCAGAAAGAACAAAAAGAAGAGCAGAAAGAAGCCTTGTTGCAAAATCATCCTGTACCCTCAACTTTTTCAGACGGATACTGGTGGTAACTGAGTCTGACTAACCAGTCCTAGAGCCAGTGCTATGTTAAAAGACACTTAGAATACAGTGAAAACACCTACATACACTAGGGAACATTATGCGTTGGGGTCCCCCTGTGATTAGCCTTACCTCCTCTATAAGCCCCTAGTATATAATAGGGCATGGGGATTAAAACTACCTCTTAAAACAGGCCACAGGGCGTTTTTGCATACGTTAACTCAGGCCCCGTCCCCTCCTTTCACCATTGTGTAAACACGCCCTGTGTCCGTTTTTAGTTGGGAGATTAAGTTCATTTGAGTCCTGAGGGTCCCTAGGGTCCAACTAGCCCACTAGGTACCTCCAGTAAGTGCCACAGAGCTGCGTTGCAGAGAGGTGTAAAAAGTGGCACGGCCTGGACCACCTCTCTGCAATGCAGCTCAGTGGCGCTTACTGGAAGCACTTGGTGGGCTAGTTAGCCCCCAGGGGCCCTCAGTATTGAAGGGAAATTATATCCCCAATTTAAAACGTGCCATGGTGCGTGTTTGCACACGTCACCTCAGGCCCCGTCCCCTCCCTTCACCACTGTGTAAACGCGCCCTGTGGCTGTTCTAAGTTGAGAGATTAAGTCCCCTTGAATCCTTAGGGTCCCTAGGGTCACACTAGACCACTAGGTACCTCCAGTAAGCGCCACAGAGCTGCGTTGCAGAGAGGTGTAAAAAGGGGCTTGGCCTCAGAACACCTGTCTGCAGCGCAGCTCCCTGGCGCATACTGGAGATGCCTGTTGGGGGCGCGTTTGCAGAGTGCTGCATGGAGGGGGCATGGCCTCCGGCACGATGCCAGTCTTTTATTTATTTTATTTTTTTAAGAAGGGGGGCTGTGTGGTTCCCCTTCTTATTCTAATTTATTGGCCCTGATGACCCCATCCCCCAGGGCCTGTCTCCTAATTATATTTTTTTGACCCCAATCCCCAGGGCCGGCCACTGTTTTTTATTATTTTTAAAAAATATATATTTATAGACACACCTAGGACATGCTGGACAAACCGTACGTACCTATCACCATGACGATTTGCGGGATATTCATTAAAAGGCGACTATGCATGCAATTAATCCACGTGGAATGTATTTACACCACTAGTGAAGCTCTGACATGTCTGATGCTCTACCGTGCCTAATCCCGGTAGACACCCTTGTCGTTTATTTATACAAACATGGGTAGCTATTGACGGGCACATTTAATACACATGCACACCAAGCCATTCAAAGGGGATTCGACAAAAATTCGACCAAAACTATGCAAGAAACCCCCCTCACAGTTAATAAAACACACATCCACTGCCGGATGTGTAATACTTTTTATTTTACTCTCTGGAAAGGGGACGAACATCACTTGCGAGTCACAGCGCGCTCCTAACAGAGCCCAATGCTGTGTTACACCCACCATTGCCTGCCGAGTGCCACACACCTCTGTATTGTATTCCACTAGCTAGTGCATATGCTATGACACTCTCTAGCCCATGTGCACTGTAACACCACCCCGTGAAAATGTCATGCCACACTTGTCTTCGCACGGGTTATATTGCCCCATCTAACGTGCCTTCCTCGATGCCTATGTTATAACGCACAGTGCTATGCCATACATATTACAATTTGGGATCCATATCTTTGTCACAGTGCATATGCAACGTTACACTCCCCAGCACATATTTTATATTACAACTTTAGAGACTAGTTAGGTTACACAACACTGCCCTGTGCATATTACACTCCAAGGCGCATATCGCATAGCACGCGCTAGTGCCTGTGCTATCTCGCGCTCTCCAATGAATCTGTCATTGCGCACAATGTATTGCATATTATATTTCACGCCTGGTTCATCTTATATCACACTTTTTGGTGCATAGTTTATACCATACACTATATCTAGTTTTCATTTTCAATCGTGCTCTCAGGACTATGTTCTATATAACACTGTGTTCACCTACCCTTTTCACGGGCATTACATTTTGCGATAGGGGGTGGAGGGTCAGGGGGTGTTTTTGCCAAGTGAGCCCGGAGTCACAGTCACTAACGTCTTCTTCTTCCTGAATAAAAGTGAGATTATGCTGCATACTTGTTCATATTTTAAGTAGTTTGCACAGACAAAATGTTTTAAAAACAATAAAGTTTCTAATACCCGCCTTCTCTGAACAGTTAGCTTGCTGCCCCATCCCCCTCCTCCCTATCCTCTGTTGTGTGAATCCATGGACTAGCCTCCTCCCTCCTGCCATGCATGGTCTGATGTGCTGCCACTGCCCTCAATTTAGTATGATGTACCAGTCCACTCCTCCTGCCCTCCATTGCCCAATTCTATGCCCCATCATTGACCTCCTGCTTAAACTCTGTGCTTAGCTTGCTGCCCCTATTCTCCTTCCCCCTGCCCTCCGATGTCTTTGTGCATGCCCCTGCTCCATCCTTTTTGCCCACCATGTCCCATGGACCTGCCACTCCTATCTACTCTGAGTGTTCTGTTGAGCTGCCACTCCCCTCCCACCTGCCTAGCATTGTCAGATGACTGTAACCTGTCCCTGCCACCTCCACCCTGCCTGTCCACATGCCATGCCTCTATCCTCTTCCTCCTGTCCTACATGGCCCATTGTACTGCCACACCCTTCTGCCCTCCCTGGTCTGTTGTGCTGCAACTGCTCCTCCTGCCTGCCCCGTGTGGTCTGTTGTGAGGCCCCTTCCCCTGAACTTTCTTGTCTGTGCACAGGTCCTGACCCTCCCTTCTAACCTCCATCGTCCTTTGTGCATGCCCCTGCACCCTCCTTCTTGCCCATCATAGCCATTGTGCTGCCACTAACCCTCCCACTTGCCATGCATGGTCTTCTGTGCTGCCATGGCCCCTCCCACCTTCCCTGTGTGGTCAGTTAGCTGCCCCTGACCCCCTCCCACCTTCCCTCCATGGTCTGTGTGTATGCCATCACAGTCTCACTGTTGCTCTTCATGTTGTGTCTTGCTTCTAGTGCCCATCCTGCCTGACCTCCATGGCCATCTTGCTGGTCCTGCCCTGCCCCCTTGCCCCCAGCCCTCTGTTTACATGTGCAGACCCCTACTCCCTCCCTCCTGGCTTGTCTGTTCCATTGTAATGCCCCTGATCCGTCCCTCCTGCCCTTTATGGTCTGTTATGCTGCAGCCTTCTCTCCTGTCTGTCCATTATGGTCAGCTAGCTACCATTGCCTCTTGCCCCTCTGTTCTCTGTTGTCCATGTGCATGGTCCTGTCCCCTCCCTCTTGCTTTCTATGGATTGTTGTGCTGCACTCCCGTCCTGCATGCCCTGTGTGGTGTATTGTGCTGCTGCAAACCCTGATGCCTGCCCTGCAGGGTCATTTTGGTGCACCTCTCCATGTCTCTCCTGTCCTCTGTTATCCAAATCCATGTCCCTATCCCATTTCCTTCCATGATCCAATGTACCATACTTGCGAACATTTTGAACTTGGTAAAAGGGAGATTTTGAAAAAAAACTGGGGTATTGATTTTCCCCTTTGAGTTACATTGAAAAAGAGGATATTGTAGACAGGAGACAGATCAAATAAAGCCCATTTGAGCTTAAAAACATTGGACGTTTCTTGGCTGAATCGGGTCTGTTGGCATGTATGGTTGTACTACCATTGCCTCTTCCTTCTGCCCACAATGGTCTATTACATTGCCACAGCCTTGAAGGAGGGTAGATTTTGTATCACAGGGGGCCCCTGGCCCGTTCTGTCCACACCTGAAGTATGAGACCCTTGTCCTTGCCCTGCCAGCCGCATTTGTAGGCCGTATTAAATTGACCAGCGGGTCCTGTGTTGCTATATAATTATCCTGAGACATCCTTACCACTCAGCCAGCATAAAACCCCTGTGTAGGCCCTTCTGTTCAATATGTAGGCCTCTTTGTTAAATTGACCATAGCTCTGCAATTTTAGTGTATAGCAGTCTGAAGGCAGGTCTACGAGGCCTTCTGCTCCAAACTAGTAGCCCCCACCCTACCCGAGTGCTCCGTGCTCGGTATCAAAGTTCAACATCCCCCTGAAGCTGTCGACATACAGTAGGCTGCATCCTGGACTGGTACTTGCTTCCTGGGCAGGTTTCCCGCTTTTAAGGAAGTGGCAACCGCAGAGCGTCAAGTTAGGAGAACTGAGGAGATTTTATACATGAATATATTGAATTCCTGTACAATACCCATTATTTTCTGCTTGCTCTATGGAACTTACGATAAGCGATTGGCCTGAGAGACTGACCTTTTCACCCAGTCCATTGTCAGCATTAAGTGGGTAAATGACGAAATGTCTGGTAAAATCTGCAGACGAAGCTTTTGGGTAGCATACGTAGGTAGATGTAGCGTGCAAAGGAGCCCACAAAATGATATAAAAAGGGAGCACCCACAGATATCGACGGACAACCTCGCCGTCTGTATGTAGGTTAACAGGCTGTGCAGGTTTTCCCCAAGAACTGGGAGCTCTTGTCTTCCTTTGCTTAAAATGTCTTGCTTTGCTTTGCTTGAAGTATCTTATTCTATTTTACCTATATGAAATGTCATGTTATGTTTAACCATTGTTCTCTTTACTTTTGCATTTAAAAGATGTTGTATTGTAATTGCAGGAATGCTTGCTCTAAGAGTAAATGTGAGTGTCCCTAGGTAACATTTTCCTTGGTGTAACTTGTTTCTCATGATGCATTTATAGATGTGTTTTCTCTCTCTCTCTGTCAGTCCATTAATTGAGATACAGAGAATATCATGACAGCTGTATGATTATCTGGATTCTGTATTTTGTACTTTATGTCTCTATTCTGCGGTTTCTTTGAAGTTGCATCTTCTCATTAAACTGCCATTGTATTCTGCCTCCAATTCCATGTCTCATATGTCTGTTTTCTTCATTTTTGGAGCAAGCGTTCCTAGGCACCCCGGCTCAAATTAAGGTGCCCCTTTTGTCCCTGACTCACTCTCCTGCTCAGTTCTGTGGTGGCTCCCGGGGCTCTGGGGACCGCCCCTAGCTTCCTTGACCCGTAATAGATCTTCCCTCCAACAGCCTCTCTTGCAAGTCCTGTATTGTTGGTTTGTTGCCCCTGCCCCCCTTTCCACTGCCATCCATAGTCTGTTGTGCTTCCACGGCCCTTCCTGCCTGCTCAGTGTGATTAAATTGTTGCCTTTGCACCCTCCTACCTGCCTTCAATTTTCAGAGTCCGTGCCCCTGGCCTCTGACTCTCAACAGTATCCTAATGAACAACTAGATTGCTAACATTCTATATTTATTACAAAAGTGTGGAACGCCTGACATCATCTTGATGTAATCAAAACTGTAATACCTAGAGCATTCCTTTAGAAATTACATATATGAGAGGGTCTTATTGGCATCAAAATTATGGTTAGTGCTCTAAAAGACTAAAATAAGGACATATTTTCTGAGTTTTCAAATAGCGACAAAGCACTTTTAAATTATTTGTTATCTTTATGTTTTTTTATCTAGTTGACAACTTGATTAAATGTTGCACTTAGGGGAAAGGATGTGGTGTTACTTCCAGAACTGCAGACTTTGCAACTGGGGAACCAGGTTGAAGTTTCTGCTTCAGCTCGACATTCTGTGATTCTGGTCAAATCACTTAGTCTCCCCATGTCTACAACCAAAATGAATTTGTTCTTGTGTGATGTAACCAATGCTCATGTAAAGCACTCCAATACCTGACAAGTCTGCACTATATAACACTGCAAAAACACAAAATAATAAGTGTTTTGCACACTTCTGTCATTGGGCTATATTTGGGCTATATCTGGGTGATTTTGGGCTACATTTGGGCTCTTTTGTCTCCGGTGGCCATCTTGGGAGATTTATTTGTTATGAAGTTTCCTAATTTCCTCATGTACTGCAGTCTCCTCAGTCGGAAATGCTTTCAGTTTTTTACTTTGATTCCATCATGAAGGTATTCAGATATGTCACACATTTGCCATGAATTCTGAATGTTAGCACTCTAGTTGCTCATTAGATCACTGTAGTAAAACTACTGTTCACCATGGAAGTCTGCTCCTGGTATTAAAAGTGCATGTTTCAGTCTGCATGTCAGAATTTTTCAATGAAATAGAAGAGGATTTGAGAAGTCACTCAAAATGTGCCCTCATTTTCTTTCTTCAGCATTAATCATAATTTCTATGGCAAAATGAACCCCCTCATTGTGTTCCTTTTTAAATTAAATGTTTTAAGTGTTACCAGTTTATTCCAATCAAGATGGCTTCAGGTGTGCCATACTTTTGTCATAATGAAGACAGTAAGTGCTCTAGTTGTTTTTAAGAACATTCTTGGACATTCTGTCATTGGGCTATACTTGGGCTACATCTGGGTGATATTTGGGCTACATTTGGGCTCTTTAGTCTCTGGTGGCCATCTTGGGAGACTTATTTGTTATGAAGTTTCCTAATTTCCTCATTTACTGCAGTCTCCTCAGTAGGAAATACTTTCAGTTTTTTACTTTGATTCCATCAAGAAGGCATTCAAATGTGTCACACATTTGCCATAAAATCAGAATGTTAGCACTCTTTTTGCTCATTAGATCACTGTAGTAAAGCTACTGCTCACCAGGGAAAACTGCTGCTGGTATTGAAAGTGCATGTTTCAGTCTGCATGCCAGGATTTGAGAAGTCACTCAAAATGTGCCCTAATTTTTCTTTCTGCAGCACTAATCATACTTTTTATGGAAAAATGAACCCCCTCATTTTGTTCCTTTTTAAATTAAATGTTTTAAGAGTTACCACTTTAATCCAAGCAAGATGGCTTCAGGTGTGCCATACATTTATCATAAGTAGGACGGTTAGCGCTCTAGTAGTTCTTTGGAACACTCTGGAAAGCTGCAGTAGAACACAAAGGAATCAACTGACAGTCTCTGCCCTTGTTGGATGTACATGTTTTACTGAGAATGTCAGACTTCATTCTCACATGACTGAGAAAGATAATGTGAATTTACAGAAAATAAGCTCTCAGTTTAGCTTATAGATCACCTTCCAAACCTCTGTGGTAAAAGCATGAGAAAATATTTTTCTCTCAATCATGATATCCCAGCAGAAGGCTTTTTCACATGGTGAAATCACCTTAGAACATACCACAATTCCTAAAATGAGTATGGTACCTTCAACAAATGATTTATAATGTAACTAAAGTCTTAAAATCTTCTATTAACTGCAATGCTTTTTAATGAGGTGCTATCATGTATATTGGTCCCAAGATGGCTGCCAACACTTCTTGGATGAAGTGCTGACAGCCAATCAGATCTCAGGATGAGATGTGTGGTTAGGCTCCGCCCACATATATATATTGATTTAAATGCTATTTTCTCAGGAACTACTGAACAGATTTACACCAGACCTACAAAAGGCACTTCCTTGACCTGAGGACTACCTCTCTGCCAAATTTCAAGTAACTCTGTTCAGCCGTTTGGGCTGTAGCTGTGTCTAAAGGTCCTATGGAAAAATGCATGGGAAAAACGCGTTTTGGGACCCACCTTTTTTCTCAGCCCCCGCTTGACGAATCCCCCCGAGACTTTCAGGGTAGGAGCGGAGCGTAGCGCCCCACCTATTTTGAAAATTTCGCGAGGATTCATCGACCGGCGCCAAAGTTATTCCAAATAGAATGTTGCGGATTTCCTATGGAAACAGGGTCCTAACTATAACTATCTACTGGCGACCGCCAGTAGATAATATATATATATATATATATATATATATATATATATATATATATATATATATATATATATATATATATATATATATATATATATACCTACTGGCGGTCGCCAGTAGGTAGTTATAGTTAGGACCACGTTTCCATAGGAAATCCGCAACATTCTATTTTGAATAACTTTTGCGCCGGTTGACGAATCCTCGTGAATTTCTCAAAATAGGTGGGGCGCTACGCTCCGCTCCTACCCTGAAAGTCTCGGGGGGATTCGTCAAGCGGGGGCTGAGATAAAAGGGGGGTCCCAAAACGCGTTTTTCCCATGCATTTTTCCATAGGACCTTCAGACAGGGCTACAGCCCGAACGGCTGAACAGAATTACTAGAAATTGGGCAGAGAGGTAGTCCTCAGGTCAAGGAAGTGCCTTTTGTAGGTTTTGTGTAAATCTGTTCAGTAGATTCTGAGAAAATAGCCTTTAAATCAATATATATATCTGAGCCAGCTTACGGTGCGCTTACGGTACGCTTACCGTACGCGTACGGTGGCGTGCGCGAGCGCGATTCTGATTGGCTCTTAGATCTTAGTAAACATTCGAATCGGCCGAAACCAGGAAGCTGCGGCCGCCATTTTCTCTCTCGCACTGAGAGCGATTTTTAAAATTTAAAGCCCAAAAACATGTAAAGGAGCTGTTTAGACAGTTCCCACACACATAGGCATGTTGAGGGAGTCCCCAAAGATCCTCCAAGGCCAAAAACGGAATTTTTATTTTTTCGGTAATTTCGCCGATTACGCTTACCGTACGCGTACGGTAAAAAATAATTTTACAAAAAAACATCATCCACACTCTCTGCACCCCGTGTGTAATTGGTGGCCGAAGGCCACCAATTGTGCATGGCTTGTTATAGCTGAAAAAAACTAAAATTTAAAAAAAAAAATAAAAAAAAAAAATTATCCACACTCTCTCCACCCCGTGTGCAAATGGTGCCCGAAGGGCACAATTTGTGCATGGCTTATAAAATATACGAAAAATTAAAATATTACCTTTCAAAACGATGTGCATCATATGTCCTCCATGTGCGCACGGTGCGCGAAGCGCATCGTGCGTACATGGCCCATCTAGCGTAACGTGGGCACGCGGTGCGCGTAGCGCACCGCGTGCCCACCGTGCGTGCATGGCACTAACTGCGTAAAGTGGGCGCGCGGTGCGCGAAGCGCACCGCGTGCTCACTGTGCGCGCATGGTGCGCGAAGCGCACCGTGCGCGCACGGAACGAACTGCGTTAAGTGGGCGCGCACGCCACGAATGGCGTAAAGTAACTTAGCATTTAAAAAACCGTACAAATTCACTGAAAAAACCATAGGTTTCACACACGTTATAGTTAGGAATTAGCATTTAAAAAACCTTGCAAATTCACTGAAAAAACCATAGGTTTCACACATGTTATAGTTAGCGGAAATTTTACTGATAAAAAACCAATGAAATTCCCCCGTTATAGTTACTGCAGGCAACTATAACTCACGCGACCGCAATCTTCTGCTGATGACATATGTGTCTTTATGAAAAAAAAATATTTGTAATATATGTATAGCTAAAAATGTATGGAAGAAGACATGGGCAAATAAGTGTCTAAATACAGTATTAGCATCAGCAGAGGATTGCGGTCGCGTGAGTTATAGTTGCCTGCAGTAACTATAACGGGGGAATTTCATTGGTTTTTTATCAGTAAAATTTCCGCTAACTATAACATGTGTGAAACCTATGGTTTTTTCAGTGAATATATATATATATATATTCAATGAAAAAACCAAAGGTTTCACACATGTTATAGTTAGCTGGACATTTCACTCGTAAAAAACCAATGAAATTTCCCCGTTATAGTTAGTTCAGCTAACTATAACTCGCGCGCCCGCAATGCACTACTGATGATGTCACATATTACATCACTCATGACATGGTCACTGACATCACTCATGACATCACTGATGACATCTCAAATGACATCACTGATGACATCACTGATGACATCATCCTTGTGATAGAGTGGCAGACCTCCTCTTCCCCTAAGCGAAGCGCACCGTGCGCGCACGGAACGAACTGCGTTAAGTGGGCGCGCACGCCACGAATGGCGTAAAGTAACTTAGCATTTAAAAAACCGTACAAATTCACTGAAAAAACCATAGGTTTCACACACGTTATAGTTAGGAATTAGCATTTAAAAAACCTTGCAAATTCACTGAAAAAACCATAGGTTTCACACATGTTATAGTTAGCGGAAATTTTACTGATAAAAAACCAATGAAATTCCCCCGTTATAGTTACTGCAGGCAACTATAACTCACGCGACCGCAATCTTCTGCTGATGACATATGTGTCTTTATGAAAAAAAAATATTTGTAATATATGTATAGCTAAAAATGTATGGAAGAAGACATGGGCAAATAAGTGTCTAAATACAGTATTAGCATCAGCAGAGGATTGCGGTCGCGTGAGTTATAGTTGCCTGCAGTAACTATAACGGGGGAATTTCATTGGTTTTTTATCAGTAAAATTTCCGCTAACTATAACATGTGTGAAACCTATGGTTTTTTCAGTGAATATATATATATATATATTCAATGAAAAAACCAAAGGTTTCACACATGTTATAGTTAGCTGGACATTTCACTCGTAAAAAACCAATGAAATTTCCCCGTTATAGTTAGTTCAGCTAACTATAACTCGCGCGCCCGCAATGCACTACTGATGATGTCACATATTACATCACTCATGACATGGTCACTGACATCACTGATGACATCACTGATGACATCTCAAATGACATCACTGATGACATCACTGATGACATCATCCAGTGATTGTGTGTTTTTCTGAAAATTAAATCTGTTTTATATTTATGTATATCTCAAGGTCAATGGAAAAATAAATGGGTATATAAGTGTCTAAATGGATGCTTTTTTTTTTTAAATGTTTTTGTGTAACTGACTGATTAAGTGTATCATAGTGAATACATGGCTTACTGAGTAATGTTTAAATATGAAAATATCTGTATCAGTTTCTCACTTTGTGTATAAGTGGCTGCATGGGTTGGTGAGTAGCTACATGAGTGTCTATATAGGTTATTAGTTGGTTTTTTATCAGTATGAGTGTCTGAGTTTCTGTATGGTTCGGTGGGGGGTATTACTTAGTGCAAAGGTGCATGAATGAGTGACTCACTGTTTGTATGTGTTGAATACAGCATGTGTGCAGGACTGTATGGGTGGATGAGTGTGTGCATGGGTGTGTTAGTGAGTGAATGACTGTCTCTATAGTGTCTTTATGAGTAACTACATATCTATTAAACTAGTATATGTGACTATTGGTGTATATAAGTGAGTATATGTGACAGTGAGAGATTGAAAGAGTTCCTGTATGAATAAGTATGTGTTTCTATAAGTGATTGTTTTTTAGACTAACTATGTGTAAGTTTCCGTAGAAGTAAGTGTGGTGGTGTGTGTATAACTGTATAAACTAATAAATGGATGTTTGATTCTTTATTAGCATGAGTGACTACGTGTGTGAGTAACTCTATGGATGAGTGGCATTGTGTAACAGGATGTATAGGTGTATGAATACATATGATGAGTGAGTACATGTATGAGTGACTGTAGAGGACTGTTGGTGAATGACTGTATGTGTATGTGGTTCTTAGAATTACTGAATAGGTTGTTGTAACTGTGTTAGACCTGTCAGCCCTTTGGGTGGTCCCTCCTCATCATTATTTATTTTGTCCCACTTTTGCCTCAAACCCTGTTTGAATTTTTCCTTTTTGGGAACCACCAGACTTTTTAGTGTTGCTGCAGATTCAGGGAGCCATTTTACCTACCCCTGAAACTTCTGTCTGAGGGCCTGGAGCACAAAATGGTGGCCACCTGTGACATCACCAGCATCCACTGGAACCTACCAGCACCTTCCAGAACATTCCAGAACCCTGTGACAGTTGGAGGCGGTTTGGAATGTTGGGGAGTTAAGAGGGAGAGTTGGCAGTTGGAGTTGGCAGTTGGCACCTGACTGGTGAAGAGAGAGCAGCACAACAGTGAAGGAGGAAGGAGTGAAGCAGCAGGGGTGGAAACTTGTGCCTGGAGTGGGGTCCATAAACCCACCCTTGATACTTGTCCCTACTGATGGATCCCAGCCTATAGCCCTGTGTGGGAAGAAGACAGAAAAACTCATCCTAAGGACCTGAACAGCAGGAACAGGCCTTAGAAGCAGAAAGCAGCAAGATCCTGACCTGGAAACTGGTTTCCCTGGAGTCCGGCGTCGAGTAGCCTAAGACCTGGAGCCCGAGGTGGAGAAGCGGCGCTGACTGAAGAAGCAGACGTCGTACCCGGAGCCGCCTGAGGTCGTGAGAGGGCGCCGACGGAGGTCGTGAGGAATACCAGAGGTCGAGGAGGAAGTGAACCGAGGTCGAGCGAGCGGCGTCATCGGAGGAGTGAAGTCCGCCCTCCGGAGTCGTCGGAGACCGAGGTGAGGTGAACCGGAGGTCGGGAGTGAGGATCGCACTCCGGAGTCGCCCGGAACCTGAGAGGAGGAGCACCGGAGGTCGGGGGTGAGGATCGCACCCCGGAGTCGCCGGAAGTCGACATCGAGGCCAGGCCGGCCGACGTCATCGGAGCCGAGAGCGCCATCGGACCGGAGCCGCCCGAAGTCGACACCGAGTAGAGACTGCCCGACGCCGTCGAATCGGAGGTCGAGATTGAACCGAGGCCGCCGACATCGGACCGGAACCGCCTACCGGCGTCGTCAAAGAACTGACATTGTGCCGAGGCCGCCGAGACCGAACCGGAACCGCCTCACGGCGTCGACACGACTCCAGCGGCGTCGGAACATCAGAAAAAGGGCAGTAAGTGGAGTAGAGGGCGCCTAAGGCCCTGTGGAGACCTGAGAGACTGCTCTAAGGGGCTAGGGAGGTGCTAAAACCAACCTGACTGTGCCTGGGGTGAACTGGGACTAACCTAGAGAGGTTGTGTGGAGAGAGAAAGCCAGGGCACTGGTATTCCCCCCTTTGATCTACCTCAGTTTAGGCCTCAGCCTTGTCCCAGCCAGGGAGTAGCCCCCCCCCCTCAAGCCTTCCACAACCCTACAAGCTGTGCCTGGGCCAAATCAGCCCTTAGGAATTGAAAAGTCATCTGATTACATGAGTGTTGCTGTATACTTTTAATTATTTATTGGGGGTACTGTATTTATTGAGTTTTTTACCTATTTATTGCTTCACTATATTTATAGGTCCACAGGACTTGATGGTGTACAATATTTATTGGTACAGTATTTATTGCCTCAAAATATTTAATTGCCTGTATTACCTGCACTGATATTTATGTCCCTTGTATTTATGATCATCCCTATTTATTGAATCTTCAGATAATATTTATTTGACCTGCACTATTTAAAATTTGTATATTGTGATTGACCTATTCATTTTTCCAATCAGCAACTAAGAGAAAAAGATAAAGAAAGAATATTTTCATAATTTTTACGGTGTAGAGTCGTTTTTGGAACGGATGCACGCATGGTTATTGTATGGGTATATTGTATGCTTAGCACTGCGCCTGTTTCCTGACCACTCGAGCCAAGCTACCACAGTGTGTCCGGAAGACCACCACCACCCCTTCTAGTGTGGGAGTGGTTTTCCAACATAAATTGGTGTTCAGTGGTGGGATAGAGCTGTGCCTACATATACTCAACAATAACTGTGGGTAGTCCATAGGCCTACACCGGGAGTTTTCTCAAAGCGGCCTTCCTAATTGTGGGATTTTGTTTTTTCCAAATTTACTCTGGTGGTGGGAGGAGGTATTATTAAAGGTACCCCCCTGCATTGTTACTGCACAAAACCTGTCCTCTAACCTGAGTGGGCAAGATGGAGTTTGTACTAGAGAATCTAGAAACGTACACTGTGGCCCAACTCAGGGAGTTTTGCCAGCGGGAGGGGGTGTACTGTCCCCCAGGAGCAAAGAAGGGTGCACTCCAAACCAGCTTAAGGGCTTGGGGGGAGGCACGCCGAGAAAGCAAGGCTGAGGAGGAAGACAGGGATGGAGAGCCTGACCCCGAGGGGGCTGAGATGTACCAACCTGAGGTGGGGAACCTGTCAGCAGGGCCCAGGACACTTTCTAGGAAGGGCAGCACTGTCTCTAGTGGGGGCTTATCCGAAGTGGAGTTAGCAGATCGGAGGGAGAAAAGACAGCTCACATGGGACTTAGCAAAGCTGGAGAAGGAGAAGGAGGAACAGAGGATGGCTCATGAGACGGAGAAACAGAAGATGGCTCATGAGATAAGACTGAAAGAGATAGAGCTTCAGATCCTAAGAATTGGGGCACCAACTGTTCCTAATGGTGGCAGCAAAGACCAAGAAATCACCAGGGAATCCAAACCTTACCTGCCAAAGGACATAGTAGCTAGCTATGGGGCGGGTGACGACATCGCCAAGTGGCTAGCAGCCTATGAGGTCTCGTTGAGGGCCCATGGGGTTCCAGTGAAGTATTGGGGAGGAGGATTGTATAGGTACATGCCTCCAGCTGGTAGGGATGCTTTATTGGCCCTCGAAGAGGATGAGCAGACCCACTACCCCACCATGAAACTGGCGCTCATCAGAAAGTTTGGACTAACACCTGAAAAGTACAGACAGAAGTTCAGGGGTAGTCACAAGCTGGGCACACAGAATTGGGTGGACTTCCTGGACTATGCAAAGAAGGCACTGGAAGGTTGGATTCAGGGCAGTGAAGTAAGGAACTACGAGGAGCTGTTTGACCTAGTACTGAAGGAACACCTACTCGAGAAATGTTTCCCTGAACTGCGGCAACACCTGGTGGATAGCAAGCTGACCAGCCCCCGGAAGCTTGCTGAGGAGGCGGACATTTGGGCTAGTACCCGGGTGTCCACAAGGGGGACTGGAGGGGATACTCAAAAGGCCGGACAGGGCGCCCCCCAGAAGAAAGAAGGAGGGGAAAAGAAAAAGGAGTTCTCCAAAGGCCCCCAAAATAACTTCCAAGGGAAGGGAACAGGATTCACCTCTAAGGCTAACCCACCCAGAAACCCTAATCCTGGCCAGAGTCAGCAGCCAAGGGTTGTCCATTGCTATGAGTGCGGTGGCGTTGGACACTATAAAGGAGATCCGAAGTGTCAGAAACGATCACCCCCTCCCACTGGAGGAAAGACCCCCGGAGTAGCTAGTGTAGTGCTCGGGGAGGAGATGCCCTTAACTAAGGGAAGGGAGTGGGCGGGTGTCACTTTAGTGTCCCTGGGAGAACGGGAGATGGTTCCCAAGATCCAGGTGCCCGCAAATACCGCAAAGTATGGGCAGTGGATCACCATCAACGGCCAAAGAGGGGAGGCTCTGAGAGACACAGGAGCCAGTATGACTATGGTGCGTAGCCAACTGGTGTCTCCAGAGCAGGTAATTCCCGATGTACTCCACCCAGCCGCGATGGCTGACGGCAGAACAGGCCACTTTCCCGTGGCCGAGGTTCCCTTTGAATGGGGGGGGGTTGCAGGTTCACTTCGAGTTGCCGTAAGCCCTGCCGTGCCAGTCGATTGTCTGCTGGGCAATGACATGGAGCACAACGCTTGGAAGGAGGTGGAATACCGGACTCACACCGAGATGCTGGGTACACCTGACTGGGCCTGTGTTAGCACAAGGTCCGAGACTACCCGAAGAGGGAGTTCATTCCGGCTGGAGCCTGGAACAAAGGCCCAGCCAGCTGCCAGTCAAGGGAAGAACCGAGGACAGGAGGAGCCTGCCTCGGCGTCTCCACCCCGTAGGACGGATAGGCCACCGGAGGTGGTGGGCCAGGAGTCTGCGGAGGGGGACGTTACCAACCTGGAGGACTTACCCATCCCGGCCGAGTGGCACGTGGAGGGAGGCCCGTCCAGGGAGGAATTCTGCCAGGGGCAGAGGGAGTGCCCTACCCTTGAGGGGCTGAGGCGACAGGCCGAAGCCCAGGCAGCAGGGAACGTTGAAGGGAACTACAGTGTTTACTGGGAGGATGGCCTCCTCTACAGTGAACCCAAGGCACCCCTACATGGATCGTCACGAGCCTTGGTAGTTCCTCAACGTTATCGAGCCTTCCTTCTGGAGTTGGCTCACGAGATACCATTGGCAGGACACCTGGGGCAAGACAAGACCTTCGCCCGTCTTGTCCCACACTTTTATTGGCCTCAGATGAAAGTGTCGTCCGATACCTACTGCCGGACATGTGTGTCTTGCCAAGCCAGTGGGAAAACAGGGGTGAAGCTGAAAGCTCCCCTGGAACCACTTCCTGTCGTTAGCACCCCCTTTGAAAGGGTGGGCATCGACATTGTGGGTCCATTAGATCCACCGACTACAGCTGGTCACAGGTTTATCCTGGTTCTGGTGGATCATGCCACACGGTACCCAGAGGCAATACCTCTGAGGACCATAACAGCACCTGTTGTGGCTAGGGCCCTGATGGGAATCTTTACCCGAGTGGGTTTTCCCAAGGAAGTTGTGTCCGACAGGGGGACCAACTTCATGTCAGCGTATATGCGGGCAATGTGGAAGGAGTGTGGAGTGACCTACCGGTTCACGACTCCTTACCACCCCCAGACCAATGGTCTGGTGGAAAGGTTTAACAAAACCTTAAAAGGCATGATCAGAAGTCTGCCTGAAAGCCTGCGGAGGAAATGGGACGTCCTCCTACCCTGTTTACTTTTTTCCTACAGGGAAGTGCCACAGAAGGGAGTGGGCTTCAGCCCCTTCGAGCTTCTGTATGGGCACCCTGTACGTGGACCTCTTAACCTGGTGAGAGACGGATGGGAAAGAACTCCCAGAAAGCTCCCCCAGGATGTGGTGAGCTACATGCTGGCCTTCCGGAGCCAAATGGCTAAGTTGTGGAAGCAAGCTTCTGACAACTTGGAAGCCAGCCAAGCAGTGATGAAGGCGTGGTATGACCACAACGCTCACCCGGTGGAGTTGGAGCCTGGCCAGAAGGTGTGGGTGATCGAACCAGGAGAGCTTAGCGCCCTCCAGGATCGCTGGTCAGGACCCTTTGAGGTGTTGGAGAAGAAGGGTAAGGCTACCTACTTGGTGGACCTGAAGACCCCTCGTCAGCCCCTGCGGGTGCTGCATGCCAACTGCCTCAAACCCCACCACGAGAGGCCCGAAGTCATCTTGATGATGGTGACTGACGGAGGAGAGGACGTGGAAAGCGAGCCTCTCCCTGATCTGTTTGCGTCTCAGGAAAAGGATGGGTCGGTGGAGGGAGTGATTCTCTCCCCATCTCTAACTCCTGAACAGCAGGAGGACTGTCGCCAGGTCTTGGGGCAGTACTCTTCGTTGTTCTCCCTTGTCCCAGGTAGGACTCACCGGTGCGTCCATGACGTGGACACAGGAGACAGCCCACCTGTGAAGTCCAAGATCTACCGGATGTCAGACAAGGTGAAGGCCAGCATTCATAGTGAGGTCACTAAGATGCTGGAGCTAGGAGTGATTGAACCTTCTAGCAGCCCCTGGTCCAGTCCGGTGGTGTTAGTACCAAAAGCTGCACCACCGGGTGCCCAACCAGAAATGAGGTTCTGTGTGGACTACCGGGGACTGAATTCAGTGACAAAAACTGATGCTCATCCGATCCCTAGGGCGGATGAATTGATTGACCGGCTGGGAGCTGCCCAATATCTAAGTACCTTTGACCTTACTTCGGGGTACTGGCAGATCTCTTTGACTGATGGAGCAAGGGAAAGGTCAGCCTTCTCCACGCCCAATGGCCACTACCAGTTCTGTGTGATGCCCTTTGGGCTCAAGAACGCACCTGCCACGTTTCAGCGCCTGGTAAACCAGATCCTCACCGGAATGGAGAGTTTCTCTGCTGCTTATCTGGATGACATAGCCGTCTTCAGTAACAGCTGGGAGGATCACTTGCATCACCTGCAAGCTGTTCTCCAGGCCCTGAGACAAGCTGGATTGACGATCAAGGCCAGCAAGTGCCAGATCGGGCAGGGGTCGGTAGTGTACCTTGGACACTTGGTGGGTAGGGGAACGGTGCAACCCCTCCAGGCGAAGATCGAGGCCATCATGGCCTGGGAACCCCCCAAGACACAGACTGAGGTCCGAGCATTTTTGGGCCTCACGGGATACTATCGCCGCTTCGTGAAGGGGTACGGTACCATCGTAGCCCCCCTCACGGAGCTCACGTCCAAGAAACAACCTCGACGGGTAGTCTGGACGGAGGCTTGTCAGCAAGCCTTTGTGAGATTGAAGAAAGCCATGTGCGAGGCCCCGGTCTTAAGGGCCCCAGACTTTTCCAAGGAGTTCATTGTCCAGACAGATGCATCAGAACATGGCATTGGGGCAGTGTTATCGCAACTCAACGAAGAGGGTCTGGATCAACCCGTGGTCTTCCTATCCCGGAGACTACTTCCCAGGGAACAGAAGTGGAGTGCAATAGAGCGTGAAGCCTTTGCAGTGGTATGGGCTCTGAAGAAGTTGCGGCCATACCTGTTTGGATCGCACTTCCTAGTTCAGACCGACCACAGACCCCTTCGCTGGCTGATGCAGATGAAGGGGGAGAATCCCAAGTTGTTGAGGTGGTCTATTTCCCTACAGGGGATGGACTTTCAGGTGGAACATCGGCCTGGAGTGGACCACGCCAATGCAGACGGTCTCTCAAGGTATTTCCGCCTTAGTGATGAGAACTCCCAAGGGGTTGGGTAGCTCTCCCCACTTTCAGCTGGGGGGGACGCGTGTTAGACCTGTCAGCCCTTTGGGTGGTCCCTCCTCATCATTATTTATTTTGTCCCACTTTTGCCTCAAACCCTGTTTGAATTTTTCCTTTTTGGGAACCACCAGACTTTTTAGTGTTGCTGCAGATTCAGGGAGCCATTTTACCTACCCCTGAAACTTCTGTCTGAGGGCCTGGAGCACAAAATGGTGGCCACCTGTGACATCACCAGCATCCACTGGAACCTACCAGCACCTTCCAGAACATTCCAGAACCCTGTGACAGTTGGAGGCGGTTTGGAATGTTGGGGAGTTAAGAGGGAGAGTTGGCAGTTGGAGTTGGCAGTTGGCACCTGACTGGTGAAGAGAGAGCAGCACAACAGTGAAGGAGGAAGGAGTGAAGCAGCAGGGGTGGAAACTTGTGCCTGGAGTGGGGTCCATAAACCCACCCTTGATACTTGTCCCTACTGATGGATCCCAGCCTATAGCCCTGTGTGGGAAGAAGACAGAAAAACTCATCCTAAGGACCTGAACAGCAGGAACAGGCCTTAGAAGCAGAAAGCAGCAAGATCCTGACCTGGAAACTGGTTTCCCTGGAGTCCGGCGTCGAGTAGCCTAAGACCTGGAGCCCGAGGTGGAGAAGCGGCGCTGACTGAAGAAGCAGACGTCATACCCGGAGCCGCCTGAGGTCGTGAGAGGGCGCCGACGGAGGTCGTGAGGAATACCAGAGGTCGAGGAGGAAGTGAACCGAGGTCGAGCGAGCGGCGTCATCGGAGGAGTGAAGTCCGCCCTCCGGAGTCGTCGGAGACCGAGGTGAGGTGAACCGGAGGTCGGGAGTGAGGATCGCACTCCGGAGTCGCCCGGAACCTGAGAGGAGGAGCACCGGAGGTCGGGGGTGAGGATCGCACCCCGGAGTCGCCGGAAGTCGACATCGAGGCCAGGCCGGCCGACGTCATCGGAGCCGAGAGTGCCATCGGACCGGAGCCGCCCGAAGTCGACACCGAGTAGAGACTGCCCGACGCCGTCGAATCGGAGGTCGAGATTGAACCGAGGCCGCCGACATCGGACCGGAACCGCCTACCGGCGTCGTCAAAGAACTGACATTGTGCCGAGGCCGCCGAGACCGAACCGGAACCGCCTCACGGCGTCGACACGACTCCAGCGGCGTCGGAACATCAGAAAAAGGGCAGTAAGTGGAGTAGAGGGCGCCTAAGGCCCTGTGGAGACCTGAGAGACTGCTCTAAGGGGCTAGGGAGGTGCTGAAACCAACCTGACTGTGCCTGGGGTGAACTGGGACTAACCTAGAGAGGTTGTGTGGAGAGAGAAAGCCAGGGCACTGGTATTCCCCCCTTTGATCTACCTCAGTTTAGGCCTCAGCCTTGTCCCAGCCAGGGAGTAGCCCCCCCCTCAAGCCTTCCACAACCCTACAAGCTGTGCCTGGGCCAAATCAGCCCTTAGGAATTGAAAAGTCATCTGATTACATGAGTGTTGCTGTATACTTTTAATTATTTATTGGGGGTACTGTATTTATTGAGTTTTTTACCTATTTATTGCTTCACTATATTTATAGGTCCACAGGACTTGATGGTGTACAATATTTATTGGTACAGTATTTATTGCCTCAAAATATTTAATTGCCTGTATTACCTGCACTGATATTTATGTCCCTTGTATTTATGATCATCCCTATTTATTGAATCTTCAGATAATATTTATTTGACCTGCACTATTTAAAATTTGTATATTGTGATTGACCTATTCATTTTTCCAATCAGCAACTAAGAGAAAAAGATAAAGAAAGAATATTTTCATAATTTTTACGGTGTAGAGTCGTTTTTGGAACGGATGCACGCATGGTTATTGTATGGGTATATTGTATGCTTAGCACTGCGCCTGTTTCCTGACCACTCGAGCCAAGCTACCACAGTGTGTCCGGAAGACCACCACCACCCCTTCTAGTGTGGGAGTGGTTTTCCAACAAACTGATATTGGTATGTTCATTAATTTGAACGTTTTAGTTTCTATTTTTGAATGTGTGTATCAAAGGTTATATTAGGGGAAGAGGAGGTCTGCCACTCTATCACAAGGATGATGTCATCAGTGATGTCATCAGTGATGTCATTTGAGATATCATCAGTGATGGCATGAGTGATGTCAGTGACCATGTCATGAGTGATGTAATATGTGACGTCATCAGTAGTGCATTGCGGGCGCGTGAGTTATAGTTAGCTGAACTAACTATAACGGGGAAATTTCATTGGTTTTTTACGAGTGAAATGTCCAGCTAACTATAACATGGGTGAAACCTTTGGTTTTTTCATTGAATTTCTAAGGTTTTTTAAATGCTAATTCCTAACTATAACGTGTGTGAAACCCATGGTTTTTTCAGTGAATTTGCAAGGTTTTTTAAATGCTAATTCCTAACTATAACGTGAGTGAAACCCATGGTTTTTTCAGTGAATTTGCAAGGTTTTTTAAATGCTAATTTTTTTTTTTTTTCTTTTTTTTTTTACATATTTTTATTTTAATGTTCTATCCTTTTTTAAAGACTATGGTTAAATTTTAAAAATTCTACAATATGTTTTTTTTTTACCATTTTTATAAAATAAACAGGTAAGATTTATTAGTATAACATATTTTTTTTTTTTTCCTTTTTTTTTTTTTTTTAACGTGCGCGTACGGTAAGCGCACGTCTTGCTTTAATTACGTTAGATTTCTACGCTGTTTGCGTTCATTTACGCAATTTGCGTAGACGCACGTCACGCGCGCACAGCGCGTAACGCGTACGCTGCACGCGCACGTTACGCGGAAGTGAAGGGGCGTGCCTGTTTTGCGCATGCGCGCGTGCGCGTGTCTTTTTTATGCGCATGCGTACTTTTGCCGTAAGCGCTCCGTAAGCGCACCGTAAGCGTAACGTACGCGCACGGTAGATCATGTGATCAAGAAACAAGACTTTTGATTGGTTTTTACAACTTTCAGTTCTAGAACTCTCCTACACCACACCCATTCCCCTCATTTCTGCTTGTGATCCCTTAGGAGAAGGAGCTGGGTTGTCTTTGTGATACGATGGCAGAACAGCAGAGCTCTTCTGAGAGTGAGGCTAGCAGCACTACCTTGAGGCAGAGAAGGAGGAAACAAAAGACCTCTTTCATATGGGAGTATTTTACTTTTCCAGAGGGCAAGAAAAAGGTAAATGCACCCTTAGTGACTTGTAAGCTGTGTAAGCGTGTACTTTCAAGAGGGAATCCCAACAAGAAGTATTCCTTCGGGAATCACACCATGTTGAGACACCTTAAAGATGTACACGGAAGGACACATGCTCGACATACTGAAGGTAACCCTTCAGTAAGTCAACCAAGCACATCCACAGCAGCTCAGCCTGGTCCATCATCTGCAGGGCCGAGTCCATCTTCGGCAGGTCAGGTGAGCCCTTCATCTGTGGGGGGAGCATCTCCTTTTTCTCGTCCTCTGGAAATTAACCCTCGGTTTCTGAGGGTTGAAATACGGTGCGCCACTTGTCATGATCTAATTTGTCATAGGGAGATCAGTATTTCCCTAGTGAACAATAAAATAGATCAGCACATTTGTCGTACCGACTAATATTCCCATTCTTTCTTTCCTCTGTCCCTGCATGAACACAACGGCTCTTTTAAGAGCCAACCTTACCTTTCAACTTTTTTTATATATTGTTTTTAACTTTTTTTTGATTTTTTTTTTACCGTACGCGTACGGTATGCGTAATTATTATTTTTTTTTTTAAAAAACACTAAAAATCAATTATCACATTACAAGGTCCTTGAGAGACTACAATGAAAAACTGAAAATGTGATTGTGGAGAAGTGGAAAAAAGGGACCATGAAATTTTTGACTTACCATACCCACTCAAAAAAATATTTACTCATTTAAATTTATTTTTAATTGCTTTAAAAATGGTTCTAGTTTTCGAAAATTTTCTATCTCAATCTGAAAAAAAAGAAAAAAGTATTAATATTTAATAAAACATTTTATAATACAGTACACATATTTACATATTTTTCAAAAAAATGTTTTGCCTTTTTTTTGCTGTTTTCAGAATATATTGCATTTCACTATAAATTGTGAAAGCAATTGCATTCATCATTTAACAGCGGGCAAAAAAAAAATTAACAATCTCAAAGATTGTTTTAAAAAAGCCCACAATCTCTTTTTGCATAAACATAACTTTATAGAAATGCATAATATTCTTAAAAAATATCATCTAATATCAATACTTATTTCTTTAAAATACCGTCTGATATTTTTGTTTCAGAAGTATAATCACAAAAATATATCTCAAATAACTCCACAATATATCTGATTCCATTTCCTTTATGCCAAATAGTAATTTTAAAATTCTTTTTTGATTAAATTTCCAATGGTAATCCAATAAAAATCTAAAGTTTAAATTGTACAGATCTCACCGATTGTCTGTAACATTTAGGTTTCCGAAAGATTAATTATTAATTAAATAAGTCCACAATAGAATTGTTTACCTTTCCGCATGGCCAAATAGTAATTTAAAAAATCTTTTTGGAATAAATTTCCAATGGCAATCCAATAACATTCCAAAATTTAAATTGTGCAGATGTTACCGATTTTTTCTAAATTTTTGGTTTTCCAAAGTTTCATTAAAAATTGAAAAAGTCCACATTACAATTGGTTACCTTTCCATTAGGCCAAATGATAATTTGTAAAATCATTTTTTTTGAAAATTCCAATGGTAATCCAATAAAATGGTAAAATTGTTTTGTACAGATCTTGCCAAGTCTCTCTAAAATTTTGGTTTCAGGAAGATTAGATTGGAATTTGCTAAATCAAAAGGCAAACGTTGCTTAAAAATCAATTGGGAATCATTACACAGTGTCCAGCCTTTTTTACATTTAAGATAAACTGTGTAATGACCAGAAGTTACAGTAGGTCCATCATGGAAAATTATTGCAACTATTACAAAAGTTTTTCCTGAAATTGATAATTGCTGTCCTGTAAACTTCTTTATTAAAGTATCTAATTTTGAACCATCAGCTTTACAGCGTTGCATCATTAAAATTACATACTGTCCGTATTTGTTTAAAATTAACGTTGAAAACATGTCAGATTGACACTCACTGCATTCCATGCTATGATTAGCATCTTTAACTGATTTAGCAAAAGTGACTGTTTTACTTTCTGGCAATGTTAAATAAATAAACCTTTCAGAATCAACATTAGAGCCACATATATTATAACAGTTTTCACAACTATGTTCCCATTTATAAGAGAGACCAAATAAATTTTCAATGGGAACCCCTTCTTCTTCCAGTACCTGAAGAAAAAACATCAAGAATTCCTGTGCGTCTTGCTGTACATTTTGAGAAAACTGTGTTCGTCCTGAACATACATCTAAAAGTTTTCTAATTTCAGTAGCACTTTCTATTTGAGTTTTATCATTACTCAGCTTTTGAAAAAGGAGACTCAACTCAGAACAGAATCTTTTTCCCTGATTTACTATTATCTGCTCTTGCACACTTTCCAGATAAAATGCAACATTCAGCACGACATTAGCGTAGCAGTTGACACCAGAGCTATTTTCAAAATGACATCCTACAACCTGTTCTTCATTTTCCTTTTTCTTTTTGCTTGCAATTACATCACTCCTCTTTTTTTTCCTCCTCTCTACATCTTCATTACAGATATTCTCATTTCTCCTTTTACGAGAAACTACACGTTTCTCCAACACAGGATACTGACCTAAATGAGGAGCATAGCTTCTTCTTAATCTATTATACTCCTTTACACAATTTGTATCAGCACTAACTTTTGAGTCATCAAAGTCTATCATGAATAAACCTGATAATGTTTTCACTCGTGACAAAGCAACATATGCCATACCTTCTTTGAACACAGTTGAACCAATGTTCACAAATGCACAATCTACAGTCAATCCTTGAGACTTGTGAATAGTTACAGCATATGCTAGAGAAAACGGAAACTGCTTCCTACGTACATATAAGTCTTTCACAAGCATGAAACGAACTGAACAACGACAAATATCTTTAACTTCTTAAATAACTTCTTAAATAACTTCTTAATAAAACCCACAACTCTTCCCATAGCTCCATTAACTAAACCTTTTTCAACATCCAAATTTCTCCTTAAAAATACTCTACAGTTCATGCAAACATATAGATTTTTTTCTAATCCAGCTGTTTTGGACATGTTCTTCTCTAGTGAATCCAATTTATTTTTCAGTGTGCCTGTTAATGTGATAGTAATTCTTCCATCCTCAATTTTGTCCACTGCTTCCAATTTCCTGATATCTTCCTTTTCCAATTTCAAAAGCTCCTCATTGAAAATTGAGCATTCACGTAGAGTTGGCATTAAGCAGATGACACTTTTCTTTTCTGCAATGTTCTTGTATATCTTCTCTGCAACTATTTCTTCCTTTGGAAATAAATTATGTAGCAACCGACTCTGTAATGCTTTTGTGCCAGCTTCAGTGAGTAGTCCAATTCTGATATCTTTCAGAATACTTCCATATTCTTCATCGTTTGCTTGCCTCATATTAGTAGTAAGTTCCTTGTACTCAAAGAAGGACCAAATATTTGCATTACCGATGCTTCCCAATGACTTCTTCGTGTCTTCATGTGTCACAGTATTAAACACTGGTTGTCCTTTAACTGGAGTAAGCTGTAGAAGATCCCCAAAAACTATGACATGTTTTCCACCAAATAACACGTCATAGTCTGTCCTTAGAATTTGCTGCATTCTTAAATGCACAAAGGCAAGCATTAAGTTTGATACCATGCTCACCTCATCAATAATGAGAACTTGCATCTTCTTCAATACTCTTGAAACTTCCAAGCATGCTTCTCCAGTTAGCTTGTTGTATTGTATTTTGTTCTCATGCTCCACTGGTAACATTAGCAAACAATGTAAGGTGATTCCTTTTATGTTATATGCTTCTAACCCAGTTGGAGCAGTAACCACACAAGACAAAGTAGAATCCGTTTTTTGCTGTAGGTAGCTTCTGATGACTTTTATTAAGAAACTTTTTCCAGTTCCAGCTTGTCCACTTACATACATCCTGATTGGATGAAATGATGTGCATGAGCACTCTTTTTTTTCATGTAGAAATCCGTGATCAATTTTGTTTCTGATCTCTTCATAAATTTGTTGCTGCTCTTCGTTCAGCTGTCTTTCCAAATTTTGTAAGTCTATAAATTCTTCTTGAGCTTGATTCATAGCCGTTTCCACTTCATTCATGGCTATTGATGCTTCATTTTCAACGATTGGTTGTCCTAGGGGATCTTGACTGAGTGTTCCTGAACTTTGGCTGTCCTGAGAACTGTCTCTAGCTACTTCTGCTGCAATTGTAGTTTCCTGTTCAATTTCTTCATTTAACATTTGCAGATAAGTTGAGAATGTACTGCATTGTATGCTGTCTTTGCAAGCATTAAAAGAATCTTCATAGCTTTGAAATTCTCCCAGTAGTTCATCCTCTGTACGCCATGGTTTAAACAGCTGTAAAAGAGCCAAGTAGTAAAATTCCTTTTTGTCAGTACTGTCGCAACTCAGCTTCCTGTGATTTATCAAACTTCCTTTTGTTTGCTTCACCAAACATCCTTCCTCACCAATGACTTTATATTTTCCATTGTTGATGTCTTTTGCGGCTTTCCGTGAATAAATGTAGTTCTGCAGCACTTCATACAGACACATGTTCTCCAGAAGATGACTTCTCTTTGGGTAATATGTGTCCAACATGTTTGATTTCAAAATATCTGTACTTTCTGGGTCATTCTCGGCCAAATATTCAATTTCTCCAACAGATTTCAGTACCCGATTTCTCATTGCTGCAAGGCCTAAACTTGCCCAAATTATTCTTCTTGATTTCGAGTAGAGACTTGCAGAAGATAACCTATCTGAACATTCGTAGGATCCAATTTCTCGATGCGATAACATCTTTAAACTGAAACTGTACAGCTTCTTACTGACAGTCTTCTCGTGAGAAATCTCTTCCCACATTTCCTTCAATTCTGTTTTTTCTGATTTCGTAATGTAAGACGTTACATATCGAGCAACAGCAATGGACTTGTCAGCTACATACTGTATATCCATGTTAGCATTCCACATGGATAAAATGACTGGGTTGTAGTCATTTATATTTTTTGATTCTTCTTTTCTTTTAAGGTTGTAGGTATTCTTAGGTGATTTTCTTGTGATAGTATGTCTCACAGATGACATAAAACTGTTTACTCTTCCATTTGAAAGAACAGGTCTAGGAAATCCAAATCGACATTTAGTGTAGTATTTATCTTTGCTCTTGTATTTCCGTCGACAGTATTTTCCACACCGATGACTTTGGAAACGTAAAACTTGCTCCTTTAACTTTTTCTCTTCTGTGCTTTTTGGTATAGCACATGTTGCATATTCTTCAATGTAAGATAACACTGCTTCATCAGCATCTGTTCCAAACTTTGGGGAATCCTTGATCCACAACAGCATATGAATATGAGGAGCACCTCTTGCCTGGTACTCTTTTCTCCAAAAGAAATCCACTACTTCTCCTAGAGGTGGATTTTTTTTATTGCAGATGAAGGACATCATAGCCTCAAATCTATGATTGAAATATCTGCAAACATTAACCGGATCCAATGAGCACAGTTCTCCTGCTGTCTTGTATTCGATGTTTTTAATGTTTGAATTTGCCTCTCATAGAAAATCCAGTAAATCATCCCAAGCGTACTCAGCACAGCTTAGGGTAACGAACCATGTTGGTGTTCCTAAATTCCGTAACATGCATTTTAATTCACCATGGCGTCGGTACCAATATTCATTTGTCCCACGCTGACAAGCCATCAGATTGATCAGTTGTGTTTCCAAATGATCATCTCGGTGCTGCACTTTCTCCATAAAATCCTTAGCAGACACATTTTGTAAATGTACTCCACTTTTTAAAATGTGATTTACTGCATAAGACAGTGCAGACAAGTCGCTTTCAAATAAAAGATGGAACAAATAAGGAATACTTTGTCGAAATCTGGGATCTTCAGCATATAGTCTTGTAGTCCGATACTCAGAAGCTGGAATCTGTTCTGGACGTTCATCGTATTGTCCTCCTTTTCCTTTAGGAAACAGCTGGGGAAAACATCGAGCTTCCAAGCTCTCCTCCCATACACTCATGGGAGTTCCTTTTGCTTTCTTCATCTGAAACAGATCAATATTGTCTCCCATAACTTCTTTTGAATGAAGAGGATGTATGCTAAAATGTTCATAAATTTCTTCTTCCTTTGACTTGTCCACTTTTTCAATTTGTCCAGTTGGTGTTTCTGTGTCTTCTTGTAAATCTTCTTCTTCTTCTTCTTCTTCTTCTTCTATATAAATTGATTCATACCATTTGTTATTACTTTTCAAATACAAATTTGCTCTTTGTACTTTCCGTACATCTACCAGCTCCTGCCAAATCTTCTTATTCTTTGTCGGTACACCATTAACCAGAATAATTAATGGTTCAGTTTCCAAAGTATCCGCATCAATAGTTTCCATATTTTTTTTCAAATCCAAGGGCAAATACACCACTCTACCTTTTAAACCTCTCAGTAAATCTGAAGGAGGTAATTTACCAGTTTTGGGCTCCATACGTACTATGGTCTGGAACGGATGAACACATTGAATGAGTATAGACTCATATGTATTTAATTCAGAAAGTTCAGCAGGAATAGCATCCAATTCTAAATTATTATGTACAGCTCTGGTCGGCATTCTATTTTCCTCTAACTTGTTGTAACAGTATTTACAAATACGCTGATCTTCACCCAATTCAAAACAATTTTCAAGAAATATATATGTGGCAAAATCCTTCCACTTATAATTATCTTCATTTTCACTCTTTCTGTAGAGATCAACATTCCTAGTTTGTTTTCTATAATGAGTTCTGCGGCAACAAATACAAGTAATATTTGGTCTTTCATTAGAGATTATTGCAAATTTTGTTATGTGATCATTAAATGTCTTACTTACAGAGGGTTCTACATTCTCTTCCACTTCTTCCTCATTTACTGTGTCCTTTTCTGCACTGTTTTGTTCAGGACCAAAGTAACAAAACTGAATTTCATCAACAACCTTCTCTACATCTGATACCGATCCACGGAACAGAGCCCTATTCAATTCATCTAACTTTATTGCTGGACTTTTAGCAAAATACAACCCTCTCACAAACTTTCTCATTTCAGTATGATGAACAGCCAGCATTCTAAAATGATGGAAAACACTATTACACACTTTTCTAGATAGACAAGCCAGAGAATGACCCTGCAAACCAGTATTCTCTCTCACTCTGCATGGATCTAGACTTTGAAGCACCTTAATCTTCTGTTTTACACTTTTTTTACTATATTCTCTTAGAGACTCACGAAATTTATCAATAGATTCCTGACGCACAGTGCAAATACTACTACAATTCCAAGTGTACACTGGGGCTTTAGGACGTCTCCCCATAGCCTCATCCGCCATCACTTGTACCTCATCTCTTGGAACCATTATCTCCTTCTCCATTATGCAACCATTTTTCACTTCGTAAGCACGACCTCTGGTGTCAACTGCATGCAGCAAACTATTACTTTGAAAATAGCTCTCTTCATTAAAAAAAGGTTCACTACTTGAACTATGCATCCATTTTCCTAAAAACACTTTACAAACGTTTGTTCTGTTCACTACTCTTTTCCTTTTGCTTTGTGATTTCAGTACATTAACCATTTTATCTAATGTACGCATCCTATTCAAAATTAAAATGAATAGTTTCCTTTTTAATTCTAATGCCTTTGCTGCAATGGCTTCAATTTCTTTTTTTCTCTTGTAAAATTTAGCCTTTGCTTATATTTCTTCACATCCTTTATCAAATTGGACATAACTCTTCTCTGAAACATTTTTCTACGTATCTCTTTAAACGCTGTTTTTCTGTTTAAGTTAATCTTTATAGTTGCAGAAGGTATATTTGCATTAACTAAATTCTCAATTTTTTCCTGTCCTTTTCTATTGAAAACATTCTTTCCAGTACAGACATTTTGTACATTTTTCCTTTTTTTGAATATGTTCTTTAAAAAATCTTTTGTCCGCTTACCAGAAGATTTTTTCTTTTTCCCAACATGAGCATCTCCAACTAACTTAGGTCCTCCAGTTGTCTTCAAATATAGGTTTTTTTTGTGGTCTTTCTTTACTCTGGATTTTGTAGGCATCTTAAATTTTGTTCACTGCTCTTCAGCAATACCTGAAAAAAACTAAAATAAAATTCCTTTATTTTATTTAAATATATTACTACATTTTTTATGTTCTTTAGAAATCTTAAAATACTATAAACCCCTTTCCTATAAATGAAAATCACAATAACACCTTCACAAATTAAATATCTAAAAATAATTCCTGTGTGCACACAAAGTCATGCTTTGAAATTAGACAGAAAACGAAATTTCTTTGCCAATTGCAAAGCATACTTTCTACCACTTTTTAGGCAAGTGAAAAGTACTTTTACAGACTGACACATTATGAATCCACTTTTCAGATTCTTAAAAAAGCACATGTCCAAACTGCTTTTTCAGACCAGCACCATGTGTAACCTGGGTGACTGACTACACTCCAGCAAGGGCAACCAGCCTTAGTGATGCTGAATGTATTTGCATTACTGACTGAAACCTCAAACCCCACTCGCTTGTGAATACTGTGCATGATTCCACAGGGTAAGCAGCTGGGTGTGTGCTAAGAGTGTGCTTCTGCACAAAAAATGGCTCCCCCTTTCCATCTAATGCAACTGTGAAATCACCAGAGCAATACGCAATAAATCTCTGCCTGTAATTCCTCTTTGCACACAGAGTCATGTTTTCATATTAGTCACAAAACGAAATTTCTTTGCCAATTTGAAAGAACACTTCCTACTCTTTTTTTTGGCAAGTGATAAACACTTTTACAGACTGACACATTTTAAACCAACTTTTCAGATTCTTAAAAAAGCACATGTCCAAACTGCTTTTTCAGACCAGCACCATGTGTAACCTGGGTGACTGACTACACTCCAGCAAGGGCAACCAGCCTTAGTGATGCTGAATGTTTTTGCATTACTGACTGAAACCTCAAACCCCACTCGCTTGTAAATACTGTGCATGATTCCACAGGGTAAGCAGCTGGGTGTGTGCTAAGAGTCTGCTTCTGCACCAAAAAATGGCTCCCCCTTTCCATCTAATGCAACTGTGAAATCACCAGAGCAATACGCAATAAATCTCTGCCTGTAATTCCTCTTTGCACACAGAGTCATGTTTTCATATTAGTCACAAAACGAAATTTCTTTGCCAATTTGAAAGCACACTTACTACTCTTTTTTTGGCAAGTGATAAACACTTTTACAGACTGACACATTTTGAATCCACTTTTTAGATTCTTTAAAAAGCACATGTCCAAACTGCTTTTTCAAACCAGCACCATGTGTAACCTGGGTGACTGACTACACTCCAGCAAGGGCAACCAGCCTTAGTGATGCTGAATGTATTTGCATTACTGACTGAAACCTCAAACCCCACTCGCTTGTGAATACTGTGCATGATTCCACAGGGTAAGCAGCTGGGTGTGTGCTAAGAGTCTGCTTCTGCACCAAAAAATGGCTCCCCCTTTCCATCTAATGCAACTGTGAAATCACCAGAGCAATACGCAATAACTCTCTACCTGTAATTACTCTTTGCACACAGAGTCATGTTTTCATATTAGTCACAAAACGAAATTTCTTTGCCAATTTGAAAGCACACTTACTACTCTTTTTTTTGGCAAGTGATAAACACTTTTACAGACTGACACATTTTGAATCCACTTTTTAGATTCTTAAAAAAGCACATGTCCAAACTGCTTTTTCAGACCAGCACCATGTGTAACCTGGGTGACTGACTACACTCCAGCAAGGGCAACCAGCCTTAGTGATGCTGAATGTATTTGCATTACTGACTGAAACCTCAAACCCCACTCGCTTGTGAATACTGTGCATGATTCCACAGGGTAAGCAGCTGGGTGTGTGCTAAGAGTCTGCTTCTGCACCAAAAAATGGCTCCCCCTTTCCATCTAATGCAACTGTGAAATCACCAGAGCAACACGCAATAAATCTCTGCCTGTAATTCCTCTTTGCACACAGAGTCATGTTTTCATATTAGTCACAAAACGAAATTTATTTGCCAATTTGAAAGCACACTTACTACTCTTTTTTTGGCAAGTGATAAACACTTTTACAGACTGACACATTTTGAATCCACTTTTCAGATTCTTAAAAAAGCACATGTCCAAACTGCTTTTTCAGACCAGCACCATGTGTAACCTGGGTGACTGACTACACTCCAGCAAGGGCAACCAGCCTTAGTGATGCTGAATGTTTTTGCATTACTGACTGAAACCTCAAACCCCACTCGCTTGTAAATACTGTGCATGATTCCACAGGGTAAGCAGCTGGGTGTGTGCTAAGAGTCTGCTTCTGCACCAAAAAATGGCTCCCCCTTTCCATCTAATGCAACTGTGAAATCACCAGAGCAATATGCAATAAATCTCTGCCTGTAATTCCTCTTTGCACACAGAGTCATGTTTTCATATTAGTCACAAAACGAAATTTCTTTGCCAATATGACAAACACCTTAATTTATCGTGAAAACATAGTCCATATTATTTTACATGTTCCTCACATTTAAATTTCTCCCAAAACAGAAAATGATAAACACAACTTCAACAAAAGGAATTCCATTTCTATTATTCATTTCTTAATTTACCATATACATCCCCTCTCAAACTCTAAACTCACCTTTAAAATTAGTTAGCTGTGAAAGAAATGTGGCACTCAAACAGCAGATTATCAGAGCCAGGATCTCTGTTCTTTACACCTCTCTCCTCTCAGCAGAACCAGATAATGGCAAACTTTCCCTCTCTTTTTCCACACATATACATGTTAATTTCAAATCTCAGTGCTTCCCCCTTTTTTTCAAATGTAATCACACATTTCTATTGGTTGAAAACCAACCCTTTTCCAAAAGTACCCTTCCCCCAACTTGACTTCTGCCTAGTACCCTTCCCCCAACTTGACTTCTGCCTGCTACCATAGCAACAGCTCATGGAACACTGCTGTGTGGAGTTAGGTCAGAAGTTCACCAAACAATGTTTCAATTCCACAGAGCAAGAGTGCTTGACTTTTCAAACCTAACAGCAAATCCATAGTACTGTTCTTTGGTAACACATTTTTCTGTACCAATACAAAACATGCTTCTATTAATTTACACATACAGCCTAGTTTTTATTCTAGAATGGTATGAAACAGCCAATCAGTTCTTTTTTTTATAAAAAAAATATGTATGCCTCCATTTCCAAACTGTCTTTCATTTCTTTTTACCATTCTACTGAATTACACCTCCTGAGTGCATCCAGTTCTCCTTTGAAGATGTTCACAGTGTGGATTGTAGGGCACAGCTATGTCTTCTGGAGTGAAAAGTATGCAGAGAAAACAGATATGGTGAGAGACCTTGCTTTGCCAAATGTAGACATTAAATGGATTGGTCAGAGAGGGTTAAAGTGGCACCAATTGATGCCATTGGTGAAATCCTTCATGCAAATCCAACACCCTGACCTCATAATAGTGCACTGTGGTGGCAATGACCTAGGCACTTTGACTGGGGTAGGTCTAGAAATGCTTATGAAGGACACCTTTGCACAACTGTTTTCACTTTTCCCTAAAACTGCCTTTGTGTTTTCTAACATATGCCAAAGGCAAAAATGGAACTGGTCCAATCATTTGTGTCCGCAGATTGACAAAGCAAGAAAGCACGTCAACAAATCTGTTTCTGCTTTCCTCCGTGACTATGGTATGGGTTCCATTTACCACAACAACTTGCGTTACGACATGCAAGACATTTATAGAGGAGATGGTGTGCACTTCAATGATGAAGGGAACAGAGTCTTCCTCTTGAACCTTAGACTCTGCATCGGTACTTACTTGTAGGTACCACTAAAAAATCACTTCATAAACACAACGGCTCTTTTTAGAGCCCCCTAATATCTAAACTCTTAAATCTGCATTTCATTTCTTTTATTTTATTTTTTTTCTACCGTACGCGTACGTTGAGCTTACCGTACGCGTACCCCGCGATTTTTTTTAAAATCAATAAATGTTTTCTTTGTACTTTTCTGTCCTTCTTTGACCCCCTTACAAATGTTAGGGGGTCTGTAACTCTCTCCCTTGCCCCCTTTTCAAGATATCACTCTTTTTTTTCTGAGTGAAACACACGAAATGGCGGCCGCCGCTTCCTGGTTTCGACCGATTCGAATGTTTACTAAGATCTAACAGCCAATCAGAATCGCGCTCGCGCACGCCACCGTACGTGTACGGTAAGCGCACCGTAAGCGCACCGTAAGCTGGCTCAGATATATATATTGATTTAAAGGCTATTTTCTCAGAATCTACTGAACAGATTTACACCAAACCTACAAAAGGCACTTCCTTGACCTGAGGACTACCTCTCTGCCAAATTTCAAGTAATTCTGTTCAGCCGTTCGGGCTGTAGCTGTGTCTAAAGGTCCTATGGAAAAATGCATGGGAAAAACGCGTTTTGGGACCCCCCTTTTATCTCAGCCCCCACTTGACGAATCCCCCCGAGACTTTCAGGGTAGGAGCGGAGCGTAGCGCCCCACCTATTTTGAAAAATTCGCGAGGATTCGTCAACCGGCGCCAAAGTTATTCAAAATAGAATGTTGCGGATTTCCTATGAAAACGTGGTCCTAACTATAACTACCTACTGGTGACCGCCAGTAGGTAATATATATATATATATATACATGTATATAAATGAATATATATTTTTCATAGAACATGTATATATATATATATATATATATATTACCTACTGGCGGTCGCCAGTAGGTAGTTATAGTTAGGACCCTGTTTCCATAGGAAATCCGCAACATTCTATTTTGAATAACTTTGGCGCCGGTCGACGAATCCTCGCGCATTTCTCAAAATAGGTGGGGCGCTACGCTCCGCTACTACCCTGAAAGTCTCGGGGGGATTCGTCAAGCGGGGGCTGAGATAAAAGGGGGGTCCCAAAACGCGTTTTTCCCATGCATTTTTCCATAGGACCTTTAGACAGGGCTACAGCCCGAACGGCTGAACAGAATTACTAGAAATTTGGCAGAGAGGTAGTCCTCAGGTCAAGGAAGTGCCTTGTGTAGGTTTGGTGTAAATCTGTTCAGTAGATTCTGAGAAAATAGCTTTTAAATCAATATATATATCTGAGCCAGCTTACAGTACGCTTACGGTACGCTTACCGTACGCGTACGGTGGCGTGCGCGAGCGCGATTCTGATTGCCTCTTAGATCTTAGTAAACATTCGAATCGGCCGAAACCAGGAAGCGGCGGCCGCCATTTCGTGTGTTTCACTCAGAAAAAAAAGAGTGATAACAAGAAAAGGGGGCAAGGAGGAGAGTTACAGACCCCCTTACATTTGTGAGGGGGTCAAAGAAGGACAGAAAAGTACAAAGAAAACATTTATTGATTTTAAAAAAAATCACGGGGTACGCGTACGGTAAGCGTACGGTAACAAAAAAATAAATAAAAGAAATGAAATTCAGATTTAAGTGTTTAGTTATTAGGGGGCTCTAAAAAGAGCCGTTGTGTTTATGAAGTGATTTTTTAGTGGTACCTACAAGTAAGTACCGATGCAGAGTCTAAGGTTCAAGAGGAAGACTCTGTTTCCTTCATCAATGAAGTGCACACCATCTCCTCTATAAATGTCTTGCATGTCGTAACGCAAGTTGTTGTGGTAAATGGAACCCATACCATAGTCACGGAGGAAAGCAGAAACAGATTTGTTGACGTGCTTTCTTGCTTTGTCAATCTGCGGACAGAAATGATTGGACCAGTTCCATTTTTGCCTTTGGCATATGTTGGAAAACACAAAGGCAGTTTTAGGGAAAAGTGAAAACAGTTGTGCAAAGGTGTCCTTCATAAGCATTTCCAGACCTCCCCCAGTCAAAGTGCCTAGGTCATTGCCACCACAGTGCACTATTATGAGGTCAGGGTGTTGGATTTGCATGAAGGATTTCACCAATGGCATCAATTGGTGCCACTTTAACCCTCTCTGACCAATCCATTTAATGTCTACATTTGGCAAAGCAAGGTCTCTCACCATATCTGTTTTCTCTGCAAACTTTTCACTCCAGAAGACATAGCTGTGCCCTACAATCCACACTGTGAACATCTTCAAAGGAGATCTGGATGCACTCAGGAGGTGTAATTCAGTAGAATGGTAAAAAGAAATGAAAGACAGTTTGGAAATGGAGGCATACATATTTTTGTATTAAAAAAAAGAACTGATTGGCTGTTTCATACCATTCTACACTAAAAACTAGGCTGTATGTGTAAATTTATAGAAGCATGTTTTGTATTGGTACAGAAAAATGTGTTACCAAAGAACAGTACTATGGATTTGCTGTAAGGTTTGAAAAGTCAAGCACTCTTGCTCTGTGGAATTGAAACATTGTTTGGGGAACTTCTGACCTGACTCCACACAGCAGTGTTCCATGAGCTGTTGCTATGGTAGCAGGCAGAAGTCAAGTTGGGGGAAGGGTACTAGGCAGAAGTCAAGTTGGGGGAAGGGTACTTTTGGAAAAGGGTTGGTTTTCAACCAATAGAAATGTGTGATTACATTTGAAAAAAGGGGGAAGCACTGAGATTTGAAACTTACATGTATATGTGTGGAAAAATAGAGGGAAACTTTGCCATTATCTGGTTCTGCTGAGAGGAGAGAGGTGTAGAGAACAGAGATCCTGGCTCTGATAATCTGCTGTTTGAGTGCCACATTTCTTTCACAACTAACTAATTTTAAAGGTGAGGTTAGAGTTTGAGAGGAGATGTATATGGTAAATTAAGAAATGAATAATAGAAATGTAATTCTTTTTGTTGAAGTTGCGTTTATTATTTTCTGTTTTGGGAGAAATTTTAATGTGAGGAACATGTAAAATAATATGGACTATGTTTTCACGATAAATTAAGGTGTATTGGTATAAAAAAAGAATAGTTTAAGGGTTTGAGGTTGGACTCAGTAATGCAAATACATTCAGCATCACTAAGGCTGGTTGCCCTTGGTGGAATGTAGGCAGTCACCCAGGTTACACATGTTGGGAATTACAGGCAGAGATTTATTGTGTACAACTCTGGTAATTTTATATTTGCATTAGTAGGAAAAAGGGGGAGCAATTTTTTGGTGCAGAAGCAGACTCTTAGCACACACCCAGCTCCTTTCCATGTATAATCATGCACAGTATTTACAAGCGAGTGGGGTTTGAGGTTTCAGTCTGTAATGCAAATACATTCAGCATCACTAAGGCTGGTTGCCCTTGCTGGAGTGTAGGCAGTCACCCAGGATACACATGGTGGTGGTCTGAAAAAGCAGTCTGGACATGGGCTTTTTAAAAAATCTGAAAAGTGGATTCATAATGTGTCAGTCTGTAAAAGTGATTATCACTTGCCAAAAAAAAAGAGCATTAAGTGTGCATTCAAATTGGCAAAGAAATTTCGTTTTGTAACTAATGTGAAAACATGACTCTGTGTGCAAATAGGAATTACAGGCAGAGATTTATTGCGTTTTGCTCTTGTGATTTCACAGTTGCATTAGTAGGAAAAAGGGGGAGCGATTTTTTGGTGCAGAAGCAGACTCTTAGCACACACCCAGCTCCTTTCCATGTATAATCATGCACAGTATTTACAAGCGAGTGGGGTTTGAGGTTTCAGTCTGTAATGCAAATACATTCAGCATCACTAAGGCTGGTTGCCCTTGCTGGAGTGTAGGCAGTCACCCAGGATACGCATGGTGGTGGTCTGAAAAAGCAGTCTGGACATGGGCTTTTTAAAAAATCTGAAAAGTGGATTCATAATGTGTCAGTCTGTAAAAGTGATTATCACTTGCCAAAAAAAAAGAGCAGTAAGTGTGCATTCAAATTGGCAAAGAAATTTCGTTTTGCGACTAATGTGAAAACATGACTCTGTGTGCAAATAGGAATTACAGGCAGAGATTTATTGCGTTTTGCTCTGGTGATTTCACAGTTGCATTAGTAGGAAAAAGGGGGAGCGATTTTTTGGTGCAGAAGCAGACTCTTAGCACACACCCAGCTCCTTTCCATGTATAATCATGCACAGTATTTACAAGCGAGTGGGGTTTGAGGTTTCAGTCTGTAATGCAAATACATTCAGCATCACTAAGGCTGGTTGCCCTTGCTGGAGTGTAGGCAGTCACCCAGGATACACATGGTGGTGGTGGTCTGAAAAAGCAGTTTGGACATGTGCATTTAAAAAAATCTGAAAAGTGGATTCATAATGTGTCAGTCTGTAAAAGTGATTATCACTTGCCAAAAAAAAGAGCAGTAAGTGTGCTTTCAAATTGGCAAAGAAATTTCGTTTTGTGACTAATGTGAAAACATGACTCTGTGTGCAAATAGGAATTACAGGCAGAGATTTATTGCGTTTTGCTCTGGTGATTTCACAGTTGCATTAGTAGGAAAAAGGGGGAGCGATTTTTTGGTGCAGAAGCAGACTCTTAGCACACACCCAGCTCCTTTCCATGTATAATCATGCACAGTATTTACAAGCGAGTGGGGTTTGAGGTTTCAGTCTGTAATGCAAATACATTCAGCATCACTAAGGCTGGTTGCCCTTGCTGGAGTGTAGGCAGTCACCCAGGATACACATGGTGGTGGTCTGAAAAAGCAGTTTGGACATGTGCATTTAAAAAAATCTGAAAAGTGGATTCATAATGTGTCAGTCTGTAAAAGTGATTATCACTTGCCAAAAAAAAGAGCAGTAAGTGTGCTTTCAAATTGGCAAAGAAATTTCGTTTTGTGACTAATGTGAAAACATGACTCTGTGTGCAAATAGGAATTACAGGCAGAGATTTATTGCGTTTTGCTCTGGTGATTTCACAGTTGCATTAGTAGGAAAAAGGGGGAGCGATTTTTTGGTGCAGAAGCAGACTCTTAGCACACACCCAGCTCCTTTCCATGTATAATCATGCACAGTATTTACAAGCGAGTGGGGTTTGAGGTTTCAGTCTGTAATGCAAATACATTCAGCATCACTAAGGCTGGTTGCCCTTGCTGGAGTGTAGGCAGTCACCCAGGATACGCATGGTGGTGGTCTGAAAAAGCAGTTTGGACATGTGCTTTGTAAAAAATCTGAAAAGTGGATTCATAATGTGTCAGTCTGTAAAAGTGTTTATCACTTGCCAAAAAAAAGAGCAGTAAGTGTGCTTTCAAATTGGCAAAGAAATTTCGTTTTGTGACTATTGTGAAAACATGACTCTGGGTGCAAATAGGAATTACAGGCAGACATTTATTGCGTTTTGCTCTGGTGATTTCACAGTTGCATTAGTAGGAAAAAGGGGGGGCGATTTTTTGGTGCAGAAGCAGACTCTTAGCACACACCCAGCTCCTTTCCATGTATAATCATGCACAGTATTTACAAGCGAGTGGGGTTTGAGGTTTCAGTCTGTAATGCAAATACATTCAGCATCACTAAGGCTGGTTGCCCTTGCTGGAGTGTAGGCAGTCACCCAGGATACACATGGTGGTGGTCTGAAAAAGCAGTCTGGACATGTGCTTTTAAAAAAATCTGAAAACTGGATTTATAATGTGTCAGTCTGTAAAAGTGATTATCACTTGCCAAAAAAAAGAGTAATAAGTGTGTTTTCAAATTGGCAAAGAAATTACGTTTTGTGACTATTGTGAAAAGAAATGTAGTAATATATTTAAATAAAATAAAGGAATTTTTTTTTAGTTTTTTTCAGGTATTGCTGAAGAGCAGTGAACAAAATTTAAGATGCCTACAAAATCCAGAGTTCAAAAAACTCACAAAAAAAACCTATATTTGAAGACAACTGGAGGACCAAAGTTAGTAGAAGATGCTCATGTTGGGAAAAAGAAAAAATCTTCTGGTAAGCAGAAAAAACAATTTCTAAAAAATATATTCAAAAGAATGAAAAATGTACAAAATGTCTGTACTGGAAAGAATGTTTTGAAAAGAAAAGGACAGGAAAAAATTGAGAATTTAGTTAATGCAAATATACCTTCTGCAACTGAAAAGATTTACATAAATAGAAAAACAGCGTTTAAAGAGATACGTAGAAAAATGTTTCAGAGAAGAGTTATGTCCAATTTGATAAAGGATGTGAAGAAATATAAGCAAAAGACTAAGTTTTATAAAAGAAAAAAAGAAATTGAAGCCATTGCAGCAAAGGCATTAGAATTAAAAAGGAAACTATTCATTTTAATTTTGAATAGGATGCGTACATTAGACAAAATGGTTAATGTACTGAAATCACATAGCAAAAGGAAAAGAGTAGTGAACAGAACAAACTTTTGTAAAGTGTTTTTAGGAAAGTGGATGCATAGTTCAAGTAGTGAACCTTTTTTTAATTAAGAGAGCTATTTTCAAAGTAATAGTTTGCTGCATGCAGTTGACACCAGAGGTCGTGCTTACGAAGTAAAAAATGGTTGCATAATGGAGAAGGAGATAATGGTTCCAAGAGATGAGGTACAAGTGATGGCAGATGAGGCTATGGGGAGACGTCCTAAAGCCCCAGTGTACACTTGGAATTGTAGTAGTATTTCCACTGTGCGTCAGGAATCTATTGACAAATTTCGTGAGTTTCTAAGAGAATATAGTAAAAAAAGTATAAAACAGAAGATTAAGGTGCTTCAAAGTCTGGATCCGTGCAGAGTGAGAGAGAATACTGGTTTGCAGGGTCATTATCTGGCTTGTCTATCTAGAAAAGTGTGTAATAGTGTTTTCCATCATTTTAGGATGCTGGCTATTCATCATACTGAAATGAGAAAGTTTGTGAGACGGTTGTATTTTGCCAAAAGTCCAGCAATAAAGTTAAATGAATTGAATAGGGCTCTGTTCCGAGGAACGGTATCAGATGTAGAGAAGGTTGTTGATGAAATTCAGTTTTGTTACTTTGGTCCTGAACAAAACAGTGCAGAGAAGGACACAGTAAATGAGGAAGAAGTGGAAGAGAATGTAGAACCCTCTGTAAGTAACACATTTAATGATCACATAACAAAATTTGCAATAATCTCTAATGAAAGACCAAATTTTACTTGTATTTGTTGCCGCAGAACTCATTATAGAAAACAAACTAGGAATGTTGATCTCTACAGAAAGAGTGAAAATGAAGATAATTATAAGTGGAAGGATTTTGCCACATATATATTTCTTGAAAATTGTTTTGATTTGGGTGAAGATCAGCGTATTTGTAAATACTGTTACAACAAGTTAGAGGAAAATAGAATGCCGACCAGAGCTGTACATAATAATTTAGAATTGGATGCTATTCCTGCTGAACTTTCTGAATTAAATACATATGAGTCTATACTCATTCAATGTGTTCATCCGTTCCAGACCATAGTACGTATGGAGCCCAAAACTGGTAAATTACCTCCTTCAGATTTACTGAGAGGTTTAAAAGGTAGAGTGGTGTATTTGCCCTTGGATTTGAAAAAAAATATGGAAACTATTGATGCGGATACTTTGGAAACTGAACCATTAATTATTCTGGTTAATGGTGTACCTACAAAGAATAAGAAGATTTGGCAGGAGCTGGTAGATGTGCGGAAAGTACAAAGAGCAAATTTGTATTTGAAAAGGAATAACAAATGGTATGAATCAATTTATATAGAAGAAGAAGAAGAAGAAGATTTACAAGAAGACACAGAAACACCAACTGGACAAATTGAAAAAGTGGACAAGTCAAAGGAAGAAGAAATTTATGAACATTTTAGCATACATCCTCTTCATTCAAAAGAAGTTATGGGAGACAATATTGATCTCTTTCAGATGAAGAAAGCAAAAGGAACTCCCGTGAGTGTATGGGAGGAGAGCTTGGAAGCTCGATGTTTTCCCCAGCTGTTTCCTAAAGGAAAAGGAGGACGATACGATGAACGTCCGGAACAGATTCCAGCTTCTGAGTATCGGACTACAAGACTATATGCTGAAGATCCCAGATTTCGACAAAGTATTCCTTATTTGTTCCATCTTTTATTTGAAAGAGACTTGTCTGCACTGTCTTATGCAGTAAATCACATTTTAAAAAGTGGAGTACATTTACAAAATGTGTCTGCTAAGGATTTTATGAAGAAAGTGCAGCACCGAGATGATCATTTGGAAACACAACTGATCAATCTGATGGCTTGTCAGCGTGGGACAAATGAATATTGGTACCGACTCCATGGTGAATTAAAATGCATGTTACGGAATTTAGGAACACCAACATGGTTCGTTACACTAAGCTGTGCCGAGTACGCTTGGGATGATTTACTGGATTTTCTTCGAGAGGCAAATTCAAACATTAAAAACATCGAATACAAGACAGCAGGAGAACTGTGCTCATTGGATCCGGTTAATGTTTGCAGATATTTCAATCATAGATTTGAGGCTATGATGTCCTTCATCTGCAATAAAAAAAATCCACCTCTTGGAGAAGTAGTAGATTTCTTTTGCAGAAAAGAGTACCAGGCAAGAGGTGCTCCTCATATTCATATGCTGTTGTGGATCAAGGATGCCCCAAAGTTTGGAACAGATACTGATGAAGCAGTGTTATCTTACATTGAAGAATATGCAACATGTGCTATACCAAAAAGCACAGAAGAGAAAAAGTTAAAGGAGCAAGTTTTACGTTTCCAAAGTCATCGGTGTGGAAAATACTGTCGACGGAAATACAAGAGCAAAGATAAATACTACACTAAATGTCGATTTGGATTTCCTAGACCTGTTCTTTCAAATGGAAGAGTAAACAGTTTTATGTCAGCTGTGAGACATACTATCACAAGAAAATCACCTAAGAATACCTACAACCTTAAAAGAAAAGAAAAATCAAAAAATATAAATGACTACAACCCAGTCATTTTATCCATGTGGAACGCTAACATGGATATACAGTATGTAGCTGACAATTCCATTGCTGTTGCTCGATATGTAACGTCTTACATTACGAAATCAGAAAAAACAGAATTGAAGGAAATGTGGGAAGAGATTTCTCACGAGAAGTCTGTCAGTAAGAAGCTGTACAGTTTCAGTTTGAAGATGTTATCGCATCGAGAAATTGGATCCTACGAATGTTCAGATAGGTTATCTTCTGCAAGTCTCTACTCGAAGTCAAGAAGAATAATTTGGGCAAGTTTAGGCCTTGCAGCAATGAGAAATCGGGTACTAAAATCTGTTGGAGAAATTGAATATTTGGCCGAGAATGACCCAGAAAGTACAGATATTTTGAAATCAAACATGTTGGACACATATTATCCCAAGAGAAGTCAACATCTGGAGAACATGTGTCTCTATGAAGTGCTGCAGAACTACATTTATTCACGGAAAGCCGCAGAAGACATCAACAATGGAAAATATAAAGTCATTGGTGAGGAAGGATGTTTGGTGAAGCAAACAAAAGGAAGTTTGATAAATCACAGGAAGCTGAGTTGCGACACTACTGACAAGAAGGAATTTTACTACTTGGCTCTTTTACAGTTGTTTAAACCATGGCGTACAGAGGATGAACTACTGGGAGAATTTCAAAGCTATGAAGATTCTTTTAATGCTTGCAAAGACAGCATACAATGCAGTACATTCTCAAGTTATCTGCAAATGTTAAATGAAGAAATTGAACAGGAAACTACAATTGCAGCAGAAATAGCTAGAGACAGTTCTCAGGACAGCCAAAGTTCAGAAACACTCAGTCAAGATCCCCTAGGACAACCAATCGTTGAAAATGAAGCATCAATAGCCATGAATGAAGTGGAAACGGCTATGAATCAAGCTCAAGAAGAATTTATAGACTTACAAAATTTGGAAAGACAACTGAACGAAGAGCAGCAACAAATTTATGAAGAGATCAGAAACAAAATTGATCACGGATTTCTACATGAAAAAAAGAGTGCTCATGCACATCATTTCATCCAATCAGGATGTATGTAAGCGGACAAGCTGGAACTGGAAAAAGTTTCCTAATTAAAGTCATCAGAAGCTACCTACAGCAAAAAACGGATTCTACTTTGTCTTGTGTGGTTACTGCTCCAACTGGGTTAGCAGCATATAACATAAAAGGAATCACTTTACATCGTTTGCTAATGTTACCAGTGGAGCATGAGAACAAAATACAATACAACAAGCTAACTGGAGAAGCATCCTTGGAAGTTTCAAGAGTCTTGAAGAAGATGCAAGTTCTCATTATTGATGAGGTGAGCATGGTTTCAAACTTAATGCTTGCCTTTGTGCATTTAAGAATGCAGCAAATTCTGAAGACAGACTATGACATGTTATTTGGTGGAAAACACGTCATAGTTTTTGGAGATCTTTTGCAACTTACTCCAGTTAAAGGACAACCAGTGTTTAATACTGTCACACATGAAGACACGAAGAAGTCATTGGGAAGCATCGGAAATACAAATATTTGGTCCTTCTTTGAGTACAAGGAACTTACTACTAATATGAGGCAAGCAAGCGATGAAGAATATGGAAGTATTCTGAAAGATATCAGAATTGGACTACTCACAGAAGTTGGCAAAAAAGCATTACAGAGTCGGCTGCTACATAATTTATTTCCAAAGGAAGAAATAGTTGCAGAGAAGATATACAAGAACATTGCAGAAAACAAAAGTATCATCTGCTTAATGCCAACTCTACGTGAATGCTCAATATTCAATGAGGAGCTTTTGAAATTGGAAAAGGAAGAGATCAGGAAATTAGAAGCAGTGGACAAAATTGAGGATGGAAGAATTACTGTCACAGTAACAGGCACACTGAAAAATAAATTGGATTCACTAGAGAAGAACATTTCCAAAACAGCTGGATTAGAAAAAAATCTATATGTTTGCATGAACTGTAGAGTATTTTTAAGGAGAAATTTGGATGTTGAAAAAGGTTTAGTTAATGGAGCTATGGGAAGAGTTGTGGGTTTTATTAATTATCAGAAAAAAGATGGAATTGAATGTTTAAAAATAAAATTTGATCAGATAGAAGAAGTTAAAGACATTTGTCGTTGTACAGTTCGTTTCATGCTTGTGAAAGACTTATATGTACGTAGGAAGCAGTTTCCGTTTTCGCTAGCATATGCTGTAACTATTCACAAGTCTCAAGGATTGACCGTAGATTGTGCATTTGTGAACATTGGTTCAACTGTGTTCAAAGAAGGTATGGCTTATGTTGCTTTGTCACGAGTGAAAACATTATCTGGTTTATTCATGATAGACTTTGATGATTCAAAAGTTAGTGCTGATACAAATTGTGTAAAGGAGTATAATAGATTAAGAAGAAGCTATGCTCCTCATTTAGGTCAGTATCCTGTGTTGGGGAAACGTGTAGTTTCTCGTAAAAGGAGAAATGAGAATATCTGTAATGAGGATTGTTAGAAATGGGATTTCTGGTTGGCTGAGGCTTGCGCCAAAGCCAGGCAGAAACCACCACTCTAGTCAGGGCAAGGAAGTTACACGCCAAAGATAACCCCTGCTCACCCCCTTGGTAGCTTGGCACGAGCAGACAGGCTTATCCCTGAGGCGATGTGTAAAGCGTTTGCGCGCGCACCCAGCAACAACACCCAAGGCCCACCACAAAGGAAACTCCACACAAGGTATTCTATAAAAATAGCCTTTGTATTATACACAACACATTAGATAAAAACACACACTCTACAATGTGCCAACAGGCACGGGCAGAATTTACAAGGGATCATATATACAGGGGACAGGGCCACATGGACCACTGTCAGGAATTAGCACTTAGAACATAGCACAATCACCAATAGTAAACGTAGAACATAACACAAAGTAACTGTAGAGCACAACCAGTCTCTACTGGCGCAATAATGACCTCAGCGTCATCACACTAGCATCAGGTCTAAAACCTATCCTGCATCTATCACAGGGGCATAAATCACATTATGCAATTCACCTTGGTCCATTGCATTAGACCTACCCTCCCTAAGTATAACTATACTAGGGGCGCACATAACACAGGGAAGTACATTCTCCCTACCATCAACCTAACCAAGGTAAAACAACCTCCTAGGCAGAAATCCTATCTAGAGGTATGAAATACAGGGAGCGCAAAATATACTATACACAGTACATTTCCCAACCCCATAAGCATGAACACAAGGTGCGCAAAACATACTACACCGTACATTTCCTAGCACCAAAAGCATGAACACAGGGTGCGCAAAACATACTACACCGTACATTTCCTAGCACCCAAATCACATCAGAGTCCAGGTTGCGCCAGAACCTAAACGTAGCAGCTGCCCACTACTTGCTGGGCAGCTGGGGACAAAGCAGGGCCTAAACGCTGCAGCTGGCACTAAGTGCTGCGCAGCTGGGGAAGGCAAATAGCGGCAGGGGGCTCTCATTAGCCCCTCAAAACAAACTGCGCCAATCCTTGGAGCCCTCTAGGCTCTAGAACAAACTGTGCCAAACGTGGGAGCCATCTGGCTCAGAAAGTAACATGTCCCCATGGAGCGCACGGGCTCCTGAAATAACTGGGCGCCAATATCGAAAAGGAACTTGCCCCAAAGTACTGTGGAGCGCACTGGCGGCGAAATGGAAGGTGTCCCCAAACACTGGAGCCCTCTCTGGGCTCTAGAATAATCGTGGCCGCCTCGTTGGAGCCTCGGGGCTCTAAACAACAACAAAAGCACCCTAGAGCCTCTGTGGCTCTGTAAACTAATGTGGGGCAAGGTGGGAGTGGCCCGCTGCCATCTGGGGCCACTCAAACACGGCAGAAATGCCCCGGTAACGTTGGAGCCCTCTAGGCTCGAGAAATAATGCCGCCGTTGTTGGAGCGTCTAGCGCTCTAAAATAAAGGTCCCCGTTGGAGCGGCCCTCTGCCATGTGGGGCCGCTCAGATACTACCTACTAGGCAGGTGGGTGCCGGGAAATGCCCCCACGGGGACTCTGTACCCTGACTGCAGCTTCCCCAGAGATCAGCCCTTACTCACCGGGCTCTCGGGCGCTGCTCGGGGTCTCCTCCTCTCGGCATGCAGCGATCTCTGGCTCTGCCCGGTCCCTCTTCTGGGACCGGGACTTTCCTTCTCAGCGGCAGCACTTCTCATGCGGCGCGGGGCTTCCCTTGCAGATGGGAGCCTCGCGCTGCGCTCACCCTTCACCCGGGCCTCGGGTTTCCTCTCCCGGGAATGGCGGCACATCCGCTCCCGTCCCGCGGCCCCGCCCACAACCAGGTGGGCCGCGGGCTCGGCGAGGATTTTTAAATGCAGCTCGGGCCGCGGTGGTGATTTTCTTCTGGCAATCAAGTCGCGGGGTGGGCACCCGCTTTTAAATAAAAGCAGATGGCGGCATATTTAGCGGGGTGGGCACCCGCAAAGACACAAATTAAGGCCGCAATGCGGGGTGGGCACCCGCGCCTAATTACAATAAGCCGACAGGCGGCGGGGTAGGCTCCCACACGGAACAGCCATTACGGGGGAATCCCTACGCTGGGGATTCCCTCTGGGGGCAAGGATGGCAGCTGAGCACTGCAGAGCATGCACGCTCTTCTTCCTGGCGAAAAATAGCGATAAAGCGCTCCCAGAGCGCTAGCAGGCTGTTGCAGAGGTCCTGGGGCAAGGGAAATAAAGCAAGTCGCCCTCAAAGTCCTGGAGGCATCAAGGGGGCAAGGCAGGGCCCAGGGGCCAGCACACAGGGCCCTCCAGCAGGGAGGCAACCCCCATGGCGGTCCCTCCTGGGCCCCACCAGCAGCGAGCCCCCTCCTGTCAGGATCCAAAGCAGAACAGTTTCTGTGGGGACACAGCCCCATTTTTATACAGCGAACCCCTTTGTTCTGGGTTCAGGGTGAGGGGGAGAACCAGTCGCAGCTGGTTGGGGAGCACCCTTGATGTGCTCAGCCCCTCACTCTATTCATTGGCAGGGCTAGGGTCGTCAGTCGCACCGCAGGGGGCGGGGCCAGCATTGTGTGTGGAAAACCCTGTCCTATTCAGGACCCAGGTGTACTCCTCCCACCCATCTAGCTGCTGATCTCCCCATTCACCACTGGGTGACTCATCCTGACTCTGGGGAATCCCTAGCCCGTCACATGACACGACCAGCCATTCACGCGACAGACACACTGCACACAGAAGTGCCCACTTCTAGAAGTGGCACTTCCACACTAGGTACATGCACGCCGCACACATCATCGTGCAGCATTCACTCCCACGAGTCCGCACATACCAAACTCGGGCCTGCACACCCCACGCATCAGGAACTACTAGGGACACATACATTCCCCATGCATTCCTATGGGAGGGCAGGCCTATCTCACCACATGCACTCAGAGCACGCACGCACTTTACCCTGGGACACAGGGAAAGTGCGCAGAGACCAAACAATTACCACACCAAGTCACCAATAAAGAGCAAAAAGTTCAGGGGTGAACCTGCCAGAAGGGCCAAGTCCAACACAACCCCCTTCCAGCCAAAACGCAGGGCAGACCAATCACCACCGTGATGGTCTTCCCTGCTTGCGGCGATAGAACACGGACGCAGGCCCGCACTGCAGGGACACTCTCCTGTTCTACGCCATTCTCAATCAACATGGTTCCATCTGAAATAAAACAACCGAAAAGAACTCAGGCCCAACTAGGCTACCCCACTGGTACTACCTAGTTGTCCACGGCCAGGACCAGGCCCTAGGCCACCCAGATACCACTGGTCCTTGCCAAACCCAGAGTGGGGGGTAGTAACCCCTGGCATACAAGCCATTCTCCACTCTCCCTCTCAGTGTAGTTCCCAACTCCCACTGATCCTTCAACCTAGGGTCCGCACCCTCAGGCTGACCAGAGGTCACGGGCAAGAATGCCCCACCCTACCTCTACTTCTGGGGTTCCGCACCCTCCCAGGGAAGCACCCACCAGAACACAACTCTCCCACCAGTTCAGGACCTCTCTCCACCAACTGGTCTACCACCCGGGATCCAAGGGGTCAGAGGCGAGGACTCCCTCCCTCTGCACCCCCTTCCACTGTAGAGCAGGGTCTCTTCACTTAAGATGAGCCCCACCTGCCCTCAGGACTACAGCCGCCCTTACGTCCAGATCCGGAAACACCGACTACTGGCTCCCCAACCGAGGGACGTACCCTTTGGTCAGATGCCTGGCGAACCAGGACTTAACGAGGGTGACACATACCTAATGGGTCGTGTGACAGTCTGCCTGGCGCTGATCTCACGACCTCCTGTCCATCTGACAGTGCGTGCAGACCCCCCAGGACAGAAGTGGCGACACCACGGTCACTCAGTGGCGACACAGCCCTCCCGGCTGGTCCCTGACCTACTGGTTCCCACTGGGGAATCCCTCCCCCTCTCACCCCTCCCTCTGGACTTCCGCACCCTCCCAACTGGAGCGGTACCGCCAGACACCAGGACTACTGGAGCTCTGATTACAGACGCTCCACGCCCTCTAGACACTGGGAGATCCTCCTCAAATGACCTATTGGTACAGCCTAGGCCCCCGACCTGATGTTCCCTAAAGAAACCATCCAGGCCCTGACACTGGGTTTCGGGCACCTGGAGACACGCAGTCCCACCCACTCCTTCTCCGCAGAGACAGGCCGTGAGCCCCTACACCGAGACCTAGCTGGGCTACTCTGAACCTCTTCCACCACGCTGGGCTGGAAGACACCTCAGCCACTACTTTTGGAATCACTCCCCAATGCAAGTTCCCTATCCCAGAGAACTCACACCCAATCAACCAGCAAGCTCCTTATTTCAGAGAACTCACACCCTTCATCCACACACACACACCCCCCAGACTAGTAAGACAGTTTCTACCGCCCCTGATTTCTCAACCTGACCACCACGTGACACAGGTACTATTACTCTGGGAACTGGGAATGGGACATTCACATTCATCCAGCGCATTACACATTCATCCCCAAACCCCTCCCAAGACTGGTAAGACAGTTTCTACCGCCCCTGATTTCTCAACCTGACCACCACGTGACACAGGTACCACTACCCCTGGAACTGGGAATGGGAATACATGCACTGGACACACATCTGCTGCCACCACTGGATCCCACCCTCTGGTGAATCCAGAAAACACAATGCACTAAGGGGGATGATCTACCCTCCCGAGCTAGGGACACCTAACTCACAGTGCACAAGAACACATTTCCAAAGAAATGACATTTAAAAACAAACTTAGAACAATAATCCCTATACCATGTGATTTATCTAAATGCAGAGTTTTGTAGTGCGGCCAGTTGCCGCTGCGGTACAGCGCAAACGCAAGTCCAAATCCCACCGCTGATCACCAATGTTAGAAATGGGATTTCTGGTTGGCTGAGGCTTGCGCCAAAGCCAGGCAGAAACCACCACTCTAGTCAGGGCAAGGAAGTTACACGCCAAAGATAACCCCTGCTCACCCCCTTGGTAGCTTGGCACGAGCAGACAGGCTTATCCCTGAGGCGATGTGTAAAGCGTTTGCGCGCGCACCCAGCAACAACACCCAAGGCCCACCACAAAGGAAACTCCACACAAGGTATTCTATAAAAATAGCCTTTGTATTATACACAACACATTAGATAAAAACACACACTCTACAATGTGCCAACAGGCACGGGCAGAATTTACAAGGGATCATATATACAGGGGACAGGGCCACATGGACCACTGTCAGGAATTAGCACTTAGAACATAGCACAATCACCAACAGTAAACGTAGAACATAACACAAAGTAACTGTAGAGCACAACCAGTCTCTACTGGCGCAATAATGACCTCAGCGTCATCACACTAGCATCAGGTCTAAAACCTATCCTGCATCTATCACAGGGGCATAAATCACATTATGCAATTCACCTTGGTCCAACGCATTAGACCTACCCTCCCTAAGTATAACTATACTAGGGGCGCACATAACACAGGGAAGTACATTCTCCCTACCATCAACCTAACCAAGGTAAAACAACCTCCTAGGCAGAAATCCTATCTAGAGGTATGAAATACAGGGAGCGCAAAATATACTATACACAGTACATTTCCCAACCCCATAAGCATGAACACAAGGTGCGCAAAACATACTACACCGTACATTTCCTAGCACCAAAAGCATGAACACAGGGTGCGCAAAACATACTACACCGTACATTTCCTAGCACCCAAATCACATCAGAGTCCAGGTTGCGCCAGAACCTAAACGTAGCAGCTGCCCACTACTTGCTGGGCAGCTGGGGACAAAGCAGGGCCTAAACGCTGCAGCTGGCACTAAGTGCTGCGCAGCTGGGGAAGGCAAATAGCGGCAGGGGGCTCTCATTAGCCCCTCAAAACAAACTGCGCCAATCCTTGGAGCCCTCTAGGCTCTAGAACAAACTGTGCCAAACGTGGGAGCCATCTGGCTCAGAAAGTAACATGTCCCCATGGAGCGCACGGGCTCCTGAAATAACTGGGCGCCAATATCGAAAAGGAACTTGCCCCAAAGTACTGTGGAGCGCACTGGCGGCGAAATGGAAGGTGTCCCCAAACACTGGAGCCCTCTCTGGGCTCTAGAATAATCGTGGCCGCCTCGTTGGAGCCTCGGGGCTCTAAACAACAACAAAAGCACCCTAGAGCCTCTGTGGCTCTGTAAACTAATGTGGGGCAAGGTGGGAGTGGCCCGCTGCCATCTGGGGCCACTCAAACACGGCAGAAATGCCCCGGTAACGTTGGAGCCCTCTAGGCTCGAGAAATAATGCCGCCGACGTTGGAGCGTCTAGCGCTCTAAAATAAAGGTCCCCGTTGGAGCGGCCCTCTGCCATGTGGGGCCGCTCAGATACTACCTACTAGGCAGGTGGGTGCCGGGAAATGCCCCCACGGGGACTCTGTACCCTGACTGCAGCTTCCCCAGAGATCAGCCCTTACTCACCGGGCTCTCGGGCGCTGCTCGGGGTCTCCTCCTCTCGGCATGCGGCGGTCTCTGGCTCTGCCCGATCCCTCTTCTGGGACCGGGACTTTCCTTCTCAGCGGCAGCACTTCTCATGCGGCACGGGGCTTCCCTTGCAGATGGGAGCCTCGCGCTGCGCTCACCCTTCACCCGGGCCTCGGGCTTCCTCTCCCGGGAATGGCGGCACATCCGCTTCCGTCCCGCGGCCCCGCCCACAACCAGGCGGGCCGCGGGCTCGGCGAGGATTTTTAAATGCAGCTCGGGCCGCGGCGGTGATTTTCTTCTGGCAATCAAGTCGCGGGGTGGGCACCCGCTTTTAAATAAAAGCAGATGGCGGCATATTTAGCGGGGTGGGCACCCGCAAAGACACAAATTAAGGCCGCAATGCGGGGTGGGCACCCGCGCCTAATTACAATAAGCCGACAGGCAGCGGGGTAGGCTCCCACACGGAACAGCCATTACGGGGGAATCCCTACGCTGGGGATTCCCTCTGGGGGCAAGGATGGCAGCTGAGCGCTGCAGAGCATGCACGCTCTTCTTCCTGGCGAAAAATAGCGATAAAGCGCTCCCAGAGCGCTAGCAGGCTGTTGCAGAGGTCCTGGGGCAAGGGAAATAAAGCAAGTCGCCCTCAAAGTCCTGGAGGCATCAAGGGGGCAAGGCAGGGCCCAGGGGCCAGCACACAGGGCCCTCCAGCAGGGAGGCAACCCCCATGGCGGTCCCTCCTGGGCCCCACCAGCAGCGAGCCCCCTCCTGTCAGGATCCAAAGCAGAACAGTTTCTGTGGGGACACAGCCCCATTTTTATACAGCGAACCCCTTTGTTCTGGGTTCAGGGTGAGGGGGAGAACCAGTCGCAGCTGGTTGGGGAGCACCCTTGATGTGCTCGGCCCCTCACTCTATTCATTGGCAGGGCTAGGGTCGTCAGTCGCACCGCAGGGGGCGGGGCCAGCATTGTGTGTGGAAAACCCTGTCCTATTCAGGACCCAGGTGTACTCCTCCCACCCATCTAGCTGCTGATCTCCCCATTCACCACTGGGCGACTCATCCTGACTCTGGGGAATCCCTAGCCCGTCACATGACACGACCAGCCAATCACGCGACAGACACACTGCACACAGAAGTGCCCACTTCTAGAAGTGGCACTTCCACACTAGGTACATGCACGCCGCACACATCATCGCGCAGCATTCACTCCCACGAGTCCGCACATACCAAACTCGGGCCTGCACACCCCACGCATCAGGAACTACTAGGGACACATACATTCCCCATGCATTCCTATGGGAGGGCAGGCCTATCTCACCACATGCACTCAGAGCAAGCACGCACTTTACCCTGGGACACAGGGAAAGTGCGCAGAGACCAAACAATTACCACACCAAGTCACCAATAAAGAGCAAAAAGTTCAGGGGTGAACCTGCCAGAAGGGCCAAGTCCAACAAGGATGTAGAGAGGAGGAAAAAAAAGAGGAGTGATGTAATTGCAAGCAAAAAGAATAAGGAAAAAGAAGAACAGGTTGTAGGATGTCATTTTGAAAATAGCTCTGGTGTCAACTGCTACGCAAATGTAGTGCTGAATGTTGCATTTTATCTGGAAAGTTTGCAAGAGCAGATAATAGTAAATCAGGGAAAAAGATTCTGTTCAGAGCTGAGTCTCCTTTTTCAAAAGCTGAGTAATGATAAAACTCAAATAGAAAGTGCTACTGAAATTAGAAAACTTTTAGATGTATGTTCAGGACGAACACAGTTTTCTCAAAATGAACAGCAAGATGCACACGAATTTTTGATGTTTTTTCTTCAGGTACTGGAAGAAGAAGAAGTTGCAATTGATAATTTATTTGGTCTCTCTTATAAATGGGAACATAGTTGTGAAAACTGTTATAATATATGTGGCTCTAATGTTGATAATGAAAGGTTTATTTTTTTGACATTGCCAGAGACTAAAACAGTCACTTTTGCTAAATTAGTTAAAGATGCTAATCATAGCATGCAATGCGGTGAGTGTCAATCTGACATGTTTTCAACATTAATTTTAAAGGAATACGGACAGTATGTAATTTTAATGATGCAACGATGTAGAGCTGATGGTTCAAAATTGGATACTTTAATAAAGAAGTTTACAGGACAGCAATTATCAATTTCAGGAAAAACTTTTGTAACTGTTGCAATAATTTTCCATGAAGGACCTACTGTTACTTCTGGACATTACACAGTTTATCTTAAATGTGAAAAAGGCTGGACACTGTGTAATGATTCCCAATTGGTTTTTAAGCAACGTTTGCCTTTTGATTTAGCAAATTCCTATCTAATCTTCCTGAAACCTAAATTTTAGAGAGACTTGGCAAGATCTGGACAAAACAATTTTACCATTTTATTGGATTACCATTGGAATTTTCAAAAATAAAGATTTTTTAAATTATCATTTGGCCTAATGGAAAGATAACCAATTGTAATGTGGACTTTTTTAATTTTTAATGAAACTTTCGAAAACCAAAAATTTAGAGAAAATCGGTAACATCTGCACAATTTAAATTTTGGAATGTTATTGGAGTGCCATTGGAAATTTTTTCAAAAAAGATTTTTTAAATTACTATTTGGCCATGTGGAAAGGTAAACAATTCTATTGTGGACTTAATAAATTATTCATAAATATTTAGGAATTTTATTGGATTACCATTGGAAATTTAATCAAAAAAGAATTTTAAAATTACTATTTGGCCTAAAGGAAATGGAACCAGATGTAATGTGGAGTTATTTGAGATATAATATTGTGATTATACTTCTGAAACAAACATATCAGACGGTATTTTAAAGAAATAAGTATTGATATTAGATGATATTTTTTTAGAATATTATGCATTTCTATAATGTTAAGTTTAAGTAAAAAGAGATTCTGGGCTTTTTTAATACAATCTTTGAGATTGTTATTTTTTTTTGCCCGCTGTAAAATGATGAATGCAATTGCTTTCACAATTTATAGTGAAATGCAATATATTCTGAAAACAGCAAAAATAAGGCAAAAATATTTTTTGATAAATATATAAATATGTGTACTGTATTATAAAATGTTTTAAAAATATTAATACTTTTTTCTTTTTTTCAGATTGATATAGAAAATTTTCGAAAACTAGAACCATTTTTAAAGCAATTTTTTTTAAAAACAAATGAATAAATATTTTTTTGAGTGGGTATGGTAAGTCAATAATAATAATTGTAGTCTTTTAAAAGACCTTGTAATGTGATAATTGATTTTTAGTGTTTTTTAAAAAAAAAAAAAAAAATACGCGCACCGTACGCGTACGGTAAAAAAAAAAAATGAAAGATAAGGTTGTGTTCATGCAGGGACAGAGGAAAGAAAGATTGGAAAAATTAGTCTCTGCGACAAGTGTGCTGATCTATTTTGAGGTTCACTAGGGAAACACTGGTCTCCCTATGACAAATTAGATCATGACAAGAGGCGCATCGAATATCAACCCTCAGAAATCGAGGGTTAATTTCCAGAGGGCCAGCAAAAGGAGATGCTCCCCCCACAGATGAAGGGCTCACCTGACCTGCAGAAGAAGGACTCAGCCCTGTAGATGATGGTCCAGGCTGAGCTGCTGTGGATGTGCTTGGTTGACTTACTGAAGGGTTACCTCCAGTAAGTCGAGCATGTGTCCTTTTGTGTACATCCTTGAGGTGCCTCATCATGGTATGATTCCCAAAGGAATACTTCCTGTCAGGATTACCTCTTGAAAGTACACGCTGACACAGCTTACAAGTTACTAAGGGTGAATTTACCTTTTGCTGGCCTTCAGGAAAAGTAAAATAATCCCATACATAAGAGGTCTTTTGTTTCCTCGCTCTCTGCCTCAAGGTAGTGCTGCTAGTGCTAGCCTCACTCTCAGAAGGGCTCTGCTGTTATGCCATCGTATCACAAAGACAACCCAGCTCCTTCTCCTAAGGGATCACAAGCAGAAATGAGGGGAATGGGTGTGGTGTAGGAGAGTTCTAGAACTGAAAGTAGTTTCAACCAATCAAAAGTTGTGTTTCATGATCACATGACCTACCATACGCTTACGGTACGCTTACGGTACGCTTACGGCAAAAGTACGCATGCGCGTAAAAAAGACACGCGCTTGCGCGCATGCGTTTAACAGTCACTCCCCGACACTTCCGCGTAACGTGCGCGTGTAGCGTACACGCGTACACGTCCCGCGCAGAGTACGCGCGGCTACGCAAATTGCGTAAATATACGCAAACAGCGTAGATAAATTACGGACGTAGCGTAAACCATACGCTTACCGTAAGCTTACGGTACGCGTACTAAAAAAAAAGGAAAAAATGTACTGCAAATAAATTTTAGATGATTATTTTATAAAATATATTAAAAAAAACATATTAAAGAATTTTAAAAATTTAACCATAGTCTTTATAAAAGGATAGAAAATTAAAATAAAAATATGTTTAAAAAATAGAAGAAAATAAAAAAATTAGCATTTAAAAAACCTTGCAAATTCACTGAAAAAACCATGGGTTTCACACACGTTATAGTTAGGAATTAGCATTTAAAAAAACCTTGCAAATTCACTGAAAAAACCATGGGTTTCACACACGTTATAGTTAGGATTTAGCATTTAAAAAACCTTAGAAATTCAATGAAAAAACCAAAGGTTTCACACATGTTATAGTTAGCTGGACATTTCACTCATAAAAAACCAAATGTCCAGCTAACTATAACATGTGTGAAACCTATGGTTTTTTCAGTGAATTTGCAAGGTTTTTTAAATGCTAATTCCTAACTATAACGTGTTATAGTTATATATATATATATTCACTGAAAAAACCATAGGTTTCAGGGGTGTTATAGTTAGCTGGACTTTTCACTTGTACAAAACCATTGAAATTCCCCCGTTATAGTTAGTTCAGCTAACTATAACTCGCGCGCCCGCAATGCACTGCTGATGACGTCACATATTACATCACTCATGACATGGTCAGTGACATCACTCATGACATCACTGATGACATCTCAAATGACATCACTGATGACATCACTGATGACATCATCCAGTGAATGTGTGTTTTTCTGAAAATTAAATATGTTTTATATATGTATATCTCAAGGTCGATGGAAGAATAAATGGGTATATAAGTGTCTAAATGGATGATTTGTTTTTGAAAAATTGATTGTGTAACTGACTGATTAAGTGTATCATAGTGAATACATGGCTTAGTGAGTAATGTTTAAATATGTAAATATCTGTATCAGTCTCTCACTTTGTGTATAAGTGGCTGCATGGGTTGGTGAGTAGCTACATGGGTGTCTATATAGGTTATTAGTTGGTTTTTTGAGTATCAGTCTGAGTGTCTGCATGGTTCGGTGGGGGGTATTACGTAGTGCATAGGTGCATGAATGAGTGACTCACTGTTTGTATGTGTTGAACACAGCATGTGTGCAGGACTGTATGGGTGGATGAGTGTGTGTATGGGTGTGTTAGTGAGTGAATGACTGTCTCAATAGTGTCTTTATGAGTAACTACATATGTTTTAAACTAGTATATGTGACTATTGGTGTATATATGTGAGTATATGTGAGAGTGAGAGATTGAAAGAGTTCCTGTATGAATAAGTATGTGTTTCTATAAGTGATTGTTTAAAAGACTAAGTATGTGTAAGTTTCCGTAGAAGAATGGTGGTGTGTGTATAACTGTATATGCAAGTAAATGTATGTTTGATTCTTTATTAGCATGAGTGACTATGTGTGTGAGTAACTCTATGGATGAGTGGCATTGTGTAACAGGATGTATAGGTGTATGAGTACATATGATGAGTGAGTACATGTATGAGTGACTGTATAGGACTGTTGGTGAATGAGTGGATGTGTATGTGGATCTTAGAATTACTGAAGAGGTTGTTGTAACTGGTATTGGTATGTCCATTGTTTTGAAAACTTTAGTCTCTATTTTTGAATGTGTGTATCAAAGGTTATATTAGGGTGAGAGGAGGTCTGCCACTCTATCACAAGGATGATGTCATCAGTGATGTCATCAGTGATGTCATTTGAGATGTCATCAGTGATGTCATGAGTGATGTCACTGACCATGTCATGAGTGATGTAATATGTGACGTCATCAGCAGTGCATTGCGGGCGCGCGAGTTATAGTTAGCTGAACTAACTATAACGGGGGAATTTCAATGGTTTTGTACAAGTGAAAAGTCCAGCTAACTATAACACCCCTGAAACCTATGGTTTTTTCAGTGAATTTCTGAGGTTTTTTAAATGCTAATTCCTAACTATAACGTGCCTGAAACCTATGTTTTTTTCTGTGAATTTCAAAGGTTTTTTAAATGCTAATTTCTAACTATGCCTACAGAGATAGGACATGTGAAGAAAGAAGAAACAATGCACAGAAAGAAACAAAAGAAGTGCAGAAAGAAGCAACAGAAGTCCTCAAATATGAAGATAAGTGCAGGAAGAAGGATAACGTGCAGAAAGAACAAAAAGAAGAGCAGAAAGAAGCCTTGTTGCAAAATCATCCTGTACCCTCAACTTTTTCAGACGGATACTGGTGGTAACTGAGTCTGACTAACCAGTCCTAGAGCCAGTGCTATGTTAAAAGACACTTAGAATACAGTGAAAACACCTACATACACTAGGGAACATTATGCGTTGGGGTCCCCCTGTGATTAGCATGACCTCCTCTGTAAGCCCCTAGTGTATAATAGGGCATGGGGATTAAAACTACCTCTTAAAACAGGCCACAGGGCGTTTTTGCACACGTTAACTCAGGCCCCGTCCCCTCCCTTCACCACTGTGTAAACACGCCCTGTGTCCATTTTTAGTTGGGAGATTAAGTTCATTTGAATCCTGAGGGTCCCTAGGGTCCAACTAGCCCACTAGGTACCTCCAGTAAGTGCCACAGAGCTGCGTTGCAGAGAGGTGTAAAAAGTGGCACGGCCTGGACCACCTCTCTGCAATGCAGCTCAGTGGCGCTTACTGGAAGCACTTGGTGGGCTAGTTAGCCCCCCAGGGGCCCTCAGTATTGAAGGGAAATTATATCCCCAATTTAAAACATGCCATAGTGCGTGTTTGCACACGTCACCTCAGGCCCCGTCCCCTCCCTTCACCACTGTGTAAACGCGCCCTGTGGCTGTTCTAAGTTGAGAGATTAAGTCCCCCTGAATCCTAAGGGTCCCTAGGGTCAAACTAGACCACTAGGTACCTCCAGTAAGCGCCACAGAGCTGCGTTGCAGAGAGGTGTAAAAAGGGGCTTGGCCTCAGAACACCTGGCTGCAGCGCAGCTCCCTGGCGCATACTGGAGATGCCTGTTGGGGGCGCGTTTGCAGAGTGCTGCACGGAGGGGGCATGGCCTCCGGCACGATGCCAGTCTTTTATTTATTTTAGTTTTTTAAGAAGGGGGGCTGTTTGGTTCCCCTTCTTATTCTAATTTATTGGCCCTGATGACCCCATAACCCAGGGCCAGTCTCCTAATTATTTTTTTTTGACCCCAATCCCCAGGGCCGGCCACTGTTTTTTATTATTGTAAAAAAATATATATTTATAGACACACCTAGGACATGCTGGACAAACCGTACGTACCTATCACCATGACGATTTGCGTTATATTCATTAAAAGGCGACTATGCATGCAATGAATCCACGTGGAATGTATTTACACCACTAGTGAAGCTCTGACATGTCTGATGCCCTACCGTGCCTAATCCTGGTAGACACCCTTGTCGTTTATTTATACAAACATGGGTAGCTATTGACGGGCACATTTAATACACATGCACACCAAGCCATTCAAAGGGGATTCGACAAAAATTCGACCAAAACTATGCAAGAAACCCCCCTCACGGTTAATAAAACACACATCCACTGCCGGATGTGTAATACTTTTTATTTTACTCTCTGGAAAGGGGACGAACATCACTTGAGAGTCACAGCGTGCTCCTGACAGAGCCCAATGCTGTGTTACACCCACCATTGCCTGCCGAGTGCCACACACCTCTGTGTTGTATTCCACTAGCTAGTGCATATGCTATGACACTCTCTAGGCCATGTGCACTGTAACACCACCCCGTGAATATGTCATGCCACACTTGTCTTTGCACGGGTTATATTGCCCCATCTTACGTGCCTTTCTCGATGCCTATGTTATAACGCACAGTGCTATGCCATACATATTACAATCTGGGATCCATATATTTGTCACAGTGCATATGCAACGTTACACTCCCCAGCACATATTTTATATTACAACTTTAGAGACTAGTTAGGTTACACAACACTGCCCTGTGCATATTACACTCCAAGGCGCATATCGCATAGCACGCGCTAGTGCCTGTGCTATCTCGCGCTCTCCAATGAATCTGTCATTGCGCACAATGTATTGCATATTATATTTCACGCCCGGTTCATCTTATATCACACTTTTTGGTGCATAGGTTATACCATACACTATATCTAGTTTTCATTTTCAATCGTGCTCTCAGGACTATGTTCTATATAACACTGTGTTCACCTACCCTTTTCACGGGCATTACATTTTGCGATAGGGGGTGGAGGGTCAGGGGGTGTTTCTGCCAAGTGAGCCCGGAGTCACAGTCACAAACGTCCTCTTCTTCCTGAATAAAAGTGAGATTATGCTGCATACTTGTTCATATTTTAAGTAGTTCGCACAGACACAATGTTTTAAAAACAATAAAGTTCCTAATACCCACCTTCTCTGAACAGTTAGCTTGCTGCCCCATCCCCTTCCTCCCTATCCTCTGTTGTGTGAATCCATGGACTAGCCTCCTCCCTCCTGCCATGCATGGTCTGATGTGCTGCCACTGCCCTCAATTTAGTATGATGTACCAGTCCACTCCTCCTGCCCTCCATTGCCCAATTCTATGCCCCATCATTGACCTCCTGCTTAAACTCTGTGCTTAGCTTGCTGCCCCTATTCTCCTTCCCCCTGCCCTCCGATGTCTTTGTGCATGCCCCTGCTCCATCCTTTTTGCCCACCATGTCCCATGGACCTGCCACTCCTATCTACTCTGAGTGTTCTGTTGAGCTGCCACTCCCCTCCCACCTGCCTAGCATTGTCAGATGACTGTAACCTGTCCCTGCCACCTCCACCCTGCCTGTCCACATGCCATGCCCCTATCCTCTTCCTCCTGTCCTACATGGTCCATTGTACTGCCACACCCTTCTGCCCTCCCTGGTCTGTTGTGCTGCAACTGCTCCTCCTGCCTGCCCCGTGTGGTCTGTTGTGAGGTCCCTTCCCCTGAACTTTCTTGTCTGTGCACAGGTCCTGACCCTCCCTTCTATCCTCCATTGTCCTTTGTGCATGCCCCTCCACCCTCCTTCTTGCCCATCATAGCCATTGTGCTGCCACTAACCCTCCCACTTGCCATGCATGGTCTTCTGTGCTGCCATGGCCCCTCCCACCTTCCATGTGTGGTCAGTTAGCTGCCCCTGACCCCCTCCCACCTTCCCTCCATGGTCTGTGTGTATGCCATCACAGTCTCACTGTTGCTCTTCATGGTGTGTCTTGCTTCTAGTGCCCATCCTGCCTGACCTCCATGGCTATCTTGCTGCTCCTGCCCTGCCCCCTTGCCCCCAGCCCTACTCCCTCCCTCCTGGCTTGTCTGTTCCATTGTAATGCCCCTGATCCGTCCCTCCTGCCCTTTATGGTCTGTTATGCTGCAGCTTTCTCTCCTGTCTGTCCATTATGGTCAGCTAGCTACCATTGCCTCTTGCCCCTCTGTTCTCTGTTGTCCATGTGCATGGTCCTGTCCCCTCCCTCTTGCTTTCTATGGATTGTTGTGCTGCACTCCCGTCCTGCATGCCCTGTGTGGTGTATTGTGCTGCTGCAAACCCTGATGCCTGCCCTGCAGGGTCAGTTTGGTGCACCTCTCCATGTCCCTCCTGTCCTCTGTTATCCAAGTCCATGTCCCTATCCCATTTCCTTCCATGATCCAATGTACCATACTTGCGAACATTTTGAACTTGGTAAGAGGGAGATTTTGAAAAAAAACTGGGGTATTGATTTTCCCCTTTGAGTTACATTGAAAAAGAGGATATTGTAGACAGGAGACAGATCAAATAAAGCCCATTTGAGCTTAAAAACATTGGACGTTTCCTGGCTGAATCGGGTCTGTTGGCATGTATGGTTGTACTACCATTGCCTCTTCCTTCTGCCCACAATGGTCTATTACATTGCCACAGCCTTGAAGGAGGGTAGATTTTGTATCACAGGGGGCCCCTGGCCCGTTCTGTCCACACCTGAAGTATGAGACCCTTGTCCTTGCCCTGCCAGCTGCATTTGTAGGCCGTATTAAATTGACCAGCGGGTCCTGTGTTGCTATATAATTATCCTGAGACATCCTTACCACTCAGCCAGCATAAAACCCCTGTGTAGGCCCTTCTGTTCAATATGTAGGCCTCTTTGTTAAATTGACCATAGCTCTGCAATTTTAGTGTATAGCAGTCTGAAGGCAGGTCTGCGAGGCCTTCTGATCCAAACTAGTAGCCCCCACCCTACCCGAGTGCTCCGTGCTCGGTATCAAAGTTCAACATCCCCCTGAAGCTGTCGACATACAGTAGGCTGCATCCTGGACTGGTACTTGCTTCCTTGGCAGGTTTACCGCTTTTAAGGAAGTGGCAACCGCAGAGCGTCAAGTTAGGAGAACTGAGGAGATTTTATACATGAATATATTGAATTCCCGTACAATACCCATTATTTTCTGCTTGCTCTATGGAACTTACGATAAGCGATTGGCCTGAGAGACTGACCTTTTCACCCAGTCCATTGTCAGCATTAAGTGGGTAAATGACGAAATGTCTGGTAAAATCTGCAGACGAAGCTTTTGGGTAGCATACGTAGGTAGATGTAGCGTGCAAAGGAGCCCACAAAATGATATAAAAAGGGAGCACCCACAGATATCGACGGACTACCTCGCCGTCTGTATGTAGGTTAACAGGCAGTGCAGGTTTTCCCCAAGAGCTGGGAGCTCTTGTCTTCCTTTGCTTAAAATGTCTTGCTCTGCTTTGCTTGAAGTATCTTATTCTATTTTACCTATATGAAATGTCATGTTATGTTTAACCATTGTTCTCTTTACTTTTGCATTTAAAAGATTTTGTATTGTAATTGCAGGAATGCTTGCTCTAAGAGTAAACGTGAGTGTTCCTAGGTAACATTTTCCTTGGTGTAACTTGTTTCTCATGATGCATTTATAGATGTGTTTTCTCTCTCTCTCTGTCAGTACATTAATTGAGATACAGAGAATATTATGACAGCTGTATGATTATCTGGATTCTGTATTTTGTACTTTATGTCTCTATTCTGCGGTTTCTTTGAAGTTGCATCTTCTCATTAAACTGCCATTGTATTCTGCCTCCAATTCCATGTCTCATATGTCTGTTTTCTTCATTTTTGGAGCAAGCGTTCCTAGGCACCCCGGCTCAAATTAAGGTGCCCCTTTTGTCCCTGACTCACTCTCCTGCTCAGTTCTGTGGTGGCTCCCGGGGATCTGGGGACCGCCCCTAGCTTCCTTGACCCGTAATAGATCTTCCCTCCAACAGCCTCTCTTGCAAGTCCTGTATTGTTGGTTTGTTGCCCCTGCCCCCTTTCCACTGCCCTCCATAGTCTGTTGTGCTTCCACGGCCCTTCCTGCCTGCTCAGTGTGGTTAAATTGTTGCCTTTGCACCCTCCTACCTGCCTTCAATTTTCAGAGTCCGTGCCCCTGGCCTCTGCCTCTCAACAGTATCCTAATGAACAACTAGATTGCTAACATTCTATATTTATTACAAAAGTGTGGAACGCCTGACATCATCTTGATGTAATCAAAACTGTAATACCTAGAGCATTTCCTTTAGAAATTACATATATGAGAGGGTCTTATTGGCATCAAAATTATGGTTAGTGCTCTAAAAGACTAAAATAAGGACATATTTTCTGAGTTTTCAAATAGCGACAAAGCACTTTTAAATTATTTATCTTTATGTTTTTTTATCCAGTTGACCACTTGATTAAATGTTGCACTTAGGGGAGAGGATGTGGTGTTACTTCCAGAACTGCAGACTTTGCAACTGGGGAACCAGGTTGAAGTTTCTGCTTCAGCTCGACATTCTGTGATTCTGGTCAAATCACTTAGTCTCCCCATGTCTACAACCAAAATGAATTTGTTCTTGTGTGATGTAACCAATGCTCATGTAAAGCACTCCAATACCTGACAAGTCTGCACTATATAACACTGCAAAAACACAAAATAATAAGTGTTTTGCACACTTCTGTCATTGGGCTATATTTGGGCTACATCTGGTTGATTTTGGGCTACATTTGGGCTCTTTTGTCTCCGGTGGCCATCTTGGGAGATTTATTTGTTATGAAGTTTCCTAATTTCCTCATGTACTGCAGTCTCCTCAGTAGGAAATGCTTTCAGTTTTTTACTTTGATTCCATCATGAAGGTATTCAGATATGTCACACATTTGCCATCAATTCTGAATGTTAGCACTCTAGTTGCTCATTAGATCACTGTAGTAAAACTACTGCACCATGGAAGTCTGCTCCTGGTATTAAAAGTGCATGTTTCAGTCTGCATGTCAGAATTTTTTAATGAAATAGAAGAGGATTTGAGAAGTCACTCAAAATGTGCCCTCATTTTCTTTCTTCAGCATTAATCATAATTTCTATGGCAAAATGAACCTCCTCATTGTGTTCCTTTTTAAATTAAATGTTTTAAGTGTTACCAGTTTATTCCAATCAAGATGGCTTCAGGTGTGCCATACTTTTGTCATAATGAAGACAGTAAGCGCTCTAGTTGTTTTTAAGAACATTCTGGGACATTCTGTCATTGGGCTATACTTGGGCTACATCTGGGTGATATTTGGGCTACATTTGGGCTCTTTTGTCTCTGGTGGCCATCTTGGGAGACTTATTTGTTATGAAGTTTCCTAATTTCCTCATTTACTGCAGTCTCCTCAGTAGGAAATACTTTCAGTTTTTTACTTTGATTCCATCAAGAAGGCATTCAGATGTGTCACACATTTGCCATAAATTCAGAATGTTAGCACTCTTTTTGCTCATTAGATCACTGTAGTAAAGCTACTGCTCACCAGGGAAAACTGCTGCTGGTATTGAAAGTGCATGTTTCAGTCTGCATGTCAGAATTTTTTAATGAAATAGAAGAGGATTTGAGAAGTCACTCAAAATGTGCCCTAATTTTTCTTTCTGCAGCACTAATCATACTTTTTATGGAAAAATGAACCCCCTCATTTTGTTCCTTTTTAAATTAAATGTTTTAAGAGTTACCACTTTAATCCAAGCAAGATGGCTTCAGGTGTGCCATACGTTTATCATAAGTAGGACTGTTAGCGCTCTAGTAGTTCTTTGGAACACTCTGGGAAGCTGCAGTAGAACACAAAGGAATCAACTGACAGTCTCTGCCCTTGTTGGATGTACATGTTTTACTGAGAATGTCAGACTTCATTCTCACATGACTGAGAAAGATAATGTGAATTTACAGAAAATAAGCTCTCAGTTTAGCCTATAGATCACCTTCCAAACCTCTGTGGTAAAAGCATGAGAAAATATTTTTCTCTCAATCATGATATCCCAGCAGAAGGCTTTTTCACATGGTGAAATCACCTTAGAACATACCACAATTCCTAAAATGAGTATGGTACCATCAACAAATGATTTATAATGTAACTAAAGTCTTAAAACCTTCTATTAACTGCAATGCTTTTTAATGAGGTGCTATCATGTATATTGGTCCCAAGATGGCTACCAACACTTCTTGGATGAAGTGCTGACAGCCAATCAGATCTCAGGATGAGATGTGTGGTTAGGCTCCGCCCACATATATATATGCTTTTAAATGCTATTTACTCAGGAAATACTGAACAGATTTACACCAGACCTGCAAAAGGCACTTCCTTGACCTTATGGCTACCTCTCTGCCAAATTTCAAGTAATTCTGTTCAGCCGTTCGGGCTGTAGCTGTGTCTAAAGGTCCTATGGAAAAATGCATGGGAAAAACGCGTTTTAGGACCCCCCTTTTATCTCAGCCCCCGCTTGACGAATCCCCCCGAGACTTTCAGGGTAGGAGCGGAGCGTAGCGCCCCACCTATTTTGAAAAATTCGCAAGGATTCTTCGACCGGCGCAAAAGTTATTCAAAATAGAATGTTGCGGATTTCCTATAGAAACAGGGTCCTAACTATAACTACCTACTGGCGACCGCCAGTAGGTAATATATATATATATATATATATATATATATATATATATATATATATATATATATATATATATATATATATATTCACTGAAAAAACCATAGGTTTCAGACATGTTATAGTTAGCGGAAATTTTACTGATGAAAAACCAATGAAATTCCCCCGTTATAGTTAGTGCAGGCAACTATAACTCACGCGACCGCAATCTTCTGCTGATGCTAATACTGTATTTAGACACTTATTTGCCCATGTCTTCTTCCATAAATTTTTAGCTATACATATATTACAAATATTTTTTTTTCATAAAGACACATATGTCATCAGCAGAAGATTGCGGTCGCGTGAGTTATAGTTGCCTGCACTAACTATAACGGGGGAATTTCATTGGTTTTTTATCAGTAAAATTTCCGCTAACTATAACATGTCTGAAACCTATGGTTTTTTCAGTGAATTTGCAAGGTTTTTTAAATGCTAATTCCTAACTATAACGTGTGTGAAACCTATGGTTTTTTCAGTGAATTTGTACGGTTTTTTAAATGCTAAGTTACTTTACGCCATTCGTGGCGTGCACGCCCACTTAACGCAGTTCGTTCCGTGCGCGCACGGTGAGCACCGCGCGCCCACTTTACGCAGTTAATGCCGTACACGCAAGGTGGGCACGCAGTGCGCTACGCGTACCGCGTGCCCACGTTACGCACCGTGCGCACATGGAGGACATATTATGCGCTTCCTTGTGATAGGTAATCTGTTAAATTTAATTTGTAAGTGATGACAATAATATGCCATGCACAGAGAGTGTTTTTTTTTTTTATTAAAATTTTTAGCGTAAGCGCACCGTACGCGTACGGTAAGCGTAATCGGCGACATTTTCAAAAAATAAAAATTTACCGTTTTTGGCCTTGGGGGATCTTTGAGGACTCAACTAACATGGCTATGTGCATGGGCGCTGTCTAAACAGCCCCTTTATATGTTTTTTGCCTTTGTTTACAGCCCCCCCCTCAGAGTGCGAGAGAGAAAATGGCGGCCGCCGCTTCCTGGTTTCGACCGATTCGAATGTTTACTTAGATGTAACAGCCAATCAGAATCGCGCTCGCGCACGCCACCGTACGCGTACGGTAAGCTTACGGTAAGCGCACCGTAAGCTGCCACAGATATATATATTGATTTAAAGGCTATTTTCTCAGAATCTACTGAACAGATTTACACCAAACCTACAAAAGGCACTTCCTTGACCTGAGGACTACCTCTCTGCCAAATTTCTAGTAATTCTGTTCAGCCGTTCGGGCTGTAGCCCTGTCTAAAGGTCCTATGGAAAAATGCATGGGAAAACGTGTTTTGGGACCCCCCTTTTATCTCAGCCCCCGCTTGACGAATCCCCCCGAGAATTTCAGGGTAGGAGCGGAGCGTAGCGCCCCACCTATTTTGAGAAATTCGCGAGGATTCGTCGACCGGCGCAAAAGTTATTCAAAATAGAATGTTGCGGATTTCCTATGGAAACAGGGTCCTAACTATAACTACCTACTGGCGACCGCCAGTAGGTAATATATATATATATATATATATATATATATATGTCCTTTTGGCAGTTACCAGTAGGTAGTCATAGTTAGGATCTAGTTTTCATAGGAAAAGTGTTTTTTGATTTGCTACTAACTTTGGCGCTGTATGATGAATCTTCACAAAAATTCCAAAACTAGTGTGCCAGTCACTTTAGTTGCTGGCTGGAAATTTTTGGGGTTATTCGTCAAATGGGGGCTGAGGAAAAGGAGGGTCAAAACACTTGTTCCTATGTAGTTTTAGGCACGACTACAGCCTGAACCGCAGGAAGAGTACTTTTTGTAATTTGTTGTAAATCTGTTCAGTAGTTTTGGAGTTATTAAAGAAAAAATATTTATGAATATCTTGAGACATGGATTCATGTGCCAACATGAATGCCGTGATTGGCTGGCCATGAATGCCGTTATTGGCTGGCTGCAACCTGAGAGAAAAGTTGCGACCGCCATTTTGTTAATCGCCACATGGTCCCTGGGGAGATAAAGTATAAATAGGATATAAGAGGTCAAGATAGAGGTAGCCTGACCCCATGGGACTGACAGAGGGGTCTGAGAGGGACCCCTCACAGGCAAGAAATTGTCCAAAAACGCTTTTTAGGGGGGCACGCAAGAATCCACTGCGGGGCTCAGTGCAGTCCTCCATGTGAATTTGCAATGGATCCATGAATTTAGATCCCAATTAAAAAAAATACATCAACTCACTCATCAATTCACATACCTACTTACACACCCACACACTCACTCACACATCCATAAAGTCACTCACTCACCCAATCAGAGACCCAGAATACCTCTCACACCCACCCATACAGCCATTCACACACCCACACCCACTCAGAGACCCATGCAGGCACTCATACACCCCCTTATACACCCACTCAGAGACCCACAAAACCACTCACATACCCTATCACAGACACACACAGCCAGTCGAACACGCACTCACACACCCACTTATACACCTCCACAACCACTCACACACCCACTCAGCCACTCACACACCCAGAGACCCAGAAAACCACTTACACAGCCAAACCCACACTGACCCACAGAGGCCCTCATCCACCCTCTTAACCACCTATGAACATGCCCATACAGCCACACACCCACTCTCAGACTCACACAGCCACTGACACATCCACCACACACCTACACATCCACTCACACACCCAGGTTACATAGACATTCACTGAAAAAAACAAAGGTTACAGGGACGTTATAGTTAGGAGATAGAATTAAAAAAACATAGAAGTTTGCGCACAAAAAAACAAAGGTTACAGGGGTGTTATCATTAGGTTCAGATATTACACACACAGAATCATAGACCTTCAGCAGTTATTGGGCCAGATGTACGACCGGGGCATTTAGCGACTCACAAATTGCGCTCAATTGGGAGTCGCAATTTGCGAGTCGCTAAATGCCATGTACAACAGTGTCGGAGACACTGTTTACGATTCCCAATGGGGTCGTAAATTGCATGCCTCATCAATTTGCAACCCCATTAGGAATGGCTGGCCCTCCCAGGTATGGTCGCCTGCTGGGCTCAGCAGACCTCCATGTCTGGTACTGCTTTTCAACAAAGCAGTTTTTTTTATTGCAGCCCATTTTCCTTAAAGGAAAACAGGATGCATTAAAAGAAAAATGAAACGTTTTCATTTCAGTTTTTAGGGGCAGGTAGTGCCCTAAAAAATATTTTCCCCTGCATTTGCAAAGGGGAAGGGTTCCACCCCCTTGAAGATGGCGGTAAATTGCGAGTGTTTTGCAATCGCAATTGCTGTCGCCAAACATTCTTACATAGGGTAGCGAGTCACAATTAGGAAGGGATGCCCTTGGAACGCCCCTTCCTAATTGTGAGTTGCAAATCCTATTTAGCGAGTTGCAAATAAATTGTGACTCACTAAATAGGGTTTATACATGGCCCTATTTGTTTTTGCATGGGCAAACGGGTTGCTAACCCATTAGCGCATGCAAAAATGGGTTGTACATCTGGTTCATAGTTATAGTTGGAAATAGCCCTTTCTATAGTGCTTTCCCTTGGCTTTTTGATTTTGTCCCTCCTGGTTTTCCGCTGATCTATGTACTAGCCTTAGGACTTTGAACGCTTTTGACATTGCCATTCAGTGCTAAAGCGCTGTGCTTGTCATAATACATACTGGTAAATGGTGTATACATGATTGGCTGATTTGAGTTAGCTGTAAGTCCCTTGAATAGGGGTAAGACATATACCTAGAGAATGTAACTTAAATGCTACCCCGTCGGCCTGCAGCACTGGTTGAGACACCCACATAGGTAGCTCTTCAAACATGCCACAGGTTTGCACTTGTGGGGCCTGTGTGTGCAGGTTACTGTTACAGTATTTAAAAAACTACTTGTTAAGTTTCTACATGAATCTCGCTTCATCAGAGTACTCCCTGGGAGTAGTGTGCAGTATCAGCATGTGCACTACATGCACTGGTAGTGAATGGCACTGGATGGTGTGTTTGGTACAGTGGGGCCTGCTTCTTGCATTGATTAACATTGGGGACCAGTGGAAAGGCTATTGAGCAGTATTTCCTATGTGCAGAAGAGTAGCAGTATTATGTTTGATATCGATGAGTTAGTAATAGCAAGTCCTCTCCGGTCGTGTGAGTGGATTAGACATTACTAAAGTGAAAATACCACTTTAAGAAAGTGGACATTTCCGTACTCATGGCTCTGTGTGCTACATCTGTGCATTCCTTATTAAAGGCCATAAACTAGGGGTTCAAGGGAAACTGCAGTCTTCTGGCTCTGAGGGGCCTTCCTGGGGTGGATACGAGGGGGTGGAATTGGCACGTGTATTCCAAGGGGCAGGGTAGGATGCTAAACAGGACAACATTTAGAGAGGGCCTGTGCATTTCAAAGGTGGTCTTTTGAACTGATCTCATCTTCAAAGGCCATCGCGGGTATAACTACTGGGGCTGTGCCCTCAGGAGTTAGAGACGGTTTTGAGATTGGAATTATACTACGCTGGTTCAGCACTGGGACATCGACAAGATGGACCATTGGGGCAGGAGATTCTGCAATTGGATTATCTGCAGACTTGTAGTGGCCTGGGGCTTGTCATGCTCCAGGGAGGGGAGTATAAATTGATGGATTTTGCCTGGATGTTGCTGGCCTGCAGCTAATTGCCAACTGTCGTGGCCCAGGTTTCTAAGCACTTTCCAAAGGCCGGCTGGTTGGCCACCTGTCCATGAGATCCCAGGGACAGCAAGGATCTCCCCATTTCCACAAGATTGTAAGGACTGCATAGAGTGCGGCAGAAATGGGTGGAGGTGATCATCGGTTGGGACAAGGACCATCCTGAATAACACCGTGATCACAATGTGCAGAGGAGTGTGCTCGCAAAGATCAGCAGCCCACCTGGGGTACTGGAATGTAAGGAGTTGGAGGAGTGCTGGGGAAGTTTGCCAAGTCTGAGGGACCCATGATTACAGCTGGAAACCTGTGCTAGCCCACACTCTAAAGTGTGTGGTGTCCAAGGGGTGTCAGGGGAAGTCTTCTGAGTCTGAGGGACCTGAGCTAGAAGCTTAGACTGTCTCCCACCTCCAGATCGGGAGGACGACAGAGCCTGATATTCGGCCTCCAACCACAGATGCCGGCTCCCTCACTGTGGACCAACGCCACAAGGTACTCTGTTGTTGAGAATATCATGACTGGACCTGAGGGGTCTTGTTGTGCCTTGTGTGGGTTGTATGACATAATTTCGACAGACAGAAAATCGACCTACAAATATATCGCAACAAAAATATCGATGTCAAGAATATCGACATCCTATCTACAACATGGTAAGTACAAAAATATCGAAAATTAAATATCGATGTCAAAAATATCGTTATTAAAAATATCGTTTTTTTTTTACTTTAAAAATATATGTAAAATAAACCAAATTATACTTAGAAATTAAATAAACATAATTAAATATATTGTATAATATTTAAAATGTATAATTAATATATATAATTTAATAAAACTTTAATTAAACATATACATATAATATATAATATATATACTTACTTAATAATTCATTTTACTAATAATGTCTGTAACGTATAAATTATTAAATGTTTTTAAAAATTACCAATACATCTATACACGTAAAAAAATAACATTAATAAATATTTAATAATTACATATAGCAAATAATAATCAATATTTTTAATGTGAATAATTTTTATTATTAATGATATATTACAATAGCAAAAATAATACAAAACATATGAAATATCAGACACAATAAAACTACTAGTCCAACTCCAACAAAAACAACAGAATGTAAAATGTTGGATACCGTAGGGGTAAAAATTACTATTCCAACTCCAAAGAGTGCAACAGTAGGGAAAGCGTTGGATAGCGTAGGGTTAAAATTACTATTCCAACTCCAGAGAGTGCAATAGTAGGGAAAGCGTTGGATAGCGTAAAGGTAAAAATTACTATTCCAACTCCAGAGAGTGCAACAGTAGGAAAAGCGCTGGATAGCGTAGGGGTAAAAATTACTATTCCAACTCCAAAGAGTGCAACAGTAGGGAAAGCGTTGGATAGCGTAGGGTTAAAATTACTATTCCAACTCCAGAGAGTGCAATAGTAGGGAAAGCGTTGGATAGCGTAAAGGTAAAAATTACTATTCCAACTCCAGAGAGTGCAACAGTAGGAAAAGCGCTGGATAGCGTAGGGGTAAAAATTACTATTCCAACTCCAGAGAGTGCAACAGTAGGGAAAGCGTTGGATAGCGTAGGGGTACAAATTACTATTCCCACTCCAGTAAGTGAAACAGTAGGTAAAGCGCTGGATAGCGTAGGGGTAAAAATTACTATTCCAACTCCAAAGAGTGCAACAGTAGGGAAAGCGTTGGATAGCGTAGGGGTAAAAATTACTATTCCAACTCCAAAGAGTGCAACAGTAGGGAAAGCGTTGGATAGCGTAGGGGTAAAAATTACTATTCCAACTCCAGAGAGTGCAACAGTAGGGAAAGCGTTGGATAGCGTAGGGGTACAAATTACTATTCCCACTCCAGTAAGTGAAATAGTAGGGAAAGCGCTGGATAGCGTAGGGGTAAAAATTACTATTCCAACTCCAAAGAGTGCAACAGTAGGGAAAGCGTTGGATAGCGTAGGGGTAAAAATTACTATTCCAACTCCAGAGAGTGCAATAGTAGGGAAAGCGTTGGATAGCGTAAGGGTAAAAATTACTATTCCCACTCCAGAGAGTGCAACAGTAGGGAAAGTGTTGGATAGCGTAGGGAAAATAATTACTATTCCAACTCCAGAGAGTGCAACAGTAGGAAAAGCGCTGGATAGCGTAGGGGTAAAAATTACTATTCCAACTCCAGAGAGTGCAACAGTAGGGAAAGAGTTGGATAGCGTAGGGGTACAAATTACTATTCCCACTCCAGTAAGTGAAACAGTAGGTAAAGCGCTGGATAGCGTAGGGGTAAAAATTACTATTCCAAATCCAAAGAGTGCAACAGTAGGGAAAGCGTTGGATAGCGTAGGGGTAAAAATTACTATTCCAACTCCAAAGAGTGCAACAGTAGGGAAAGCGTTGGATAGCGTAGGGGTAAAAATTACTATTCCAACTCCAGAGAGTGCAACAGTAGGGAAACCGTTGGATAGCGTAGGGGTACAAATTACTATTCCCACTCCAGTAAGTGAAACAGTAGGGAAAGCGCTGGATAGCGTAGGGGTAAAAATTACTATTCCAACTCCAAAGAGTGCAACAGTAGGGAAAGCGTTGGATAGCGTAGGGGTAAAAATTACTATTCCAACTCCAGAGAGTGCAATAGTAGGGAAAGCGTTGGATAGCGTAAGGGTAAAAATTACTATTCCCACTCCAGAGAGTGCAACAGTAGGGAAAGTGTTGGATAGCGTAGGGAAAAGAATTACTATTCCAACTCCAGAGAGTGCAATAGTAGGAAAAACGTTGGATAGCGTAGGAGTAAACATTACTATTCCCACTCCAGTGAGTCCAACAGTAGGGAAAGCGTTGGATAGCGTAGGGGTAAAATTTACTATTCCCACTCCAGAGAGTGCAACAGTAGTGAAAACGCTGGATAGCGTAGGGGTACAAATTACTATTCCCACTCCAGTAAGTGAAACAGTAGGAAAAGCGCTGGATAGCGTAGGGGTAAAAATTACTATTCCATCTCCAGAGAGTGCAACAGTAGGAAAAGCGCTGGATAGCGTAGGGGTAAAAATTACTATTCCAACTCCAGAGAGTGCAACAGTAGGGAAAGCGTTGGATAGCGTAGGGGTACAAATTACTATTCCCACTCCAGTAAGTGAAACAGTAGGGAAAGCGCTGGATAGCGTAGGGGTAAAAATTACTATTCCAACTCCAAAGAGTGCAACAGTAGGGAAAGCGTTGGATAGCGTAGGGGTAAAAATTACTATTCCAACTCCAGAGAGTGCAATAGTAGGGAAAGCGTTGGGATAGCGTAAGGGTAAAAATTACTATTCCCACTCCAGTGAGTCCAACAGAAGGGAAAGCGTTGGATAGCGTAGGAGTAAAAATTACTATTCCCACTCCAGAGAGTGCAACAGCAGTGAAATCGCTGGATAGCGTAGGGGTACAAATTACTATTCCCACTCCAGTAAGTGAAACAGTAGGGAAAGCGCTGGATAGCGTAGGGTTAAAAATTACTATTCCAACTCCAGATAGTAAAACAGTTGGGAAAGCACTGGATAGCATAGGGATTCTATAAACATAATAACCAATTAAATAATTAGTTATAAAAAAAATAGCATATTAATAATTAATTTACAAAATATGTATTATTAAATACCAATTATTTAAAATAATTATTTATATAAATAACTTTAAATTACATCCCACACTATTCCCCCTTTAACACACAACACACTACACATACAAAATACACAATACATTTAAATATCAGTGTATCTATTATTTACAATTCATAATACATTCTTTATAATTAATATACTTATTATTTACAAATTTATACATATTAACTACCAAATTACAATTATTCACAAATTAATTATTAATTAACAATACATTAATTAGCAATAACAACAAATAACATGGAATAATAAATTATTTATATTTACTATATTTAACGTACTAATAAGAATTAAATACCAATTAATATTAAATTAACAATTAATTATTATTAATTACAAATAAATAAAAATTATCAGTAATTATTTGAATTTAATTACATCCCACCCTATTCCCCAATAAACCCACAACCCACTACACATAAAAATTCACATAATTAATTTAATCATCAATTAATCACTTAATAAAATTAAATCACCAATTAATTAGTAATTAACAATTAATTAATTAACAATACCAATAAAAAAATATTAATATTAAACTAATTATAACTTATATAATTAACCAATTAATAAAATTAATTTACAATTAATAATTAATTAACAATTAATTAATCAATTAATATATTTAATTAACAATTAGTAATTAATTAACAATTAATTAATCATAAATACCAATTAAACAATACATATTAATTAATTAATTATAATTAAATTACTTCCCACCCTATTCCCCTATAAACCCACAACCCGCTCTGATACTAAAACGCTAAATTATATTTTACATAATTATTAATCTCTAAACATTTATTTTTAAATGTATTAAAATACATTACAATAGTCTTTAACATACAAATAAAATACATATTAAAATACATTACACTAATAAAATATCGATATTCTTGACATCGAAATTTTTGATTACGATATTACTTACATCTATATTAATGACTTCGATATTATTAACTTCGATAATACTTACCTTGGGGTCGATATTCTGTCCATCGATATTCTTGACTTCGATATTCTTTACCTACGATATTTCCAACTCGATATACTTGTAGTTCGAAATTTAAAACTCGATATTTAGACTGCTCACCCCTTGTGTGCACTCATGGCTGGCTGCCTAGAGCAACTGCAGCTCGCATCTCCGCCTGAGGTAAAACATTTCTCCAATTTGGAAGCGCACCAGCTTCCAGTGTCACAGTCTTTTGCATACAGGGGATACTGCTCCCGCACTCGAGAAGGTGCTGATGGGTGCCTGAAGGTCTAATTTGGATTGTCAAAACCAAGTAACTCTTTTCTTCTGCTTACGGTGGTCCCAACAATCAAATCAAAGTGTCACCAGCGGTTGCAACGTGTATTGTTGGCAGGTGTAGTTTGAGTGGCTAAAGGGCTGGGTCACAAGACATGGACAAAACCTGTGATTTCTTGACCATTACAACTGTACGGGGTATGTGATATTGGAAATGGCTTGTACTATGCTAATGTGTTAGCGGGAAAGTGGAATATCTCTGACCAGCTTGCATATATGTTTCTGTCACTTTTGATGTCGGAGGGATTGCTTGGATTGTGAACACCTGGGGAAGTACACACATGGGTTTATGTTGCTTATGAGCTGAGGGGATAAGGGGTCAGGTGAATACCTAAGACTAGTACATATATGTTCATGCCATTCTGCCTATAATGGGAGAGATCCACAATTGCATATAAATGTAAAGCCTACATCCAATTTGTATGTCGTTTTGATTTCAATGTGTGTGTAATACAAAGACAAGTGTTTCACACATATGGTGTGAAGTCTTTTTGTAGTGTACTCAGTGAGTTGTGAGGGTGGAATTGTGCCAAAACTTTACAATTTGACCTTGAGGATAAGCCTGCCGGCTCTGTGCAAAGCTACCCAAGGGTGAGCACAGGTTATTGAACAGGTGTATCATACTCATCCTATCTAGGACGATTAATTCTGTCTGGCTTTGAGGCATCCCAACCAGCCAGAAAGCTCTGGGTCTAACAGTTACCTAAGGCAACTATAGCTCTTGCCCTAAGGTAACTATAACTCTCGCCCTTACCATGCACTGCTAATTACCCCTTATATTACATCACTCATGACATCTTATATGACATCATTGATAATATCACTGCAACATTTGGGGTGAAATTATTGATGAAGAAATGTGTGTGGTGGGGGCGCAAGTTACAGTTACCTTAGGAAATGAGTTATAGTTATTTGAGATAACTATACCTATAACTACTGAATTCTTATGGTTGTATGTGTGTGAAATCTGAACCTAACTATAACGATCCTGTAATCTTGGGTTTATTTTCGTGACTTTCTAAGGCTCTTGAAATTCTTCTTCCTAACTATAACATCCCTGTAACCATTGTTTTCTTTGGGTGAATTTCTAAGGTTTATTAAATTCTATTCCCTAACTATTATGTCCCTGTAACCTTTGTTTTTTTCAGTGAACATATATAGTGATCAAGACCACGGCTGTGGTTGAAACGCGTCTTCTCTCTGTGGATTCAAAGTTGCATTCACGTGCTGCAAAATGTACATATTTAATGGCAAGTTTGAAACTACGCGTTTCGGCTTTACGCCTTGATCACGCTTAACGAAAGCTCATTATTACCATGGTTATATTCACTGCCTTCAAGGAATAAAAGAAGGACTAATCACAAAACCCGTGTATGTACAATACTATCCATTATGGCGGCTATTTTATAATGTATAAGGCTGAGTTCATTTCTATGTGTAACATAGCTTAGATAATATAAATATGTACACCATAAGTCAGCAAATACCAGATAGATGCAGCCAATGCTCCATTTATTTCCAAATCATTTCGGTCCACAAATCAAGCGCAAACCAATCAACGCGTTTCGTTAACTTCTGTTCACTTGATCACGGTTGTTACCATTGAAAAAAACATTACATTATAAACAGGTGTGATACCAGGAAATGTCATGACTTCATTTCCTGTTGGTCACGGGGTTTTCAATCCCAGACTTCTGGGAGATATAGTCCCCTTTGTTGCATTGCACATTATTCATGAGCAGGCTTAAAATAAACAAATAACCACGTCTAATAATGACGATTTTAAACATTAGCAACATTAAACTCTTTGTACATATTGTTATGTGCCGCTTTATAAACAAAGCTCAATATTTTTACTCTCATAGTGATGTCTCAAATTACCATTCTTAATTTAAATCATGCCCTCTAGTGGGCAGTCCCGCTTATTTAAATGTTTTAAGGGCCCTAATTGGCCTTTCACGCTTAATCTGTGTCGGTTACATTCATGAGTTTTTTACCATTGTTCATGGTTAAGAGACAAACCACATGAGTTCGATCCTTTAACCCAAAGGTCCAAAATGTATTGCGTATAATCCATCTTTGTAGTTCCACATGATTATGATCATCTTTCCTCGCTAGAGATGTATGTACAGTTCTTCCGACTGGTTCAGGCCAAACGGTGTCATGCTCCTAAAGTTTATGATATGCCGTGATTCTTTCTGTCGCAGTAGTTTCTCCCGATTTCCTCCTCGTACACTGATAGGTATGGTTTCTATTCCATAAAAACTCAGAGACTTCCAATTGCTATTATGGTGGGTTTCCATGTGTTTTGCCACTGCGTTATTTTTATCCTTATTCTTTGTGGCCCGTGTGGGTTCCAAGATTCTTTTCTTCAAATCACATATGGTGCTTCCCACGTATTTTAATTTACATGGGCATTCTATTATATAGATTGCGTATTGACTTTTGCATGATATCAATTGTTTGATTTATCAAACTTTATTGTTCACCATTGTTATTTCGCTTGTTGGTTTTGCGATTTGACACACCTTGCAATTTTGGCATTTGATAAACCCTTTTTTTCTTAGCAAAGTCTCTTTCGCTTTACTTGATTTAAAATGACTGTGCACCAGTCGATCTTTTCGGTTTTTAGCTCTCCTGTACGTTATTATTGGTTTAGATCCCATTACTTTTCCCATGATACCGTCTAATTGTAATATTTTCCAATTCTTTTTGATAATACCCACAATTTCCTTTGATTCCTGGGTGTAATCCAATATCAATCTTATTGGTTCTTCAATGGGTTCTTGTTCTTTTTTTGATGATGATAAACATTCCTCCCGAGATTTTTGGTTGGCTTTGTTCCAACAATGCTTTACCGGATGTTTGTTGTACTTCCTCTTTATGAACCTTTTTATTGTTCCTGCGCTCTGTTTTCTCCATTCCTCATCCTCACTGCATATCCTTCGAAGGCCGAGAAATTCTCCATAGGGTATGCTTGATATCAGTGAGGGTTGGTGGAAACTCGTTGCTTCAAGGGTGGCATTCATTGCTGTGCTTTTTCGATATAAGGTGGACTCCAGGCAATTATTTTTCACATATATTTCAGCGTCCAGGAAAGTAACTTTTTCCTTGTTTATTTCATATGTAAACTTTAAGTTTGTTACACTGTTGTTGAGAATCTCAAAATAATCCTGGAATTCCTCCTCATTTCCATTTATGAAACGTGTCCATTTAATTATTTTCTTAGTGTCTTGTTCATGTTTTTTGTTCCAGGCCACCTCCCGCTCCCACCAACCCATTACCAAGCAGGCGTAGCTCAGGCTAAATGAAAGGCCCATAGCCGCCCCATTCTTTTGTCGATAGAGATCATCTCCAAATAAAAAAATATTGCAAGTGAGGCATGAGAAGATCATGTCCAATAACATTTCATTGTGTTCTTTATAATGAATGTTTCTTTCCTGCAGAAAGTAACGAATTGCTTTCAGGCCCAAATCATTGTCAATGTTAGTATACAGAGCAATTACGTCCATTGTTATTAGATAAAAATTTCTTTGCCAAACCACATCTTGTAAGGATTTTAGGAGGTCAGTTGTGTCTCTAATATATGACTGTAATTCCGCTACATTTGGGATGAGAAAATAATCAATATAGTTGGCCATTGGTTCGAAATAAGGAGCCTTTAGCAGATAAAATAGGTCTTCCTGGAGGTTCTTTCTGATTTTTGTGTATTTTCGGGAGAAAATACATGGTCGCCAATTTTGGAAAGTCCACTGATAAGTACTTCCGCTCTTCTTCATCTATCAGGTTTTTAGAGGTTCAAAAATTCAATTATTTCTCAATTTCCAACTTGAAAGTCATTATGGGGTCTGTATGTAATTTTTCATAATACATGTCATTTTGTAATTGCCGCAATGCCTCTGAGATATATAAAGTTCGATCCCATATTACAACATTGCCCCCTTTGTCCGCCATTTTAATTTCTATTTCCTTGTCATTGGCCAATTTTTCCAAGGCCTCCCTTTCCGGGTTTGTTAAGTTGTCTTTATATTGGGATTTGTCGATTTTATAAAGATCATGAATAATGGCCTCTTGAAAGACGTCAATTTTGTTTCCAGGGGGTAGCTGGGGGTAGAACTTGGATTTTGATCGTTTTTTACTAAGACCTGCCCCAAATTGTGGAATCGCTGTTTCCAGGGGTATCTCTTCCCCTTCCTCTGCATTTAGATTTAGTAATGTTAGATAATCTTTAGATTCCTTTGCCAATAAGGTAGATGTGGGGGTTTCCATCGTACGGGTGGTCTTAGATTTTTTGGGATTCTCCCAAAAATATTTTGCCAGTTTTATCTTTCGTATGTATAAGTAGAGATCTACTCTTGTTTGCGCTAGGTCAATTTTTTGTACTGGACAGAAATGTATTCCTCTTTTTAAGAGCGAGATTTCAGGTCCCGATAATTCCCGCTTTGAGAGGTTGACTACTTGAAGTTTGTTATTTATTGCTCCTTCCTCTGCCTCATACTTCGGGTCTTCGTACCAATCCTTTCGCTCGAGGTGCTTGGTTCTTCTTCCCCTTCGTTGCGTTTTCTTTGGTACCAGGTTTTCCCTCTTCCCCTTCCTCTTGTTTGTCTTTGCGCCATTTGGTTTTGTTCCCATTGGCGTTGTTGAAGGACAAGGCGCATGTCCCCTAAAAAATTTGACCTTGCAGCATCTGTTGTTATTTCTGATTCTTCCGTACTCAATTCCGTGGAGGTCAGGGAGGAAAAGCTGCTGGATGTTCCTGCAAAGGTGCCGCCCATTCCCTGTTGTTTAAATGGGTCAAATTTCCGTGTGAACGTAAATATTCTTCCTTCAGCGTAGTCATTTGTGTCTCGGACGAATTTGTTGTGTTTTCTCTGACGAACCACATCTTCATATTTATTGATTTGACATTGTAAGTCATCTTTAAATTTTTGCATTTCTGCATTGAGTTTCAGATTTTCCAACTCTTTTTCTGTTTCTTGTAGTTGTTCCTTGATTTTATTTAAGGAAATTTCAATGTGTTTCACTAGTATTTTGATTAATCCAAGTGACGAATTTAAAGTATGTTCTCCCCACTCTTGTAAAAGGTCATTTGTCGAATCTTGGTGGTTAGGCATTAACATGATTCTTAGTCCTCTAGGGACTCTTCCCACTTCCAAGTATTTCTGAAGAGTTATCAATTCCCAAGATTTATTAATTTCTTTTTTACTTAACCTTTCCCATAGGCGTATTTTGCTCTTGGTATCCATTTTTTCAGATGTATTTGTTTTTTGTGATTCTTTATGTAAATTTCCTTTTTCAAACATGGTCGTTAGCTGTTCCTGTCTTTTAGCCTCTCGTTTTTCCATTTTGCGTTTTGTGTGGACCTGCTGTTTTAGTAATAATTATGGTGCGCACACGTGTAACATTTACATTTGACCCGTCTTGATTTTATTCTTAAGGCCGGGTTCGCTGTTGAGATTTCGCAACAAAGTTTTAGTAGTGTTGAGATTTTATAAAGCCTTTTCCATTGAAATTATTGCTTGCAATCACACACTGACTTCGTGCTTCAGTCCCACTTCATAGCCGATGATTCCCTGATATTCACTGAGGATGTTTAGCAATTGTAGTTCACAGCGCGACAAGCATCAAGGGTTACAACGCCGTCTCTTACCTCAAGTCTCGGCTCCGAGCGGCGTGTTTTCACTTGAAGAGGCGCTAATTGCTCCACAGATAGTCTTTCATTTATCGGCGTGCACCATGCCGGTTTTAAAAATGCATCCAAAGCGGTTCAGGGTCCCGGTGTTCCTGGCGCTCATTGAAGGTGCATCACCCTTGCGGTTGAACCAAACCGCTAAATATCAAACACAATTTTCTCCAGGAAAGAAGAAAGGATAGGGTCGCACTCCAGCGGTCTTTTTGTAATTCAATGCTCCATTTATTTCCAAATCATTTCGGTCCACAAATCAAGCGCAAACCAACCAACACGTTTCGTTAACTTCTGTTAACTTGATCACGGTTGTTACCATTGAAAAAAACATTAAATTTTAAACAGGTGTGATACCAGGAAATGTCATGACTTCATTTCCTGTTGGTCACGGGGTTTTCAATCCCAGACTTCTGGGAGATATAGTCCCCTTTGTTGCATTATAAATTATTCATGAGCAGGCTTAAAATAAACAAATAACCACGTCTAATAATGACGATTTTAAACATTAGCAACATTAAACTCTTTGTACATATTGTTATGTGCCGCTTTATAAACAAAGCTCAATATTGTTACTCTCATAGTGATGTCTCAAATTACCATTCTTAATTTAAATCATGCTCAATGAGCGCCAGGAACACCGGGACTCTGAACCGCTTTGGATGCATATATATATATATTCAATGAAAAAACCAAAGGTTTCACACATGTTATAGTTAGCTGGACATTTCACTCGTAAAAAACCAATGAAATTCCCCCGTTCTAGTTAGTTCAGCTAACTATAACTCGCGCGCCCGCAATGCACTGCTGATGACGTCACATATTACATCACTCATGACATGGTCAGTGACATCACTCATGACATCACTGATGACATCTCAAATGACATCACTGATGACATCACTGATGACATCATCCAGAGAATGTGTGTTTTTCTGAAAATTACATATGTTTTATATATGTATATCTCAAGGTCGATGGAAGAATAAATGGGTATATAAGTGTCTAAATGGATGAATTGTTTTTGAAAAATTGATTGTATAACTGACTGATTAAGTGTATCTTAGTGAATACATGGCTTAGTGAGTAATGTTTAAATATGTAAATATCTGTATCAGTCTCTCACTTTGTGTATAAGTGGCTGCATGGGTTGGTGAGTAGCTACATGAGTGTCTATATAGGTTATTAGTTGGTTTTTTGAGTATCAGTGTCTGATGTCTGTATGGTTCGGTGGGGGGTATTACGTAGTGCATAGGTGCATGAATGAATGACTCACTCTTTGTATGTGTTGAAGACAGCATGTGTGCAGGACTCTATGGGTGGATGAGTGTGTGCATGGGTGTGTTAGTGAGTGAATGACTGTCTCAATAGTGTCTCTATGAGTAACTACATATGTTTTAAACTAGTATATGTGACTATTGGTGTATATAAGCGAGTATATGTGAGAGTGAGAGATTGGAAGAGTTCCTGTATGAATAAGTATGTGTTTCTATAAGTGATTGTTTAAAAGACTAAGTATGTGTAAGTTTCTGTAGAAGTAAGTGTGGCGGTGTGTGCATAACTGTATATGCAAGTAAATGTATGTTTGATTCTTTATTAGCATGAGTGACTATGTGTGTGAGTACCTCTATGGATGAGTGGCATTGTGTAACAGGATGTATACGTGTATGAGTACATATGATGAGTGAGTACATGTATGAGTGACTGTATAGGACTGTTGGTGAATGAGTGGATGTGTATTTGGATCTTAGAATTACTGTATAGGTTGTTGTAACTGGTATTGGTATGTCCATTGTTTTTAAAATTTTAATTTCTATTTTTGAATGTGTGTATCAAAGGTTATATTAGGGGAAGAGGAGGTCTGCCACTCTATCACAAGGATGATGTCATAAGTGATGTCATCAGTGATGTCATTTGAGATGTCATCAGTGATGTCATGAGTGATGTCACTGACCATGTCATGAGTGATGTAATATGTGACGTCATCAGCAGTGCATTGCGGGCGCGCGAGTTATAGTTAGCTGAACTAACTATAACGGGGGAATTTCATTGGTTTTTTACGAGTGAAATGTCCAGCTAACTATAACATGTGTGAAACCTTTGGTTTTTTCATTGAATTTCTAAGGTTTTTTAAATGCTAATTCCTAACTATAACGTGTGTGAAACCCATTGTTTTTTCAGTGAATTTGCAAGGTTTTTTAAATGCTAATTCCTAACTATAACGTGTGTGAAACCCATGGTTTTTTCAGTGAATTTGCAAGGTTTTTTAAATGCTAATTTTTTTTTTTTCTTCTATTTTTTTAAACATATTTTTATTTTAATTTTCTATCCTTTTATAAAGACTATGGTTACATTTTTAAAATTCTTTAATATGTTTTTTTTAATATATTTTATAAAATAAACATGTAAAATTTATTTGCAGTACATTTTTTCCTTTTTTTTATTTTTGTTTTTAGTACGCGTACCGTAAGCTTACGGTAAGCGTACGGTTTACGCAACGTCCGTTATTTATCTACGCTGTTTGCGTATATTTACGCAATTTGCGTAGCCGCGCGTACTCTGCGTGGGACGTGTACGCGTGTACGCTACACGCGCATGTTACGCGGAAGTGTCGGGGAGTGACTGTTAAGCGCATGCACGCAAGCGCGTGTCTTTTTTACGCGCATGCGTACTTTTGCCGTAAGCGCACCGTAAGCCTACCGTAAGCGTACGGTAGGTCATGTGATCATGAAACACAACTTTTGATTGGTTGAAACTACTTTCAGTTCTAGAACTCTCCTACACCACACCCATTCCCCTCATTTCTGCTTGTGATCCCTTAGGAGAAGGAGCTGGGTTGTCTTTGTGATACGATGGCAGAACAGCAGAGCTCTTCTGAGAGTGAGGCTAGCACTAGCAGCACTACCTTGAGGCAGAGAGCGAGGAAACAAAAGACCTCTTATGTATGGGATTATTTTACTTTTCCTGAAGGCCAGCAAAAGGTAAATGCACCCTTAGTAACTTGTAAGCTGTGTAAGCGTGTACTTTCAAGAGGTAATCCTGACAGGAAGTATTCCTTTGGGAATCATACCATGATGAGACACCTCAAGGATGTACACAGAAGGACACATGCTCGACTTACTGGAGGTAACCCTTCAGTAAGTCAACCAAGCACATCCACAGCAGCTCAGCCTGGACCATCATCTGCAGAGCCGAGTCCTTCTTCTGCAGGTCAGGTGAGCCCTTCATCTGTGGGGGGAGCATCTCCTTTTTCTGGCCCTCTGGAAATTAACCCTCGGTTTGCGAGGGTTGAAGTACGGTGCGCCCATTGTCATGATCTAATTACTTATAGGGAGACCAGTGTTTCCCTGGTGAACAGTAAAATAGATCAGCACACTTGTCGTACCGTCTAATATTCCCAATCTTTCTTTCCTCTGTCCCTGCATGAACACAACGGCTCTTTTAAGAGCCAACCTTATCTTTCATCTTTTTTTTATATATGTTTTTAAAAACTTTTTTTATTATTTTTTTTACCGTACGCGTACGGTGCGCGTAATTTTTTTTTTTTTTTTAAAAACACTAAAAATCAATTATCACATTACAAGGTCCTTGAGAGACTACAATTATTATTATTGACTTACCATACCCACTCAAAAAAATATTTATTCAGTTGTTTTTTAAAAAAAATTGCTTTAAAAATGGTTCTAGTTTTCGAAAATTTTCTATATCAATCTGAAAAAAAAGAAAAAAGTATTAATATTTTTAAAACATTTTATAATACAGTACACATATTTACATATTTATCAAAAAATATTTTTGCCTTATTTTTGCTGTTTTCAGAATATATTGCATTTCACTATAAATTGTGAAAGCAATTGCATTCATCATTTAACAGCGGGCAAAAAAAAATAACAATCTCAAAGATTGTATTAAAAAAGCCCAGAATCTCTTTTTACTTAAACTTAACATTATAGAAATGCATAATATTCTAAAAAAATATCATCTAATAGCAATACTTATTTCTTTAAAATACCGTATGATATTTTTGTTTCAGAAGTATAATCACAATATTATATCTCAAATAACTCCACAATACATCTGGTTGCATTTTCTTTAGGCCAAATAGTAATTTTAAAATTCTTTTTTGATTAAATTTCCAATGGTAATGCAATAAAATTCTAAAGTTTTATTTGTACAGATCTCACCGATTCTCTGTAACATATTGGTTCCCGAAAGATTTATTAATAATTTATTAAGTCCACAATAGAATTGGTTACCTTTCCACATGGCCAAATAGTAATTTAAAAAATCTTTTTTGAAAAAATTTCCAATGGCACTCCAATAACATTCCAAAATTTAAATTGTGCAGATGTTACAGATTTTCTCTAAATTTTTGGTTTTCGAAAGTTTCATTAAAAATTAAAAAAGTCCACATTACAATTGGTTATCTTTCCATTAGGCCAAATGATAATTTAAAAAAACTTTATTTTTGAAAATTCCAATGGTAATCCAATGAAATGGTAAAATTGTTTTGTCCAGATCTTGCCAAGTCTCTCTAAAATTTAGGTTTCAGGAAGATTAGATAGGAATTTGCTAAATCAAAAGGCAAACGTTGCTTAAAAACCAATTGGGAATCATTACACAGTGTCCAGCCTTTTTCGCATTTAAGATAAACTGTGTAATGTCCAGAAGTAACAGTAGGTCCTTCATGGAAAATTATTGCAACTGTTACAAAAGTTTTTCCTGAAATTGATAATTGCTGTCCTGTAAACTTCTTTATTAAAGTATCCAATTTTGAACCATCAGCTCTACATCGTTGCATCATTAAAATTACATACTGTCCGTATTCCTTTAAAATTAATGTTGAAAACATGTCAGATTGATACAAACCGCATTGTATGCTATGATTAGCATCTTTAACTAATTTAGCAAAAGTGACTGTTTTACTCTCTGGCAATGTCAAAAAAATAAACCTTTCATTATCAACATTAGAGCCACATATATTATAACAGTTTTCACAACTATGTTCCCATTTATAAGAGAGACCAAATAAATTATCAATTGCAACTTCTTCTTCTTCCAGTACCTGAAGAAAAAACATCAAAAATTCGTGTGCATCTTGCTGTTCATTTTGAGAAAACTGTGTTCGTCCTGAACATACATCTAAAAGTTTTCTAATTTCAGTAGCACTTTCTATTTGAGTTTTATCATTACTCAGCTTTTGAAAAAGGAGACTCAGCTCAGAACAGAATCTTTTTCCCTGATTTACTATTATCTGCTCTTGCAAACTTTCCAGATAAAATGCAACATTCAGCACTACATTAGCGTAGCAGTTGACACCAGAGCTATTTTCAAAATGACATCCTACAACCTGTTCTTCTTTTTCCTTACTCTTTTTGCTTGCAATTACATCACTCCTCTTTTTTTTCCTCCTCTCTACATCTTCATTACAGATATTCTCATTTCTCCTTTTACGAGAAACTACACGTTTCTCCAACACAGGATACTGACCTAAATGAGGAGCATAGCTTCTTCTTAATCTATTATACTCCTTTACACAATTTGTATCAGCACTAACTTTTGAGTCATCAAAGTCTATCATGAATAAACCTGATAATGTTTTCACTCGTGACAAAGCAACATATGCCATACCTTCTTTGAACACAGTTGAACCAATGTTCACAAATGCACAATCTACAGTCAATCCTTGAGACTTGTGAATAGTTACAGCATATGCTAGCGAAAACGGAAACTGCTTCCTACGTACATATAAGTCTTTCACAAGCATGAAACGAACTGTACAACGACAAATGTCTTTAACTTCTTCTATCTGATCAAATTTTATTTTTAAACATTCAATTCCATCTTTTTTCTGATAATTAATAAAACCCACAACTCTTCCCATAGCTCCATTAACTAAACCTTTTTCAACATCCAAATTTCTCCTTAAAAATACTCTACAGTTCATGCAAACATATAGATTTTTTTCTAATCCAGCTGTTTTGGAAATGTTCTTCTCTAGTGAATCCAATTTATTTTTCAGTGTGCCTGTTACTGTGACAGTAATTCTTCCATCCTCAATTTTGTCCACTGCTTCCAATTTCCTGATCTCTTCCTTTTCCAATTTCAAAAGCTCCTCATTGAATATTGAGCATTCACGTAGAGTTGGCATTAAGCAGATGACACTTTTGTTTTCTGCAATGTTCTTGTATATCTTCTCTGCAACTATTTCTTCCTTTGGAAATAAATTATGTAGCAGCCGACTCTGTAATGCTTTTTTGCCAACTTCTGTGAGTAGTCCAATTCTGATATCTTTCAGAATACTTCCATATTCTTCATCGCTTGCTTGCCTCATATTAGTAGTAAGTTCCTTGTACTCAAAGAAGGACCAAATATTTGTATTTCCGATGCTTCCCAATGACTTCTTCGTGTCTTCATGTGTGACAGTATTAAACACTGGTTGTCCTTTAACTGGAGTAAGTTGCAAAAGATCTCCAAAAACTATGACGTGTTTTCCACCAAATAACATGTCATAGTCTGTCTTCAAAATTTGCTGCATTCTTAAATGCACAAAGGCAAGCATTAAGTTTGAAACCATGCTCACCTCATCAATAATGAGAACTTGCATCTTCTTCAATACTCTTGAAACTTCCAAGGATGCTTCTCCAGTTAGCTTGTTGTATTGTATTTTGTTCTCATGCTCCACTGGTAACATTAGCAAACGATGTAAAGTGATTCCTTTTATGTTATATGCTGCTAACCCAGTTGGAGCAGTAACCACACAAGACAAAGTAGAATCCGTTTTTTGCTGTAGGTAGCTTCTGATGACTTTAATTAGGAAACTTTTTCCAGTTCCAGCTTGTCCGCTTACATACATCCTGATTGGATAAAATGATGTGCATGAGCACTCTTTTTTTTCATGTAGAAATCCGTGATCAATTTTTTTTCTGATCTCTTCATAAATTTGTTGCTGCTCTTCATTCAGTTGTCTTTCCAAATTTTGTAAGTTTATAAATTCTTCTTGAGCTTGATTCATAGCCGTTTCCACTTCATTCATGGCTATTGATGCTTCATTTTCAACGATTGGTTGTCCTAGGGGATCTTGACTGAGTGTTTCTGAACTTTGGCTGTCCTGAGAACTGTCTCTAGCTATTTCAGCTGCAATTGTAATTTCCTGTTCAATTTCTTCATTTAACATTTGCAGATAACTTGAGAATGTACTGCATTGTATGCTGTCTTTGCAAGCATTAAAAGAATCTTCATAGCTTTGAAATTCTCCCAGTAGTTCATCCTCTGTACGCCATGGTTTAAACAACTGTAAAAGAGCCAAGTAGTAAAATTCCTTCTTGTCAGTAGTGTCGCAACTCAGCTTCCTGTGATTTATCAAACTTCCTTTTGTTTGCTTTACCAAACATCCTTCCTCACCAATGACTTTATATTTTCCATTGTTGATGTCTTCTGCGGCTTTCCGTGAATAAATGTAGTTCTGCAGCACTTCATAGAGACACATGTTCTCCAGATGTTGACTTCTCTTGGGATAATATGTGTCCAACATGTTTGATTTCAAAATATCTGTACTTTCTGGGTCATTCTCGGCTAAATATTCAATTTCTCCAACAGATTTTAGTACCCGATTTCTCATTGCTGCAAGGCCTAAACTTGCCCAAATTATTCTTCTTGATTTCGAGTAGAGACTTGCAGAAGATAACCTATCTGAACATTCGTAGGATCCAATTTCTCGATGCGATAACATCTTCAAACTGAAACTGTACAGCTTCTTACTGACAGTCTTCTCGTGAGAAATCTCTTCCCACATTTCCTTCAATTCTGTTTTTTCTGATTTCGTAATGTAAGACGTTACATATCGAGCAACAGCAATGGAATTGTCAGCTACATACTGTATATCCATGTTAGCGTCCCACATGGATAAAATGACTGGGTTGTAGTCATTTATATTTTTTGATTCTTCTTTTCTTTTTAGGTTGTAGGTATTCTTAGGTGATTTTCTTGTGATAGTATGTCTCACAGCTGACATAAAACTGTTTACTCTTCCATTTGAAAGAACAGGTCTAGGAAATCCAAATCGATATTTAGTGTAGTATTTATCTTTGCTCTTGTATTTCTGTCGACAGTATTTTCCACACCGATGACTTTGGAAACGTAAAACTTGCTCCTTTAACTTTTTCTCTTCTGTGCTTTTTGGTATAGCACATGTTGCATATTCTTCAATGTAAGATAACACTGCTTCATCAGTATCTGTTCCAAACTTTGGGGCATCCTTTATCCACAACAGCATATGAATATGAGGAGCACCTCTTGCCTGGTACTCTTTTCTCCAAAAGAAATCTACTACTTCTCCAAGAGGTGGATTTTTTTAATTGCAGATGAAGGACATCATAGCCTCAAATCTATGATTGAAATATCTGCAAACATTAACCGGATCCAATGAGCACAGTTCTCCTGCTGTCTTGTATTCGATGTTTTTAATGTTTGAATTTGCCTCTCGTAGAAAATCCAGTAAATCATCCCAAGCGTACTCAGCACAGCTTAGGGTAACGAACCATGTTGGTGTTCCTAAATTCCGTAACATGCATTTTAATTCACCATGGCGTCGGTACCAATATTCATTTGTCCCACGCTGACAAGCCATCAGATTGATCAGTTGTGTTTCCAAATGATCATCTCGGTGCTGCACTTTCTCCATAAAATCCTTAGCAGATACATTTTGTAAATGTACTCCACTTTTTAAAATGTGATTTACTGCATAAGACAGTGCAGACAAATCACTTTCAAATAAAAGATGGAACAAATAAGGAATACTTTGTCGAAATCTGGGATCTTCAGCATATAGTCTTGTAGTCCGATACTCAGAAGCTGGAATCTGTTCCGGACGTTCATCGTATCGTCCTCCTTTTCCTTTAGGAAACAGCTGGGGAAAACATCGAGCTTCCAAGCTCTCCTCCCATACACTCACGGGAGTTCCTTTTGCTTTCTTCATCTGAAAGAGATCAATATTGTCTCCCATAACTTCTTTTGAATGAAGAGGATGTATGCTAAAATGTTCATAAATTTCTTCTTCCTTTGACTTGTCCACTTTTTCAATTTGTCCAGTTGGTGTTTCTGTGTCTTCTTGTAAATCTTCTTCTTCTTCTTCTTCTTCTATATAAATTGATTCATACCATTTGTTATTCCTTTTCAAATACAAATTTGCTCTTTGTACTTTCCGTACATCTACCAGCTCCTGCCAAATCTTCTTATTCTTTGTAGGTACACCATTAACCAGAATAATTAATGGTTCAGTTTCCAAAGTATCCGCATCAATAGTTTCCATATTTTTTTTCAAATCCAAGGGCAAATACACCACTCTACCTTTTAAACCTCTCAGTAAATCTGAAGGAGGTAATTTACCAGTTTTGGGCTCCATACGTACTATGGTCTGGAACGGATGAACACATTGAATGAGTATAGACTCATATGTATTTAATTCAGAAAGTTCAGCAGGAATAGCATCCAATTCTAAATTATTATGTACAGCTCTGGTCGGCATTCTATTTTCCTCTAACTTGTTGTAACAGTATTTACAAATACGCTGATCTTCACCCAAATCATAACAATTTTCAAGAAATATATAGGTGGCAAAATCCTTCCACTTATAATTATCTTCATTTTCACTCTTTCTGTAGAGATCAACATTCCTGGTTTGTTTTCTATAATGAGTTCTGCGGCAACAAATACAAGTAAAATTTGGTCTTTCATTAGAGATTATTGCAAATTTTGTTATGTGATCATTAAATGTGTTACTTACAGAGGGCTCTACATTCTCTTCCACTTCTTCCTCATTTACTGTGTCCTTCTCTGCACTGTTTTGTTCAGGACCAAAGTAACAAAACTGAATTTCATCAACAACCTTCTCTACATCTGATACCGTTCCTCGGAACAGAGCCCTATTCAATTCATTTAACTTTATCGCTGGACTTTTGGCAAAATACAACCGTCTCACAAACTTTCTCATTTCAGTATGATGAACAGCCAGCATCCTAAAATGATGGAAAACACTATTACACACTTTTCTAGATAGACAAGCCAGAGAATGACCCTGCAAACCAGTATTCTCTCTCACTCTGCATGGATCCAGACTTTGAAGCACCTTAATCTTCTGTTTTATACTTTTTTTACTATATTCTCTTAGAAACTCACGAAATTTGTCAATAGATTCCTGACGCACAGTGCAAATACTACTACAATTCCAAGTGTACACTGGGGCTTTAGGACGTCTCCCCATAGCCTCATCCGCCATCACTTGTACCTCATCGCTTGGAACCATTATCTCCTTCTCCATTATGCAACCATTTTTCACTTCGTAAGCACGACCTCTGGTGTCAACTGCATGCAGCAAACTATTACTTTGAAAATAGCTCTCTTCATTAAAAAAAGGTTCACTACTTGAACTATGCATCCACTTTCCTAAAAACACTTTACAAAAGTTTGTTCTGTTCACTACTCTTTTCCTTTTGCTATGTGATTTCAGTACATTAACCATTTTGTCTAATGTACGCATCCTATTCAAAATTAAAATGAATAGTTTCCTTTTTAATTCTAATGCCTTTGCTGCAATGGCTTCAATTTCTTTTTTTCTTTTATAAAACTGAGTCTTTTGCTTATATTTCTTCACATCCTTTATCAAATTGGACATAACTCTTCTCTGAAACATTTTTCTACGTATCTCTTTAAACGCTGTTTTTCTATTTATGTAAATCTTTTCAGTTGCAGAAGGTATATTTGCATTAACTAAATTCTCAATTTTTTCCTGTCCTTTTCTTTTCAAAACATTCTTTCCAGTGCAGACATTTTGTACATTTTTCCTTCTTTTGAATATATTTTTTAGAAATTGTTTTGTCTGCTTACCAGAAGATTTTTTCTTTTTCCCAACATGAGCATCTTCTACTAACTTTGGTCCTCCAGTTGTCTTCAAATATAGGGTTTTTTGTGGGTTTTTTTAACTCTGGATTTTGTAGGCATCTTAAATTTTGTTCACTGCTCTTCAGCAATACCTGAAAAAAACTAAAAAAAAAATCCTTTATTTTATTTAAATATATTACTACATTTCTTTTCACAATAGTCACAAAACATAATTTCTTTGACAATTTGAAAACACACTTATTACTCTTTTTTTTGGCAAGTGATAATCACTTTTACAGACTGACACATTATAAATCCACTTTTCAGATTTTTTTAAAAGCACATGTCCAAACTGCTTTTTCAGACCACCACCATGTGTATCCTGGGTGACTGCCTACACTCCAGCAAGGGCAACCAGCCTTAGTGATGCTGAATGTATTTGCATTACAGACTGAAACCTCAAACCCCACTCGCTTGTAAATACTGTGCATGATTATACATGGAAAGGAGCTGGGTGTGTGCTAAGAGTCTGCTTCTGCACCAAAAAATCGCTCCGCCTTTTTCCTACTAATGCAACTGGGAAATCACCAGAGCAAAACGCAATAAATCTCTGGCTGTAATTCCTATTTGCACACAGAGTCATGTTTTCACATTAGTCACAAAACGAAATTTCTTTGCCAATTTGAAAGCACACTTACTGCTCTTTTTTTTTGGCAAGTGATAATCACTTTTACAGACTGACACATTATGAATCCACTTTTCAGATTTTTTAAAAAGCCCATGTCCAGACTGCTTTTTCAGACCACCACCATGTGTATCCTGGGTGACTGCCTACACTCCAGCAAGGGCAACCAGCCTTAGTGATGCTGAATGTATTTGCATTACAGACTGAAACCTCAAACCCCACTCGCTTGTAAATACTGTGCATGATTATACATGGAAAGGAGCTGGGTGTGTGCTAAGAGTCTGCTTCTGCACCAAAAAATCGCTCCCCCTTTTTCCTACTAATGCAACTGTGAAATCACCAGAGCAAAACGCAATAAATCTCTGCCTGTAATTCCTATTTGCACACAGAGTCATGTTTTCACATTAGTCACAAAACGAAATTTCTTTGCCAATTTGAAAGCACACTTACTGCTCTTTTTTTTTGGCAAGTGATAATCACTTTTACAGACTGACACATTATGAATCCACTTTTCAGATTTTTTTAAAAGCCCATGTCCAGACTGCTTTTTCAGACCACCACCATGTGTATCCTGGGTGACTGCCTACACTCCAGCAAGGGCAACCAGCCTTAGTGATGCTGAATGTATTTGCATTACAGACTGAAACCTCAAACCCCACTCGCTTGTAAATACTGTGCATGATTCTACATGGAAAGCAGCTGGGTGTGTGCTAAGAGTCTGCTTCTGCACCAAAAAATCGCTCCCCCTTTTTCCTACTAATGCAACTGTGAAATCACCAGAGCAAAACGCAATAAATCTCTGCCTGTAATTCCTATTTGCACACAGAGTCATGTTTTCACATTAGTCACAAAACGAAATTTCTTTGCCAATTTGAAAGCACACTTACTGCTCTTTTTTTTGGCAAGTGATAATCACTTTTACAGACTGACACATTATGAATCCACTTTTCAGATTTTTTAAAAAGCCCATGTCCAGACTGCTTTTTCAGACCACCACCATGTGTATCCTGGGTGTCTGCCTACACTCCAGCAAGGGCAACCAGCCTTAGTGATGCTGAATGTATTTGCATTACAGACTGAAACCTCAAACCCCACTCGCTTGTAAATACTGTGCATGATTCTACATGGAAAGCAGCTGGGTGTGTGCTAAGAGTCTGCTTCTGCACCAAAAAATCGCTCCCCCTTTTTCCTACTAATGCAACTGTGAAATCACCAGAGCAAAACGCAATAAATCTCTGCCTGTAATTCCTATTTGCACACAGAAGGTGCCGATCACGATCCGGCAAAAACCGGGTACGAACCGTCGGACGGAGCATAATCTCCGCCCGACGCGTACCCGGTCGTCAATTTTTACAAACAAGGAATTACGATTCGCACGGGTACACCATTACCGTACGATTCGTAAAAAAGCCCGACCGAACAAAAAACACCTACCAATGCGATCCGGGAAAGCGCCGACCTGACGTCGGGACGCTCGCAGCCAGCCATTCACGACCCAGGAATCACGATTCGCACCGACGTCACCCCGCACGGTGAATATTTTGCGGCAGCCAAAAACTGCCGGGAAATCAGGACGACGCGAACAAGGACAACCAGTACGCGACGGACAGACGACGCCGCGAAGAAGGAGGACCAGTACGTGACGGACACACAGGACGACGCCACCAAGGAGGACCCGTACGCGACAGGACGACGCGATCAAGGAGGACCCGTACGCGACAGGACGACGCGAGCAAGGAGTACCAGTACGCGACGGACAGACATGGACCCGAACCTACGAGTCATCCCTGCCCTCATAGCAGTACACCTCCTCTACAGGTTACGACGCAGACGCCGCAGAAGGTCAGAATAACTAAGGGAGGGGGGAAAGTGGGGTGGGGTGGGGGTGGCACGACCAGGGCAGGCCACAAAACAACCACATAAGTCACACACCACACATGGCCTGGACATACCTGACTCCCATGCCCTGGTCACCACGAGGGGGTGGGGGCGTGTCCTGATAAGCCAGCGACCGCCACAACGGAAGTCCGTCACCACGCGAACCGGCAACACAACCAGACAGGTACGTCCCGTACCCACGCCTGAAGAGCGTGGGTACGAGTCGGACCACGCCCACACACGTCACCCCAACAATGGCGGGACGGATCGCACCCACGTGGCAAAGGCCTGGGTACGGGCCGCACAAACATCACATAGCGTGGGGACGGATATGTACAGACCCTACCCCCACCCCGTATGCAAGGAGCGTACCCCCCAGCCCAACAGTGCAAGTACGACCCGTACCCCCACCCGCGTATGCATGGAGCGTACCCCCACCCCAACAGTGTAAGTTCGACCCGTACCCTCACCCGCGTATGCATGGAGCGTACCCCCCATGCCAACAGTGTAAGTACGACTCGAACCCCCACCCACGAATGCAAGGAGCGTACCCCCCAGCCCAACAGTGTAAGTACGACCCGTACCCCCACCCGCGTATGCAAGGAGCGTACCCCCCATGCCAACAGTGTCAGTACGACCCGTACCCCCACCCGCGGACGTACGGAGCGTACCCCCACCCCAACAGTGTAAGTTCGACCCGTACCCTCACCCGCGTATGCATGGAGCGTACCCCCATGCCAACAGTGTAAGTACGACTCGAACCCCCACCCACGAATGCAAGGAGCGTACCCCCCAGCCCAACAGTGTAAGTACGACCCGTACCCCCACCCGCAAATGCAAGGAGCGTACCCCCCAGCCCAACAGTGTAAGTACGACCCGTACCCCCACCCGCGAATGCAAGGAGCGTACCCCCCAGCCCAACAGTGTAAGTACGACCCGTACCCCCACCCGCAAATGCAAGGAGCGTACCCCCCAGCACAACAGTGTAAGTACAACCCGTACCCCCACCCGTGAATGCAAGGAGCGTACCCCCCATGCCAACAGTGTAAGTACGACCCGTACCCACACCCGCGGACGTACGGAGCGTACCCCCACCACACCAGTGTCAGTAGACTCGTACCCTCACCTCGAATGCATTGAGCGTACCCCCACCGTGTATGTGCCAAGCGCACATATCCTGAAATCGGAGGTGTGTGTGCAGAGTCCACCCAGCAGTGCCCTGAGACAGGAGGGGTGGGTGTGGAGTCCTCCCAGCAGTGCCCTGAGACAGGAGGGGTGGGTGCCTATCACTCCCAGCAGTGCCCTGAGACAGGAGGGGTGGGTGTGGAGTCCTCCCAGCAGTGCCCTGACACAGGAGGGGTGGGTGTGGAGTCCTCCCAGCAGTGCCCTGAGACAGGAGGGGTGGGTGCAGAGTCCTCCCAGCAGTGCCCTTTGACAGGAGGGGTGGGTGCCTATCACTCCCAGCAGTGCCCTGAGACAGGAGGGGTGTGTGCAGAGTCCTCCCAGCAGTGCCCTGAGACAGGAGGGGTGGGTGCAGAGTCCTCCCAGCAGTGCCCTGAGACAGGAGGGGTGGGTGTGGAGTCCTCCCAGCAGTGCCCTGACACAGGAGGGGTGGGTGTGGAGTCCTCCCAGCAGTGCCCTGAGACAGGAGGGGTGGGTGCAGAGTCCTCCCAGCAGTGCCCTGAGACAGGAGGGGTGGGTGCCTATCACTCCCAGCAGTGCCCTGAGACAGGAGGGGTGTGTGCAGAGTCCTCCCAGCAGTGCCCTGAGACAGGAGGGGTGGGTGCCCATCACTCCCAGCAGTGCCCTGAGACAGGAGGGGTGTAACACATGTGTGTGAGGCCAGAATTATCCACATGCATACTGGCTACAAGGGAACATGTCCCCATGAACTCATGTCAACAGACTCCACACACAAGTACAGTGATCACCAAGGATGCCACGATTGTTGCAGGTGGAGACATGGCCCTGCATGCATGGCCAAAGTAGAAGGGCTCCGTCACACACACAGCTCATGTAGACACAGCTCTGCGCTAAACATTGGGAACACCCTGCAGGGAAGAAAGCTGGGTACACAGAGGAAGGAATACACCCTGGGACAAGTGCACCATGCAGTAACTGCTTACATGAACAAAGAAAGTTAGCCAACACCTTGTGATGGCACACAGATCACAGGGTCCCACCAATGAGCAGTACACTACTACATATCCCACACACCCAAACCCTTACACACCACCCAAAACCATGTAGCAGCCCCACCAACACCAATACCAGCATAGCAGTAGTGTGATAATGAAAACAAAATTAAGCTTTATTCAGCATGAGCACAATGTCCGTGGATCGCAGGCAGTTCAATCTTCACAAAGCCCATAGGGCAGTCAATGATTCTCAGCTGGATGGGGGACACAGTGGGATGCGTGTCCCCTACCTTGCCTGCACAGTCAAATGGCATCGTCTTCCACACTGGTGAGGGCATCAGGGGGGGGGGGGAAGCAACAGGCACCGCAGGGACATCAGGGCAAAGGGGCGGCGTTGTGGGTGCAGGGATGGAGGACTCCACCACAGGGGGTGGGTCAGTGCCAAAGGCGGAGGCCAGGATGGCACTACACACCTTTGCAAGGTCCTCCAGGGAGTCCCCTGCACCCGAAGGGACCTCAGGCCCCAAGGAGGGGGGGGGTCAGAGGGATGGGTCGCAGCGCCACCGGGGGAGGGTGGAGACAGGGGGGGAGACTCAACCACCCTGACCGGGGACCTCCTTGACCGCTTGCGTGGTGGTGTAACTGTGGGGCTCAGGGACAGAGCGGCCATGAAGGAGTCCTTGGGGGAGATGTGGCCAGGAGAGCTGAGGGGAGGGGATTTGGAGGGAGTGGACTGGGTGGAATGCGGACTCCCACTATGGCTGCGTGTCACACGTTTGCCCCCCGACCCAGTGGGTGTGCCTACCTCACCCTGTGTGTGCGTGTCAGGAGGAGTGCGGTGGACCTTCCCTGCTGGTGTGGTGCCCGTGTCCGTTGATGTGGGTGCATGCCGACGTCTGGGTGTACGTGTGACAGGCATGGGAGTGGGAAGTGTGGATGGGGCAGGGGTAGGTGGGGGGAGGTCGCGCTGCAGGAGACCCACTGCTGCAGTCAGTGTGGAGTCGATGGACCTCAGCAAGTTGCGTTGGTCAGCCTGCGATGAATGAATGCCCTCCAAGAAAGCCTCGATGTTGGTGAGGGTTTTGCCGTGGGCATGGAGGACATTAAGGATCGCAGCCTGACCAACCTGCAGTTGCCGCTGGATGTCCACAGACTCTGCATTGGCGGCAGCAGTGGAGACAGGGGCAGGGGGTGCGGTACCTGGCAGGAAGGAGACATGCTGTGACCGGGCACGCTGGGAAGGGACACGAGCAAGTGGGAGGCGGCTGGTGGAAACTGAGGGGGCGGTGCGAGGTGTTGTTCCGCTGTCAGCTGCTGGTGCAGCCTCCGCCCACTCGGAGACATCGTCCCCGGACCTGTCAGCTTCGTAGTCTGATGTGCCAGTCGACAGGTCCTCGGCCACACTCTCCTCCGCCTCTGTCCCACTCGATGTGCCAGACCCGATGTCACGGCTGGCACTGGTGCTCGGTCCCTCCGCCTGGTCTGTGTCCATGTCTCCCTCTGTGTCCCCCGACGATGCTGTGGGCAGGGTGGAGAGACAGAAATTAATCAGACACCTGTACACATCTGTCACATGAGTCCAATCTACATAGGTAACATTGCATGGCCTGAAAAGGAAGATCCCTAACATCTACTGAACAGGGTACCGATGTAGGGCATGAAACACACAGTTGGTTGAGCCACCATGCCACTGAAATACCATGGAGAGCATGAGACAATAGCTAAACACAGGAAAAGGAGTCTGACATAGCACCCAGGCCCTGGGGACAATCCAGCACTGCATCTGCACCACACAGCGTTGGCGAAAATACCGATGACCAGGGACCATATCCATGAACTTGAGACACATGCTGCATAGGTAATGCTGAAAACATGCACAACATGACTCGGTCACTGCACATTGCGTGTGTGTCCAGACACATCACACACTGCCCAGACCCAGCAAGTGGTAATCAGGATTTAACACATAGGCATTGCCCGCCCCAACAAGACCCTACACGAGGCAAATTGTTGAGACACAGGTGGCACCAACATCTCATAGTCTGGGTGATACACACAGGGGCAGGCAAAAAGCAAGATTGGACGCCAAACAGCCAAGGTGCGCCTGTACAAATAATGAGGTACCAGTGCCCATCCTCAGATGAGTATAACAAGACACACAGGCACTGGCAACTGTGAGTATGAAGAAGGACAATCAGGTCAGGCTGCACAGTGGACACCTGTACAAAATAGCACGTCTATATACATGGTGACAGGGGACAATGGCACAGAGCACAACTTACGCTGTAGACACTGACAGTGGCCACGTTTATGATGACACATACACCACTGAGAAAAAGGTGCCCCAGGGGACAGTAGTGGGCATGCAACTACATGCTACTGAATGGTAATGACTGCAACACACGTCACCATCCCTGCACTATGTGTATCGCACACTCATGCACATCATGTCACAGGCCACTACATGGGACATGCGCGCTGTAAGGCATGACACATGAGAGACCAACTCCCATGTCTGGAGTCAGCATCAGTGCCAACTGACATGGAACCCACATGCAGTGAACTTGACAGTGCACAGGCAAGGTCCCACAACCTGTTACACACCACCCCCACACATGATGCTACAGTCATTGTTCCCGTGGACAAAGCGCCAGCCTACATTACCCTGTGAAGGAGTGACTACACACAGACCAGGGAACACATTGCAAGGAGGGGAAGGGTGGCAGGGGCACAGCGCTATACTGGGGCAAACAGGATCTGCACAGCACCTTTAAACCCTGCCAGTGAATTCATGCTACTGTGCCCTTACAAATGCCGGTGACACACAACAAACACACATGTACCTACCCCCTTCCGGCTGCTGCATCGCCTGTAAGCACCTCTCCAGGTCTGGAAAGACCACCGGCAGCACACGCCTGTGGAGGTGGCTCAGACGGCGGCGGCCGCGGTTCTTGTGGCTCTCAGGTGAGTCCCCCAGCAGGAGCCGTGCAATCCTCCGCGTCCAGCACCGGATATCCTGCCAGCGTTTCCTCACCTGGGGCAGGCTCCGCCTCCGACCATCCACACCCCTCACGGCACTGACGGCGGTCAGCCAGATCTGCTCCTTGGCAGTGGCCCCTACCTGTGAGGAGGAACAAGTGACACCACATCAATACACCAGCCACATGTCACAGAGAGACATATGGGTACAAATTAGCTGGTTACAACAAGGCATGTCATGCAGCCAACGCATTGCACCTTTGTCATAGGGACATCATCCCCTGGTGAGGGAAAAAGCACTACGTGCCACAGTGGGTACACAGGTGGAATGATGGCAATGTCACAATCAATGATCAAGGCTCACACTGTGCATCACACCCACCCCTCCTGTCTCAGGGCACTGCTGTGAGTGATAGGCCCCCACCCCTCCTGTCTCAGGGCACTGCTGTGAGTGATAGGCCCCCACCCCTCCTGTCTCAGGGCACTGCTGTGAGTGATAGGCCCCCACCCCTCCTGTCTCAGGGCACTGCTGTGAGTGATAGGCCCCCACCCCTCCTGTCTCAGGGCACTGCTGTGAGTGATAGTCCCCCACCCCTCCTGTCTCAGGGCACTGCTGGGAGACATCAGGCACCCCCCCCCGGGACCTCCCCGACAGTACATGGCATGTGTGTTATACCTGGACGCAATGGCAGAAGTCACAGTCACCACATAGGGACAGTCTGTGGCAGTGGCCTATGCACTCACCTGATACCCTGGTCGCCCATACAGCATGGAGTACTGTGGGAGGATCACATCCAGCAGAGCCATGTTCTCCTCCAGGGTGAATGGCTGTGTCCTCTCCACAGCCCTTGACATGGTTCCAGGGAATCAGTAGCAGCAGCTGGGTCGACGAATGCAAAGATGTGCAGGCAAGTGCTCCCTCATGGGACCTGGCTGCCTTATATGTGCCCTTCTGCCCAGTCTCATGCACAGGAGTACAGAGAGATTGGTCACTCACATTTGCATCCTATGTTTCCACCAATCCCTTCAAACCTAGCAGTCTGTGGGTTCTCTATCGGTTTCATTCTCCTGCATGATGTCAGCCCCACAAACACATTGCAACAAAGTAGACAAATTCCAACTGACTTCTGCTGTGCACCTTCCAGAACAATTTCGAATTTTGAACTTGGTCTCCATGACAACCAGCATGCATGTAGGCCTTAATACTTGTCCCCTATGTAATTTGGAGCATCACACACAGGTACGGTGCGTGTGGGGGCCCTAGGGCACCCCAAATGCATGGCAACGGCCCGTACATGCATGCCTACGCTCTCCATCACTATGGGTCTGCACGCGTATGCGTACCCGTAGTGGCACGGACCGTACACTCGCATCTACTCTTACTATCACTATGGGTCTGCACGCGTATGCGTACCCGTAGTGGTACGGACCGTACACTCGCATCTACGCTCTCTATCACTATGGGTCTGCACGCGTATGCGTACTCGTAGTGATAGTGAGCGTAGATGCGAGTGTACGGTCCGTACCACTACGGGTACGCATACGCGTGCAGACCCATAGTGATAGTGAGCGTAGATGTGAGTGTACGGTCCGTACCACTACGAGTACGCATACGCGTGCAGACCCATAGTGATAGAGAGCGTAGATGCGAGTGTGCGGTCCGTACCACTACGGGTACGCATACGCGTGCAGACCCATAGTGATAGTGAGCGTAGATGTGAGTGTACGGTCCGTACCACTACGAGTACGCATACGCGTGCAGACCCATAGTGATAGAGAGCATAGATGTGAGTGTACGGTCCGTACCACTACGGGTACGCATACGCGTGCAGACCCATAGTGATAGTGAGCGTAGATGTGAGTGTACGGTCCGTACCACTACGGGTACGCATACGCGTGCAGACCCATAGTGATAGTGAGCGTAGATGTGAGTGTACGGTCCGTACCACTACGGGTACGCATACGCGTGCAGACCCATAGTGATAGTGAGCGTAGATGCGAGTGTACGGTCCATACCACTACGGGTACGCATACGCGTGCAGACCCATAGTGATAGTGAGCGTAGATGTGAGTGTACGGTCCGTACCACTACGGGTACGCATACGCGTGCAGACCCATAGTGGTAGTGAGCGTAGATGTGAGTGTACGGTCCGTACCACTACGGGTACGCATACGCGTGCAGACCCATAGTGATAGGGCCGTACACACGCATCTACGCTCACTATCACTATGGGTCTGCACGCGTATGCGTACCCGTAGTGGTACGGACCGTACACTCGCATCTACGCTCGCCATCACGATGGGTACACATACGGCAGCACTCCCACAGTGATTTGGGAACATGCACAGGCCCTCTCAGCAGCAGTACGGCGGATTTTACACATCACTGTGGTGATAGGCGACACACATGTAGGAATAGGGCGGACATACTTGTCCATGGATGGACATACTTGTCCAGGAATGGACATCAAGGCATCGTCTGTGCATTACCACATGTGTGGGGCACAGGTGTCACAGGCTGTGATGTGGAACATGCCTCCTGAGTGGAGAAGGCACCAGATGTATGATGAGATGTGTACATGTGTACTGTGTGAGGGTGCAATGTGTGCCAGGCATGCCCTTGACTCCTTTGACATGTGTGCATGTGGGACTGCGCACTTGGGGTGAGCGTCACTGGCATGGCACGGACACCAACACACGGAAGTGTCCCATGATGCCCGGTACAGGGGTCATGACACATGACTTGTCACTACCCACAGTGCACAATGTGACTATGCCATATATGTGTCCGGGATTTACATCAGGTTGATGTTGTAGCACCCTTAAAAGCTGCAGCCGTTGCAGCAACCGACATGTGGCTGTGTGTAGATTGTCATTGCACACTGTTCCCAACACCATGCCACATGTGTTATCGGATGTGAGGTGCACATGTATGCAAGGGACACGGAGTAGCGTGACAAGGCCATGTCAGCAAACTCACAAGGAATGTGTGGTGAGTCATGACATGTGCACCTTCATGGCAAGGTGTGTGGGCTGGACTAGTGTAATGTCATGTGACCTGTGGCTCAAGTGTTCCGCTGCCAGTCTCTGCAATCGGCATCACACTTCTGCTGATGTGTGGGTGTATGTCACTCCTGTCTTGCGTCGGGCAGTGCACTTGCACTGGGACACAGCTATTTCCATGGCGTGGCATGGGGAGGTTCTCAATCACCGTGTGTAGCTGGGTCTTGGAAGGAGTGTCACCTTGCATCCATACGTGTCCTGGGCATGTAGCACATGCCTGACTCCCTATGTGGCATGTGTGTATTGCCAGATTTACATGTGCTCAGTAGACATGAGTTGTTCTCGTAGTGCACTCACTCTTCCTTGTCACTTCCAAATTACTGCAGAGCGCCTCCTGTTGCCCGAAGAATTCCAGACTTGGCCACCATGCAGGAGAATGACAGGATCCGGCTCTACCGCTTCACCCAACCGTTGATTCTGGAGCTGACGGCGAGACTGGCACCACACCTGCAACCGCAGCACAGGTATCCTACGGCACTGACACCCCAGCTGAAGGTAATGGCTGCCCTACATTTCCTTGCCACGGGTACCTTCCAAAATACCATAGCTCATGTTGGTGGCATGTCCCAGAGCATGTTCAGCGGTGTGCTGCATGATTTCTTGGAGGCCATGTTGATTCACCTGGATGACTTCATCAAGTTCCCAACCCCTGAACAGATGACTGAGGTCAAGCGTGGTTTCTATGCCCTGGGAGGGATGCCCCATGTCATTGGGTCCATAGATGGGACACATGTAGGTTTGGTACCACCACACGCACGGGAGGTGGCGTACAGCAATCGGAAGCACTACCACTCCATCAATGCCCTTGTGGTGTGTCTGTCCAACATGGTGATTTCACATGTCTGTGCTCGTTTCCCAGGATCAGCACACGATGCCTACATCATGAGGCGTAGCGGGATGCCTGATATGATGATGCAGCTGCGCAACGAACGGGCATGTGTTGTTGGTGGGTACAGTCTGTCTGTCCTGTATTCTGTTTGGCCGAGCAGCACTACCGCTTCGCCAGTTCTAACGATATCCATGTGCTTTCCATTTAGGGGACGCTGGCTATCCCAACATGCCTTGGCTGCTGACACCTCTCCGCAACCCCATCACGCCGGCCCAGCTCCGCTACAACACCGCCCATGGCCGGACAAGGCGAGTGATAGAGAGGACGTTTGGCATGCTGACGAGCCGATTCCGGTGCCTCCACAAGACCGGCGGCGCACTCCCATATGCCCCGGCAAAGGTTTTCAAGATCTTCATGGTCTGCTGCATGCTGCACAACATGGCAGTTGAAAGAGCTGTGCCACTCATCCTGAATCAACATGACGAGGACCATCCACCCGTGGAGGACGAAGGGCTTGGCAATGGGGCTAGTGATGTGGAGGATGTGGAGCCGCAAGAGGACATCCGGACTCGGCTCATACGCGACTTCTTTGCTTAGTGGTGAGTACCAGTGTCTGAGTGTGCACGCCTTGGTCCCCGTGTGGCATGTGTTGTGATGCGTGTCTCCACCTGCATGTATGGCACGTGAGTCAGAGGTGTGTGTGGGTGTGTCACTGGAGTGATGGTGGCAGTGATGGTAGTATTTCCCCACTCATAATTGTGACCTAGCATGTTGTCATCCATACATGTGTCGAGTCAATGCACATGCAAGTGGCTGTGCTTTTTGTGGCTGACTTCTTGTGTGTCTCTCTTCCCCAGGTACCTGCGCATGCCGTCTTCTGGTTGCATTGTTGTGGCACTGCTATTCCTCATGGACATGGCATCGTGGGCTGACTCAGCGTTACAGGCACGGACACGTTTGGAAGTCTCCATGGGGTAAGGGATGCATCTGGGGTGTATTGGGTGTGGCAGTTGTTCACGATGTGTGCACACTGCCCCGGTCGGGGTTTGGTTCCTCTGCAGACATGTGGCATCCCCATGGGACACGACATGCAGCTGGGTACACCTGAATAGATGGGCTGCCTGGTTGTCAGTCATCAGTGATGGGATAGTGGATTGTGATGAAGGCATCAATGTGTGTGACACTGCCCTCGGACACATACGGTTAACATTGTCTTGACATGGCGTGGGACTTCCACATCAGCGGATGTATGGTGTATGGCAGTCTCTCCGTGAGCAGCTGTGGGTATTTAGCTGTTAGCCGACACTTGTGTGCCAGTTCCATGGCTATCACGCATTTGTGCTGCAGAAGGGGGGTGCCAGTGTTGGAGCCACATGTTACTCCACATGATGTGTTCATGTGTACTTCAAGTTGCCTCTGCAATCCCAAAAACATGACTATTAAAGGTGTCCCTATGCCTCCAAGGTGCCTCTTCTCAGTCAATGCTGGTGTGTTGGCACGGTGCATCCTGCATGTCTGGCATGGTATTCCCTGATTGTGGCTATGTGTCAATGTGTCGAGTGGCAAGATGCAAGCTGTGTGTGTGTGCTGAGACTGTGTATTGGGCATGATGTCCATGACTGTGTGGGTATTGTGACATGTGCCATCCCCATGCATCCAACGTTGTCCATGACCCCATTCTCTGCATCCACCGGACTCAAGCTTGCAGGACATGGTTCTGCCACCTGTCTACACATACCTGGGTGCCCCCCAGGACACGGGCCAGGATCCCTGACCTCTGCGCATGACTGTTGCTGTACTCAATGTGTCTGTCAGCACGGTTGTTCGGCCACCCCCTCAGCTGGTTCTGACCATCACGGGTGTGTATGGTGCTCCATGTCTGTCTTGCCTACAAAACTGTGACCCATGTGTCCTGTGCCAGACTCAGGCCCCAGGGTGTGGATGGTTGAAGTGAACAGATGACTCAGGCATGTTTAGACTGTACAAGACACATGTTAGGTAATAATGCTACCAGCAGGCATCTACTCTTAATAGTGTGATTTATTATTGGGGGGGGGGGGACAAAGTGAGGGGCTTTCCGGGATTAGGGAATCCAAAGTTCAGTAGGGGAGTTGGTGTCCTTGCCATTGGAAATCCTCAGAGTCCATGCCACAGTCTTTGTCAACATTGGTCAGCCAGTGACCAGCAGGGCCATGTGGCAGAGAATGTCTCTTGATGCTGTGATGCTGTTGCTCCAGTGGGCCAGGTGCCAGGCCAGGTGTCCTGGGAGATGGTGATGTAGCAGCCACCCTCACGGTCCTTTCCGTGGACGACCCGGCTTCCTGCGGGGAACCTCAGCAGCAGGCCGTGACGACGTCTGGGATGCTCCGTCGGATGTTTCCTCCTCCTCCTCATGATCCCTCCCTGTGGGTGGTGATGTTCTCCGCCTTCTGGCACAGGGAGGGTCGGCCATGGTGTCGGCCATCCGACGGAGTTCAGCGTGAATCCCCTGGGACGCCGTCACTTGCTCAGCCTGTCTGTCCTCCATCCTCCGTTGGTGTACCTGTAGACAGGCTATTAGCTCCGCATGTTGCTGGGCCTGCTGGACCTTGATCCCCTCGAGGACGGACACAACCTGGGCCATGCCCGTGGTGTCCTGCCGGTATGAGTCCAGGATGTTACGGACATGGGAAAATACCGGATCCCCAGCCAACTGGTCAGGCTCGCGCCTCCGCCGTCCTCCACTCCCACCACCCCTGCCCACTTGCGTCTGGCCTGCACTTGTGGGCACATCGGGTCTCCGGGACCCCTGAGGGGTGGCATTGGCGTTGTCGCCTGCCTCCTCCTGGGTGCCCGGGACACCGTGTCCCTCCTGGCGAGCCTGGCTGCATTGTGGTGTTGGGGCAGGGATCCTGGGTGTCTCCTGGGATGTGGCAGGAGTGGGGGTGGTGGTTGGCACGGTTGTACCTGACGCAGGTGCTGCAGGTGGTTGGACACCAGAGGGGCCAGGTCGGTCGGGGTCGTCCGCAGAGTGGTGAGAGTGGTCGCTGCCGGTGGGATCGGTCTCCTGCAGATCCGGGTCCTGTGAGTGTTCCCCCCCAGTGTTGGGGGGTGCAGCACGACGTTGACCTGTGTGTGAGAGAGAAAATGTTAATTTGGATCCATGCAACATCCATGTTTCATCCGTTACAAAGTTGGCACATTTCCTCTTGGAATTAGGATCTGTCTTGCATTCCACTCACAGTGCACTTGTGCATGTGTGTGTCCCTTGGGCACCAATTTGGCCCCTTTAACTATGTGTGGCACAGTCTTACTTGCTGCGTCAAGTGTGACTGCAGTCAGCAGTGGAGTGTGCATGTGTGCCGAGCTATGCATTTGCGCCTTCCTTGTAGCACTGTACATGTGCACATGGAGTGGATCCACACACTTATATGATGCAGGTGGCTGTCCTTGTGCTCGTGTACAGGTTGTGACATGGCCCTGCGTTTTGCCATGATGAAGAGGGGGGGTTCTGGCACTGGCCACCCTTGTCTACATGCACGCAGTCCACCTGCTGACGAGCAGACATTCCCACACACCAAAGGACTGATTTGCTCTCCCTGTGTCTCCCTCCTTCTCTGTCCCCCTCTCCCTCCCTCTCTGTCCCCCTCTCCCTCCCTCTGTGTGTCAGCCTCCTCCCTGTGTCCATCTTCCTGTGTCTCCCTCCCTCTCTGTCCCCCTCTCCCTCCCTCTCTGTCCCCCTCTCCCTCCCTCTGTGTGTCAGCCTCCTCCCTCTGTCCATCTTCCTGTGTCTCCCTCCCTCTCTGTCCCCCTCTCCCTCCCTCTATGTCCCCCTCTCCCTCCCTCTGTGTGTCAGCCTCCTCCCTCTGTCCGTCTCCCTCCCTCTCAGTCCCCCTCTCCCTCCCTCTGTGTCCCCCTCTCCCTCCCTCCGTGTGTCACCCTCTGTCACCTTGGCCCAGCTTCCTGGGCACACACTGTTAGCAGATCTTTGAGTGGCCCTTGGCCTGTTGATGTGAGTTTGTTTCTGATCTCCAGGCACCCATTTTGTCTGCTGTGTGTCTGTGCGCTGCTGCTGTGGTGGTGTGTGCTGCCACTCTTTCACACTGTTGGCTGTTCATTAGCTGCTGGCATGTGCAAAACAGTGCCTTCACCCCCATGTGTTGATGCAAGGCGTCCGCCATTTGCTGGCAAGTCATTCCTGTGTTGGGACACAGTGTTTGTCTGGCTGTGACCTAGGCCATATGGGCAGAGGGCATTGTTGTCTGCTTTGGAGTCGCACTATGTGATTCTTGGTGCCCAGCCTCCCGCCATCCGGGTTACCGTGTCATGTGTTGTTGTCTTCTGTGGCCTGTGACTTGACATTGTCGAGCTGGGTGCATGGGGCATGGTGGCAGCAGTGGCATGTGCCTGCTCATGGAGTGTGGTTGAGTAATGCGATGGCTTGTGGTGGTTGCGTGCCTGTTATTAATTTTGGTTGTGGTTGCAGTTCCCCCCATGTGAGGTGCGTTGTTTGTGTACTCACCCGGGTCTCGGAGTCCTTCTACTCCTTCAACTGCCTCCACCGGCAGTATGGCCATCACCCTCTCCTCCCAGGGATGGTACTGTACGGCTCTGCGGGAGGGCCCTCCTCCGGTGGCGTTGGCCTGGTCGTGTTCCTCCTGTCTCTTGGCTCTGACCCTCCTCCGCAGATCGTACCACCTGTTCTGGCAATCCTGCTTGGTCCTCCTGGTGTCCGCAACAGCATTCACAGCATCGACGATGGTCTGCCACATGGCTGTTTTGGCTGCCTGGCTGGTGCTTCTGACCAATGTTCCAAAGATCTGTGGCTCGACTCTGAGGATTTGATCAACAAGGACCTCCAACTCTCGGTGACTGAACTTTGGATTCTTGGTAGTGGGCATGGTGAGGGGTGTGGGTGGGGATGGTGTGGGTGTGGGGGGGGTGTGGATGTTTGGGGGGGTGTGGATGGTTGTGTGTGTGTGTGAATGTGATGAGAGGGTGTTTGTGAGGGTGGTCGTGTGAAGGTGTGCAAGTGTAAGATGTGGTGTCGCTTGTAGTCTGGTTCTGTGGTGTCTGGCAGCAGTGGGTCTGTTGCAAAGGCTCATGGTTTGTGTGTGTGGGCCCTTTTCATTGGTCCATGGGTGGGTGTGGCAGTGTTTGAATTTTGGGTGGGTGTGTTATAAGGAGTGGTGGTGTATTGGGCCTCTGTTTGTTTTTGACAGTTGCAGGTCAGTGATTGTGTTATTTTAGTGGTTGTTGGCCATGTTTAGTGGCTGTGTGCCTTTCGAATGGTGTATTGTTGTGTTGTTTTGTTTTGTCCTTGTTGTGTACGTGCGTTTTGAGCGTGTGTACGGTGTGTACATGGGCCATTTGGTTGTACGATTATGTCCTTGTGTGTGGCTTTGTACGACTCGTACATGCGGTTGTGATGTTGGGGCATGGGGTGCGCTCCGTACTTAGGAGGTTGTGTTGGGGGTGCGCCAGGAACGTACTGGGGTGGGGGTACGACTGGAACGTACTGGGGTGTGGGTACGACTGGAACGTACTGGGGTGTGGGTAGACGGGGCTATGACACGTCCTGGGGTGGGGGTGTGGCTCGCACGTACTGGGGTGTAGGTACACGGGGGTACGACACGTACAGGGGTGGGGGGGTGTCCATGGACAATGGTACGACACGTACTGGGGTGGGGGGGTGTACATTGACGGTGGTAGGACACGTACTGGGGTGGGGGTACGACTGGAACGTACTGGGGTGTGGGTAGACGGGGCTATGACACGTCCTGGGGTGGGGGTGTGGCTCGCACGTACTGGGGTGTAGGTACACGGGGGGTACGACACGTACAGGGGTGGGGGGGTGTACATGGACGGTGGTACGACACGTACTGGGGTGGGGGGTGTACATTGACGGTGGTACGACACGTACTGGGGTGGGGGTACGACTGGAACGTACTGGGGTGTGGGTAGACGGGGCTATGACACGTCCTGGGGTGGGGGTGTGGCTCGCACGTACTGGGGTGTAGGTACAAGGGGGTACGACACGTACTGGGGTGGGGGTACGACTGGAACGTACTGGGGTGTGGGTAGACGGGGCTATGACACGTCCTGGGGTGGGGGTGTGGCTCGCACGTACTGGGGTGTAGGTACACGGGGGGTACGACACGTACAGGGGTGGGGGGGTGTACATGGACGGTGGTACGACACGTACTGGGGTGGGGGGGTGTACATTGACGGTGGTACGACACGTACTGGGGTGGGGGTACGACTGGAACGTACTGGGGTGTGGGTAGACGGGGCTATGACACGTCCTGGGGTGGGGGTGTGGCTCGCACGTACTGGGGTGTAGGTACACGGGGGGTACGACACGTACTGGGGTGGGGGTACGACTGGAACGTACTGGGGTGTGGGTAGACGGGGCTATGACACGTCCTGGGGTGGGGGTGTGGCTCGCACGTACTGGGGTGTAGGTACACGGGGGTACGACACGTACTGGGGTGGGGGTACGACTGGAACGTACTGGGGTGTGGGTAGACGGGGCTATGACACGTCCTGGGGTGGGGGTGTGGCTCGCACATACTGGGGTGTAGGTACACGGGGGGTACGACACGTACAGGGGTGGGGGGGTGTACATGGACGGTGGTACGACACGTACTGGGGTGGGGGGGTGTACATTGACGGTGGTACGACACGTACTGGGGTGGGGGTACGACTGGAACGTACTGGGGTGTGGGTAGATGGGGCTATGACACGTCCTGGGGTGGGGGTGTGGCTCGCACGTACTGGGGTGTAGGTACACGGGGGGTACGACACGTACAGGGGTGGGGGGGTGTACATGGACGGTGGTACGACACGTACTGGGGTGGGGGGGTGTACATTGACGGTGGTACGACACGTACTGGGGTGGGGGTACGACTGGAACGTACTGGGGTGTGGGTAGACGGGGCTATGACACGTCCTGGGGTGGGGGTGTGGCTCGCACGTACTGGGGTGTAGGTACACGGGGGGTACGACACGTACTGGGGTGGGGGTACGACTGGAACGTACTGGGGTGTGGGTAGACGGGGCTATGACACGTCCTGGGGTGAGGGTGTGGCTCGCACGTACTGGGGTGTAGGTACACGGGGGGTACGACACGTACTGGGGTGGGGTACGACTGGAACGTACTGGGGTGTGGGTAGACGGGGCTATGACACGTCCTGGGGTGGGGGTGTGGCTCGCACGTACTGGGGTGTAGGTACACGGGGGGTACGACACGTACAGGGGTGGGGGGGTGTACATGGACGGTGGTACGACACGTACTGGGGTGGGGGGGTGTACATTGACGGTGGTACGACACGTACTGGGGTGGGGGTATGACTGGAACGTACTGGGGTGTGGGTAGACGGGGCTATGACACGTCCTGGGGTGGGGGTTCGACTGGAACGTACTGGGGTGTACCTAGACGGGTGGGGGTATACATATACGGGGGGTACGTGTCGGACGTACGGGGGCTGGGGGGAGTGTTGGGCGCGTATGCGGGCACATGTCTCCATGGTTGCTGTAGGAGTTCGGTGCGGACGGTGTTTTTTCCATACGGTTGTAACCTCGGACGCACGGGATGGATCGTGATTCCTAGGTCGGACTTGGTTTTTCACGTTTGTAAGGTAAATCGTCCGAGGACGTGTCGGACACATTTTCCGACCCGGGGACGTGTGGGGAATGATTCCCAGTGTGGTTCGTATGGACTTTTTACCATGCGAATCGTGATTGCCAGTTCGTACGGCACTTGTACGATTCGTACGGTAAAAAGACCAGATACGAGTCGCACGGGGGAATTTTTTACCGGATCGTGATCGGCACCAGAGTCATGTTTTCACATTAGTCACAAAACGAAATTTCTTTGCCAATTTGAAAGCACACTTACTGCTCTTTTTTTTTGGCAAGTGATAATCACTTTTACAGACTGACACATTATGAATCCACTTTTCAGATTTTTTAAAAAGCCCATGTCCAGACTGCTTTTTCAGACCACCACCATGTGTATCCTGGGTGACTGCCTACACTCCAGCAAGGGCAACCAGCCTTAGTGATGCTGAATGTATTTGCATTACAGACTGAAACCTCAAACCCCACTCGCTTGTAAATACTGTGCATGATTATACATGGAAAGGAGCTGGGTGTGTGCTAAGAGTCTGCTTCTGCACCAAAAAATCGCTCCCCCTTTTTCCTACTAATGCAACTGTGAAATCACCAGAGCAAAACGCAATAAATCTCTGCCTGTAATTCCTATTTGCACACAGAGTCATGTTTTCACATTAGTCACAAAACGAAATTTCTTTGCCAATTTGAAAGCACACTTACTGCTCTTTTTTTTGGCAAGTGATAATCACTTTTACAGACTGACACATTATGAATCCACTTTTCAGATTTTTTAAAAAGCCCATGTCCAGACTGCTTTTTCAGACCACCACCATGTGTATCCTGGGTGACTGCCTACACTCCAGCAAGGGCAACCAGCCTTAGTGATGCTGAATGTATTTGCATTACAGACTGAAACCTCAAACCCCACTCGCTTGTAAATACTGTGCATGATTCTACATGGAAAGGAGCTGGGTGTGTGCTAAGAGTCTGCTTCTGCACCAAAAAATCGCTCCCCCTTTTTCCTACTAATGCAACTGTGAAATCACCAGAGCAAAACGCAATAAATCTCTGCCTGTAATTCCTATTTGCACACAGAGTCATGTTTTCACATTAGTCACAAAACGAAATTTCTTTGCCAATTTGAAAGCACACTTACTGCTCTTTTTTTTTGGCAAGTGATAATCACTTTTACAGACTGACACATTATGAATCCACTTTTCAGATTTTTTAAAAAGCCCATGTCCAGACTGCTTTTTCAGACCACCACCATGTGTATCCTGGGTGACTGCCTACACTCCAGCAAGGGCAACCAGCCTTAGTGATGCTGAATGTATTTGCAATACAGACTGAAACCTCAAACCCCACTCGCTTGTAAATACTGTGCATGATTATACATGGAAAGGAGCTGGGTGTGTGCTAAGAGTCTGCTTCTGCACCAAAAAATCGCTCCCCCTTTTTCCTACTAATGCAAATATAAAATTACCAGAGTTGTACACAATAAATCTCTGCCTATATTTCCCAACATGTGTAACCTGGGTGACTGCCTACATTCCACCAAGGGCAACCAGCCTTAGTGATGCTGAATGTATTTGCATTACTGAGTCCAACCTCAAACCCTTAAACTATTCTTTTTTTATACCAATACACCTTAATTTATCGTGAAAACATAGTCCATATTATTTTACATGTTCCTCACATTTAAATTTCTCCCAAAACAGAAAATAATAAACACAACTTCAACGAAAAGAATTACATTTCTATTATTCATTTCTTAATTTACCATATACATCTCCTCTCAAACTCTAAACTCACCTTTAAAATTAGTTAGTTGTGAAAGAAATGTGGCACTCAAACAGCAGATTATCAGAGCCAGGATCTCTGTTCTCTACACCTCTCTCCTCTCAGCAGAACCAGATAATGGCAAAGTTTCCCTCTATTTTTCCACACATATACATGTAAGTTTCAAATCTCAGTGCTTCCCCCTTTTTTTCAAATGTAATCACACATTTCTATTGGTTGAAAACCAACCCTTTTCCAAAAGTACCCTTCCCCCAACTTGACTTCTGCCTAGTACCCTTCCCCCAACTTGACTTCTGCCTGCTACCATAGCAACAGCTCATGGAACACTGCTGTGTGGAGTCAGGTCAGAAGTTCGCCAAACAATGTTTCAATTCCACAGAGCAAGAGTGCTTGACTTTTCAAACCTAACAGCAAATCCATAGTACTGTTCTTTGGTAACACATTTTTCTGTACCAATACAAAACATGCTTCTATTAATTTACACATACAGCCTAGTTTTTATTCTAGAATGGTATGAAACAGCCAATCAGTTCTTTTTTTTTTGAAAAAAATATGTATGCCTCCATTTCCAAACTGTCTTTCTTTTCATATTGCCATTCTACTGAAAGACACCTCCTGAGTGCATCCAGTTCTCCTTTGAAGATGTTCACAGTGTGGATTGTAGGGCACAGCTATGTCTTCTGGAGTGAAAAGTTTGCAGAGCAAACAGGTATGGTGAGAGACCTTGCTTTGCCAAATGTAGACATTAAATGGATTGGTCATAGAGGGTTAAAGTGGCACCAATTGATGCCATTGGTGAAATCCTTCATGCAAATCCAACACCCTGACCTCATAATAGTGCACTGTGGTGGCAATGACCTAGGCACTTTTACTGGGGTAGGTCTGGAAATGCTTATGAAGGACACCTTTGCACAACTGTTTTCACTTTTCCCTAAAACTGCCTTTGTGTTTTCTAACATATGCCAAAGGCAAAAATGGAACTGGTCCAATCATTTCTGTCCGCAGATTGACAAAGCAAGAAAGCACGTCAACAAATCTGTTTCTGCTTTCCTCCGTGACTATGGTATGGGTTCCATTTACCACAACAACTTGCGTTACGACATGCAAGACATTTATAGAGGAGATGGTGTGCACTTCAGTGATGAAGGGAACAGAGTCTTCCTCTTGAACCTTAGACTCTGCATCGGTACTTACTTGTAGGTACCAATAAAAAATCACTTCATAAACACAACGGCTCTTTTTAGAGCCCCCTAATATCTAAACACTTAAATCTGCATTTCATTTCTTTTTTTTTCTTTTTTTTACCGTACGCGTACGGTGAGCTTACCGTACGCGTACCCCGCGATTTTTTTTTAAAATCAATAAATGTTTTCTTTGTACTTTTCTGTCCTTCTTTGACCCCCTTACAAATGTTAGGGGGTCTGTAACTCTCTCCCTTGCCCCCTTTTCAAGATATCACTCTTTTTTACCGGAGTGAAATACACAAAATGGCGGCCGCCGCTTCCTGGTTTCGGCCGATTCGAATGTTTACTAAGATCTAACAGCCAATCAGAATCGCGCTCGCGCACGCCACCGTACGCGTACGGTAAGCTTACGGTAAGCGTACCGTAAGCTGGCTCAGATATATATATTGATTTAAAGGCTATTTTCTCAGAATCTACTGAACAGATTTACACCAAACCTACAAAAGGCACTTCCTTGACCTGAGGACTACCTCTCTGCCAAATTTCTAGTAATTCTGTTCAGCCGTTCGGGCTGTAGCCCTGTCTAAAGGTCCTATGGAAAAATGCATGGGAAAAACGCATTTTGGGACCCCCCTTTTATCTCAGCCCCCGCTTGACGAATCCCCCCGAGACTTTCAGGGTAGGAGCGGAGCGTAGCGCCCCACCTATTTTGAGAAATTCCCGAGGATTCGTCGACCGGCGCCAAAGTTATTCAAAATAGAATGTTGCGGATTTCCTATGGAAACAGGGTCCTAACTATAACTACCTACTGGCGACCGCCAGTAGGTAATATATATATATAAATATATATATATATATATATATATTACCTACTGGCAGTTGCCAGTAGGTAGTTATAGTTAGGACCTATTTTCCATAGGAAATCCGCAACATTCTATTTGGAATAACGTTGGCGCCTATTGACGAATCTTCGCGAAATTTTTCAAACTTTTGGCCAGCTCCGGTCCGCTCCTATCCTGAAAATTTCACGGTGATTCGTTAAGCGGGGGCCGAGAAAAAAGGGGGGTCCCAAAACGCGTTTTCTCCATGCATTTTCCCTTAGGACCTGTTGACACAGCTACAGCCCGAACTGCTGATCGGAATTACACCAAATTTGGCAAAGAGGTAGTCCTCAGTTCAGACTCGTGCCTTTTGCTTAAATGGTGTAAATCCGTTCAGTAGTTCCTGAGAAAATTAGAGTTAAAAAGATAGATATATATGGGCGGAGCCTAACCACACATCTCATCGTGAGATCTGATTGGCTGTCAGTACTTCATCCAAGAAATGTTGGCAGCCATCTTGGGACAAATATACATGATAGCACCTAATTAAAAAGCATTACAGTTAATAGAAGGTTTTAAGACTATAGTTACATTATAAATGATTTGTTGATGGTACCATACTCATTTTAGGAATTGTGGTGTGTTCTAAGGTGATTTTACCATGTGAAAAAGCCTTCTGCTGTGATATCATGAATCATTTTTGAGAGAAAACTATTTTCTCATGCTTTTCCCACATAGGTTTGGAAGGTGATCTATAAGCTAAACTGAGAGCATATTTTCTGTAAATTCACATTATCTTTCTCAGTCATGTGAGAATGAAGTCTGAAATTCTCAGTAAAACATGTACATCCAACAAGGGCAGAGACTGTCAGTTGATTCCTTTGTGTTCTACTGCAGCTTCCCAGAGTATTCTAAAGAACAACTAGAGCGCTAACAGTCCTAGTTATGACAAACGTATTGCACACCTGAAGCCATCTTGATTGGAATAAAGTGGTAACTCTTAAAACATTTAATTTAAAAAGGAACTAAATGAGGGGGTTCATTTTGCTATAGAAAGTATGATTAGTGCTGCAGAAAGAAAAATTAGGGCACATTTTGAGTGACTTCTCAAATCCTCTTCTATTTCATTAAAACATTCTGACATGCAGACTGAAACATGCACTTTCAATACCAGCAGCAGACTTCCCTGGTGAGCAGTAGCTTTACTACAGTGATCTAATAAGCAACTAGAGTGCTAGCATTCTGAATTTATGGCGAATGTGTGACACATCTGAATGCCTTCTTGATGGAATCAAAGTAAAAAACTGAAAGTATTTCCTACTGAGGAGACTGTAGTAAATGTGGAAATTAGGAAACTTCATAACAAATAAGTCTCCCAAAATGGCCACCAGAGACAAAAGAGCCCAAATGTAGCCCAAATATCACCCAGATGTAGCCCAAGTATAGCCCAATGACAGAATGTCCCAAAGTGTTCTAACGAACAACTAGAGCGCTAACAGTCTTACTTATGACAAAAGTATGGCACACCTGAAGCCATCTTGATTGGAATAAAGTGGTAACACTTAAAACATTTAATTTACAAAGGAACAAAATGAGGGGGTTCATTTTGCCATAGAAATTATGAGGGGGTTCATTTTGCCATAGAAATTATGATTAGTGCTGCAGAAAGAAAACTTAGGGCACATTTTGACTTCTCAAATCCTCTTCTATTTCATAAAAAAATTCTGACATGCAGACTGAAACATGTACTTTGAATACCAGCAGCAGACTTCCCTGGTGAGCAGTAGCTTTACTACAGTGATCTAATGAGCAACTAGAGTGCTAACATTCAGAATTTATGGCAAATGTGTGACATATCTGAATACCTTCTTGATGGAATCAAAGTACAAAACTGAAAGCATTTCCTTCTGAGGAGACTGCTGCAAATGAGGAAATAAGGAAACTTCATAACAAATAAATCTCCCAAGATGGCCACCAGAGACAAAAGAGCCCAAATGCAGCACAAATATCACCCAGATGTAGCCCACATGTAGCCCAATGACAGAAGTGTGCAAAAAACTCATTTTTTGTGTATTTGCAGTTTTATATAGTCCAGACTTGTCAGGTTACATCACACAAGATCAAATTCATTTTGGTTGTAGACATGGGGAGATTAAGTGATTTGACCAGAATCACAGAATGTCGAGCTGAAGCAGAAACTCCAACCTGGTTCCCCAGTTGCAAAGTCTGCAGTTCTGGAAGTAACACCACATCCTCTTCCCTAAGTGCAACATTTAATCAAGTGGTCAACTGGATAAAAAAACATAAAGATAAAAAATAATTTAAAAGTGCTTTGTCGCTATTTGAAAACTCATTAAAAAGGTCCTCATTTTAGTTTTTTAGAGCACTAACCATAATTTTGATGTAAATAAGACCCTCTCACATATGTAATTTCTAAAGGAAATGCTCTAGGTATTACAGTTTTGATTACATCAAGATGACGTCAGGCGTTCCACAATTTTGTAATAAATATAGAATGTTAGCAATCTAGTTGTTCATTGGGATACTGTTGAGAGGCAGAGGCCAGGGGCACGGACTCTGAAAATTGAAGGCAGGTAGGAGAGTGCAGAGGCAACAATTTGACCACAGTGGGCAGGCAGGAAGGGCAGTGGCAGCACAATAGACTATGGAGGGCAGTGGAAAGGGGGGCAGGGGCAACAAACCAACAATACAGGACTGGCAAGAGAGGCTGTGGCAATATAATAGACCATTGTGGGCAGAATGAAGAGGCAGTGGTAGTACAACCATACATGCCAACAGACCCGTTTCAGCCAGGAAATGTCCAATGTTTTTAAGCTCAAATGGGCTCTATTTGATCTGTCTCCTGTCTACAATCTCCTCTTTTTCAATGTAACTCAAAGATGAAAATCAATACCCCATTTTTTTTTCAAAATCTCCCTCTTACCAAGTTCAAAATGTTCGCAAGTATGGTACATTGGATCATGGTAGGCAGGAGGAATTGGGGTAGAGACATGGACTCGGATAACAGAGGACAGGAGGGACATGGAGAGGTGCACCAAACTGACCCTACAGGGCAAGCATCAGGGTTTGCAGCAGCACAATACACCACACAGGGCATGCGGGACGGGAGTGCAGCACAACAATCCATAGAAAGCAATAGGGAGGGGACAGGACCATGCACATGGACAACAGAGAACAGAGGGGAAAGAGGCAATGGTAGCTAGCTGACCATAATGGACAGACAGGAGAGAAAGCTGCAGCATAACAGACTATAAAGGGTAGGAGGGACGGATCAGGGGCATTACAATGGAACAGACAAGCCAGGAGGGAGGGAATAGGGGTCTGCACATGGAAACAGAGGGCTGGGGGCAAGGGGGCAGGGCAGGAGCAGCAAGATGACCATGGAGGTCAGACAGGATGGGCACTAGAAACAAGACACACCATGGAGAGCAACAATGAGACTATGATGGCATACACACATGGAGGGAAGGTGGGAGGGGGTCAGGGGCAGCTAGCTGACCACACAGGGAAGGTGGGAGGGGCCATGGCAGCATAGAAGACCATGCTTGGCAAGCGGGAGGGTTAGTGGCAGCACAATGGCTATGATGGGCAAGAAGGAGGGTGCAGTGGCATGCACAAAGGACCATGGAGGATAGAAGAGAGGGTCAGGACCTGGGCACAGACAAGAGAGTTCAGGGGAAGGGGCCTCACAAAAGACCGCGTGGCGCAGGCAGGAGGAGCAGTTGCAGCACAACAGACCAGGGAGGGCAGAAGGGTGTGGCAGTAAAATGGACCATGGAGGAAAGGAGGAAGGGGATAGGGGCATGGCATGTGGCCCGGCAGGGTGGAGGTGGCAGGGACAGGTTACAGTCATCTGACAATGCTAGGTAGGTGGGTGGGGAGTGGCAGCTCAACAGAACACTCAGAGTAGATAGGAGTGGCAGGTCCATGGAACATGGTGGGCAAAAAGGATGGAGCAGGGGCATGCACAAAGACATCGGAGGGCAGGCGGAAGGAGAATATGGGCAGCAAGCTAAGCACAGAGGCTAAGCAGGAGGTCAATGATGGGCCATAGAATTGGGCAATGGAGGGCAGGAGGAGTGGACTGCTACATCATGCTAAACGGAGGGCAGTGACAGCACATCAGACCATGCATGGCAGGAGGGAGGAGGCTAGTCCATGGATTCAGACTACAGAGGATAGGGAGGAGGTGGATGGGGCAGCAAGCTAACTGTTCAGAGAAGGTGGATATAAGGAACTTTATTGTTTTTAAAATGTGTGTCTGTGCGAACTACTTAAAATATAAACAAGTATGCAGCATAATATCACTTTTATTCATGAAGAAGGGGACGTTTGTGGCTGTGACTCCGGGCTCACTTGGCAGAAACACCCCCTGACCCTCAACCCCCATCGCAAAATGTAATGCCTGTGAAAAGGGTAAGTGGATGCAGTGTTATATAGAAGATAGTCCTGAGAGCACAATTGAAAATGAAAACTAGATATAGTATATGGTATAAACTATGCACCAAAAAGTGTGATATAAGATGAACCGGGGCGTGAAATATGATATGCAATACATTGTGTGCAATGACAGATTCATTGGAGAGCGCGAGATAGCAAAGGCACTAGCGCGTGCTATGTGATATGCGCCTTGGAGTGTAATATGCACAGGGCAGTGTTGTGTAACCTAACTAGTCTCTAAAGTTGTAATATAAAATATGTGCTGGGGAGTGTAATGTTGCATATGCACTGTGACAAAGATATGGATCCCAGATTGTAATATGTATGGCATAGCGCTGTGCGTTATAACATAGGCATCGAAGAAGGCACGTTAGATGGGGCAATATAATCCGTGCGAAGGCAAGTGTGGCATGACATATTCACGGGGTGGTGTTACAGTGCACATGGGCTAGAGAGTGTCATAGCATACGCACTAGCTGGTGGAATACAACACAGAGGTGTGTGGCACTCGGCAGGCACTGGTGGGTGTAACACAGCATTGGGCTCAGCCAGGAGCACGCTGTGACTCTCAAGTGAGGTTTGTCTCCTTTCCAGAGAGTAAAATAAAATGTATTACACATCCGGCGGTGGATGTGTGTTTTATTAACTGTGAGGGGGGTTTCTTGCATAGTTTGGTCGAATTTTTGTCAAATCCCCTTTGAATGGCTTGGTGTGCGTGTGTATTAAATGTGCCCGTCAATAGCTACCCATGTTTGTATAAATAAACGAAAAGGGTGTCTACTTGGAGAGTACCCACCGGCGGGGGCGCCGGGATTAGGCACGGTAGGGCGTCAGACACGTCAGAGCTTCACTAGCGGTGTAAATACATTCCACGTGGATTCATTGTATGCATAGTAGCCTTTTAATGAATATCACGCAAATCGTCATGGTGATAGGTACATACGGTTTGTCCAGCATGTCCTAGGTGTTTCTATAAATATATTTGAAATTTTTTTTTTTTTAAAACAAAGGCCGGCCCCGGGGGATGGGGTACCCCGGGGCCATAAGTGACCTGAGGAGGGGGGCAACGTAGCCCCCCTCCTAAAGAATTTTTTTAAAAAAGGCCATAACCCGAGGGTTGGGGTCCCCGAGGCCGATTAAGGCCTTGGGAGGTCCAAATTAATTTTTTTCAACAAAAAAAATTGGGGTGCAGGCCCTGGGGGATGGGGTCCCCAGGGCCAATAAATTAGAAAAAGAAGGGGGGCCACACAGCCCTCCTTCTTAAAAAAATAAAATAAATAAAAGACCGGCATCGCGCCGGAGGTCACGCCCCTCCTTGCAGCACTCTGCAAACGCGCCCCCTGGCCAGTTGTAAGTTGGGGAATTAATTCCCTGAGGGTCCCTGAGGGCCAACTAGCCCAACAGGTATCTCCAGTATGCACCAGGGAGCTGACAGGTGTTCTGAGGCCACGCCCCTTTTTACACCTCTATGCAACGCAGCTCTGTGGCGCTTACTGGAGGTACCTAGTGGGCTAGTTTGACCCTAGTGATCCTTAGGATTCAAGGGGACTTAATCTCTCAACTTAGAACGGCCACAGGGCGCGTTTACACAGTGGTGAAGGGAGGGGACGGGGCCTGAGGTGACGTGTGCAAACACGCCCTATGGCGCGTTTTAAGTTAGGGAAATAATTCCCCTTCAATCCTGAGGGCCCCTGTGGCTAACTAGCCCACAAGGTGCTTCCAGTAAGCGCCACTGTGCTGCATTGCAGAGAGGTGGTCTAGGCTGTGCCCCTTTTTACATCTCTCTGCAACGCAGCTCTGTGGCGCTTGCTGGAGGTACCTAGTGGTCTAGTTGGACCCTAGGGACCCTCAGGATGCAAGGGGACTTAATCTCCCAACTTAAAACGGCCACAGGGCGTGTTTACACAGTGGGGAAGGGATGGGACGGGACCTGAGGTGATGTGTGCAAACACGCCCTGTGGCGCATTTTAAGAGGTAGTTTTAATCTCCTGCCCTATTATATACTTCGGGCTTACAGAGGAGGTCATGCTAATCAAGAGGGGGACCCCAATGCATAGTGTTCCCTAGTGTATGTAGGTGTTTTCACTGTATTCTGAGTGTCTTTTAACATAGGACTGGTTAGTCAGACTCAGTTACCACCAGTATCCGTCTGAAAAAGTTGAGGGTACAGGATGATTTTGCAACAAGGCTTCTTTCTGCTCTTCTGCTTGTTCTTTCTGCACGTTATCCTTCTTCCTGCACTTTTCTTCGTCTTGGAGGACTTCTGTTGCTTCTTTCTGCATTTCTTTTTTTTCTTTCTGTGCGTTTTTTCTTCTTTCTTCACATGTCCTATCTCTGTAGGCATAGTTAGAAATTAGCATTAAAAAACCTTTGAAATTCACTGAAAAAAACATAGGTTTCAGGCACGTTATAGTTAGGAATTAGCATTTAAAAAACCTTAGAAATTCACTGAAAAAACCATAGGTTTCAGGGGCGTTATAGTTAGCTGGACTTTTCACTCGTACAAAACCATTGAAATTCCCCCGTTATAGTTAGTTCAGCTAACTATAACTTGCGCGCCCGCAATGCACTGCTGATGACGTCACATATTACATCACTCATGACATGGTCAGTGACATCACTCATGACATCACTGATGACATCTCAAATGACATCACTGATGACATCATCCTTGTGATAGAGTGGCAGACCTCCTCTCCACCTAATATAACCTTTGATACACACATTCAAAAATAGAAACAAAAATTTTCAACAATGGACATACCAATACCAGTTACAACAACCTATTCAGTCATTCTAAGATCCACATACACATCCACTCATTCACCAACAGTCCTATACAGTCACTCATACATGTACTCACTCATCATATGTACTCATACACCTATACATCCTGTTACACAACGCAACTCATCCATAGAGTTACTCACACACATAGTCACTCATGCTAATAAAGAATCAAACATCCATGTACTTGTATATACAGTTATACACACACCACCACACTTACTTCTACAGAAACTTACACATACTTAGCCTTTTAAACAATCACTTAAAGAAACACATACTTATTCATACAGGAATTCTTTCAATCTCTCACTCTCACATATACTCACTTATATATACACCAATAGTCACATATACTAGTTTAAAACATATGTAGTTACTCATAAAGACACTATTGAGACAGTCATTCACTCACTAACACACCCATGCACACACTCATCCACCCATACAGTCATGCACACATGCTGTCTTCAACACATACAAACAGTGAGTCACTCATTCATGCACCTATGCACTACGTAATACCCCCCACCGAACCATACAGACACTCAGACACTCATAGTGATACTCAAAAACCCAACTAATAACCTATATAGACACTCATGTAGCTACTCACCAACCCATGCAGCCACTTATACACAAAGTGAGAGACTGATACAGATATTTACATATTTAAACATTACTCACTAAGCCATGTATTCACTAAGATACACTTAATCAGTCAGTTATACAATCAATTTTTCAAAAACAAATCATCCATTTAGACACTTATATACCCATTTATTCTTCCATCGACCTTGAGATATACATATATAAAACATATGTAATTTTCAGAAAAACACACATTCACTGGATGATGTGATCAGTGATGTCATTTGAGATGTCATCAGTGATGTCATGAGTGATGTCACTGACCATGTCATGAGTGATGTAATATGTGACGTCATCAGCAGTGCATTGCGGGCGGAGCGAGTTATAGTTAGCTGAACTAACTATAACGGGGGAATTTCAATGGTTTTGCACGAGTGAAAAGTCCAGCTAACTATAACGTCCCTGAAACCTATGGTTTTTTCAGTGAATATATATATATATATATATCGTTGAATTTTCTCCGTCTTACGACTTCCTTTCCTTTGGAAACAAGAACGGGCATGGACCACAACGTATATGTAGGTTGGTATTGTACATAACATGGAATTTTGATATGCATTAAGCGATAAATAACAAGATGCATATTTGGCACATTAAATATTGTGCCTAACATATCAGTAATGTATCTAAGCACTAGTCACTTTAAATGCTTTATGCTGGTACGTTTTCCGGGGGTGAGACCTGGTTAAGAATGTGAAAATTTCACATTTGCACAACAATGAAAAGTGGAGTGATAATCTAATTACTTTAAATGAAGTACTGCATTTATGCCATGATTGTGTTGCCAATTTGTATTCATACGTTTTAACGGGTATGTTTTGGCATTGAGTCAACTTTAAAGTGACATGGACAATACCATCTTTTCTGCAACTATTTACAAATGTACATTGGATAGTCTGTTGTCCACAACCATGTAACATTGTAGAGCACTATCACTTTAAAAGAGCTGATAATTCATGATGACTTTGTTGCCAATTCGCTCTTATTCATTTTAACTGGTTTGTTTTAGCATCGAATCAACTTTAAAGTAACATAGACAATACCATTATTTATGCAATTATTTATAAATGTACATTGGATAGTCTGTTGTCCATCTCCATGTAACATTGTATAGCATTGTCACTTTAAAAGAGCCGATAATGCTGTCCAGCGTTGTCATGTGATCAAGACTGGTAACGGTCGGGGGAGGAGCCTAGCCTTCAGCCGAGATGGCCGCCTAGCTCTTCGGCTCCGCCGACCCTTTCGCCCTTCGTCGATATCCTGGCAAACATCCTGCGCCTCCGAGCCCTACGCCTACCTGCGCCACGTTCCTGGCCACGATACTTTGACTCCGGTCGAAAACGGAGCTGCCCCGGCGGAGTTGAGCCCCGGTTTCCATTCCGGCCTTCCAAGAGGTCGCAGCCGGGCCATTGTTTAGTGGGGACGGCCGGCGGCGACAACGATAGCAGCGGCCGCTGTGGAGAGGGAGGAGCCGGTGCACCGGACCTGGAGCGCGGCGCTGGGATTCTCGCAGCAGCCTTTTCCATGCTCGGCTGCCCAGCGCGCCCCGCTCGCAACATTGTATCCAGCTCCCGTATACTGTATCCCGACCCAGCTGGGAGAGGGCCGGGATCGCTTCTTTGTTGCAGCCTATAGCAGCGGACGCCATCTTTCGCATCGGAAGCCCTGGTCTCGCCGGTGGGTTTCCCTGCACCACAGATTCCCCTGTCCTAGAAAGCCTTTCCACGACCGGCTGCCTCCACGCTTCCTACACCACCGGGGCCCCGCAGAGAGCTCATCACTTTCCAGATAGCGATGGCTGGTGAGGGGGGCTTGCTTCCCGGGGCGCTCGACGGTTGCTTGCCTAAGATGGCGGACGCAACAGCACCCTCCATCCTTGATCCACCGCTGGGGCTTCGCGACATCCTGGCAGCACTGGAGGACCTGTGGTTGGCCTTCCGCGACTCTGCCACTGGTTTGGAGGACCGGTTTGATCGGACTTTTTCAGCTGGCCATGATGATTCTCCAGTGCGGCATGTTAAGCCACATCTTCAGTCGACTGTCGGTGGATCACCCGAGTTGAGGTATGTGGCAGTGACGGGGGGACGTGTCCCAGTGCCCGCTGCGGTACTCCTCGGCTCTGCCCTGGAGGAGTCTGACAATCCTGCTCCCTCGGTATGGCCGGAGCTTGTGCCTCAGCCGCCGTTTTGCCCATCTCCTTTGTCCTTTGGTGCCACGTTTCTGAGCGTCCTCCTGGACTTGCTTCCTGTACATCGGCCGGCCGCTACTCTGGGACTTATGCATCGTCCTGCTCCCTGTTGTACTAGCCACTGCATAGCAGTGGCGCATTTTGTGGTCCTTTACTATCGAGCTTCGTTCCAGTTTGACTTGTCTCTCACCCCTCGATTGCTGCAACGGACTCCATGGTGGCCCATCCCGTCCAGGTTGGCTGTACTGCAATTGGATTCTGTTGGACTGCAGATTCGAAGGGGCCAAGGCTGAGGAAGGGGGTTTTTCTTGTTGCACATTGATACGTATATGGCTGGGACTGGGACTTGTGACTGTTGGAGGTACATGTAGCAGGGTGTTAGGTCGGGGCCTGGGGTTGGGTGACCGCGGGTAACGATTTTGCTTGTATTGAATAGATCCTCGGCCCTCCTCCGATCAACCGTGACATTTTTTTTCTTTTTCTTCTCTTTCTCTTCTCCTACATTTCGGGTACTCTTTTGGGGCGACAGACACACTGCTAGGGGGGGTAGGCCGTAGCCTCTGCATGCGTGTAGGGTGGGGGGTATATTTCCTTGTTGTTTTTTTTTCTATGGGCCTCCTTTTTCTTTCTTTCTTTTCTCTCTTTCTCTTCTCCCTTTCTACTCTTTACCTTTCTCGTTTGCTCTTTCCTTTCTTATTTCTTGGGTCGAGGGGAGGATTGGGAACTTGTGGGTAGTGCTGGGGATCGTCATGTGATATGCTTCTTTTCTATCCTGATTTCATTGAGTGCGATTGATTACCTTACGGATAATGCTTGCTGACTCTTCTGATGATCGTTACCCACTATAGTCCTAACTGCATTGCTCTGATTCGGATCCTTCCAGACCTGTTGCTATGGACTTATTTCAAGACTTTATAAAACTTAAACCTCATCATCCTGGCGCTCGGCGGCACATGTGTATAACGTAATCTGGTCTATTCGTGCTTGTACTGATATGCTGCTGAGTCGTATAATTGCTTGCTGATGTGCCCTTTATTGTCGAGGCCGGCCTGAGGGTTGTAGGCCCGTATCTGTTTGCACATACTGTTAAATAAAGGTTTTCCAAAAAAAAAAAAAAAAAAAAAAAAGACTGGTAACGGTCGACACGCGTAATGGCAGATGGAGTTCACTAATTGAATAAAAATATTATTACACTGAACTGTGGTCCACACTCGCTATTCCTTGGAGGATTGGGGGACTGTTTGGGGCGAGAAGTTTGGAGATATATATATATATATAGTCACGGAAAAAAACCATAGGTTTCAGGGTGTTATAGTTAGCTGGACATTTCACTCGTACAAAACCATTGAAATTCCTTCATTATAGTTAGTTCTACTAACTATAACTCGTGCGCCCGCAATCCACTGCTGATGATGTCACATATTACATCATTCATGACATGGTCAGTGACATCACTGATGACATCATCAAGTGAATGTGGTTTGGTTCGATATTTAAATATGTATTATATATATAGCAATCTGCATTGAAGAATGAGTGGAAGTATAAGTGTCTGGATGGAGGATTTACTAGCAGTGTGATTGACTGTTTAAGTGACTAATTTAAAGTGGCTCACTAAATATATGGGATAGTGATTAAACTGTGTGAATATCTGTATCACTCTGTCTCTTGTTGTGTAAACTACTGCATAAGTTGGTTACTAGCTATGTGAAAGTCTATATTAGTTATTGATTAGTTAAGTGAGTATTTTTATGGGAGAGTGAATGTGTGTGTGGTTGGGTGGGAGGTGTGTGACTGTCCAAAGATGTGTAAATAGTTGATTTAGTAGGTATATGAGGTTAAGACTGCTTGTGGAAACAGTTGTTTGGGTGAGTGAATGTCTTTATGGGTGTAGTGATGAGTAAATATATTTCTCAATAATACATGTCCAACAAAGTAGAAATATAAAAGGCAGTGTATGTGACAGTTATTGTATATAAATAAGTATACATAAGACTCAGTGATTCTATGAGTGACTGTATGGATAACTGTATACTTGTAAAAGTGATTTTATAACACACTAAGTATGAGTTACTATCTATATGAATAAATGAAGTGGTGTTTGTTTAAGTGTGCAGCTGAGTAAATGTAAGTATGATCAATTGTTTGCATAAGTGAGTTGGACGACTGCATACGTGAATAGGATGTATGCTGGTGTGTAACGTTGATGCAGGTGTATAAGTATATTTGATAGTGTTCTATTGATCTTTGTCAGCATGTATGAGTGAATCTGTAGGTAAGTGTTTAGATGTTTGTGTAGATATAGGAATCACTGAGTGGGTTTTTAGAAACTTATATTGGTGTGTCAATGGTTTCAAATATGGTACTCCATATTTTATAATGAGTGATGAAAGGTTATACTAGTGTATGATGAGGTATATCAGATTGTCACGTGGATGATGTCATCAGTGATGTCATCAGTGATGTCATTTGAGATGTCATCAGTGATGTCATCAGTGATGTCACTGACCATGTCATGAATGATGTAATATGTGACATCAGCAGCAGTGGATTGCGGGCGCGTGAGTTATAGTTAGTAGAACTAACTATAACAAAGGAATTTAAATGGTTTTGTACGAGTGAAATGTCCAGCTAACTATAACACCCCTGAAACTTATGTTTTTTTGGGTGAATTTCTAAGGTTTTTTAAATGCTAATTCCTAAATATAACATGTCTGAAACCTATGTTTTTTTCAGTCAATTTCAAAGATTTCTTAAATGACAATTTTTAAATGTAATAATAGTTATATTTATTTTTTTGATACTGATTTTCTACATTTTTTTAACTATTTATTTTTACATATTTTATTTTTTAAATTACATTATATATTTTTAATATAAATGGAAAAAAAAATTGAAATATTGAAACTCTGTTTTTTTGTTTTATATATTTTTTGTAATATATTTATAATATTTTCTTTATTAGTTTTTTTTCCATTTTTTTGGGGAGTCGCGCACCCAAAGAGTACCTTTCTCGATCATTGCGCGGAACCTAACCGCCATTTTAGGATTGTTGTGTAGGATCCGCGTAGGATGGGCGATAGGTGCTTTTTTTCGTGCGCGAACGCTATGCGACCGGTACGCGACTCCAGGCGCATACGCGACACATACGTATTACTTTACGCGACGCTCGCTCGCTGCGCGTGAAAAGCCCCAGGGGTGGCGGTCCCCAGGGCTGCGGGAGGGCCGTGAACCCCTGCATATATTCTAAAGAAGCCCCGGGGGTTGGCGGTCCCTGGGGCATGGGGGGCCTTTGAGCCCCCCCACTCATGACTATTGAAGCCCCGGGGGTGGCACTCCCCGGGGTGGCTGTGAGCCCCCATACATAATTTTATAAAGCCCTAGGGGTGGCGATCCCCAGGGCTGGGGGCCTCTCTGGGCCCCTCATTCACATAATAATATTACCCTCGGGATTTGGCCCCCCTGGGGGCTAATTACCAACAAAACGCGGGAGCCTGCGCTTCGTTTTTTTTTTTTTTAATCGTCATGATCCGCGCACCCTGCGTGCATCTTCCCGTTTAAAATAAAATAAAATTTGGGGCCAGGGAGTTCTTGTGGGACCCCCTAAGCAGGCCTAGGGGTTCAGGGTGTTTCTACCCTGTCCCCTTTTTGCATTTTGCACACTTATTTCAAGTATTTCTTGTGCCTAGGTTCTACTCAGGCACAAAATGGCTGCCCACACTTCCTGGTTTGGAGTGTTGACAGCAAGTTGACAGCCAATTAACATGCAGCTCATGATCAGGAGGGTGCGCTCAGGGTGCGCAGATCCACCGCCCCCATTGATCTATATGTTATTTTACTTTTGATTCTCTCAGGAACTACTGAACGGATTTACACCATTTAACCAAAAAGTAATGACTCTTGAACCAAGGGCTACCTATTTTGCCAAATTTGGTGTAATTCTGTTCAGCAGTTCGGGCTGTAGCTGCGACTAAAGGTTCCTATGGAAAATTGCATGTGGAAAACATGTTTTGGGACCCCCTTTTTTCTCAGCCCCCGCTTGACAAATCACCCCAAGACTTTCAGGATAGGAGCGGACCGGAGCTGGCCAAAAGTTTTAAAAATTTCGTGAAGATTCGTCAACCGGCGCCAAAGTTATTGAGAATAGAATGTTGCGGATTTCCTATGGAAAATAGGTCCTAACTATAACTACCTACTGGCGACCGCCAGTAGGTAATATATATATATACTTACCAGCAGTTTTGTGTGGTAAACTACAGTGATGTCATTCAATTTGTTGTAAAGGTCAATATGGTGTATTACATGCGTTGTCAAGTACCATATGGTGACAGCTTGCGTGGTGGTGATATTTGAGCATGTGTGATGGAACCCAAAATATGGTGAACCATGCCTTTCTAGGAGAAAGCCAGACAAAACTCATGGGTATGCAGTCAAAGACTAATCAAGCCATCTAGGAGCTCATTCCCTCAGAAGTTTCCCTCAGGATAGCTGGCATTTGGAAACCCCAGATTTATCTTCTAATGAGAATGATTAGAGGTCATGGCTCCCAAATGGTCTGAACCTATTCACAAAATGTATTGGTAAGAAGCACAGTTCACTGACGTGGAGCCAGAGATCAAATGCCAGTGCCTAATTGCCCACTTTCGGTAAACAGATCTGGCTCTGAAGGATGAGCAGAACACAGAGTTAATGCAGCCGATGCTGTCACTCATCAGACTGCAGCAAATGTGCTGGTTGATATACACAGAAGGATGGTAGTGGCCATGGAAATCAAAATCTACTAACAAGTGTGTAGCAATGTACCTGCCAAAACAACAAGCCCTGAAAGTAGACAGTGCAGGAGCATCAGGCCCATACCTGGACACCGCTGACAACCGTAGGGCTTAATTTGCATTGAGTAGGACAGCCTCTAGAGTGTGCAGGGATTCCTGGATTGAGGGACTGGGTAGAGCCACCCCAGGTGCATATTTTAGTGCTTGTAGCAAATATTCAAATCATAACTTTGAAGGCTAACTGGAGAAGAGTTCCATGTGAACAGTAGTTGAACAGTCAGTCTTTCCTAACAGATTTGCAAGTGCAGTTCTGAAGGTACTGGTGATGGTCTCAGTTGCCCACAGCAGATCAAAAGTATGGTTAGATCCTTGTACCCAGAGTGGCAGAGACATGCTCCCTTATGCATCTTGCAGTACTATAAATGAACATGGGAAAGCCCAGGGGATAATTCTTTAAAGAAAGACAGGGCACCCTCAGTAGATACACCTCAAGAAAGGGTCTGAGGCTTGGAAAGCATTGTAGTACCACCCAGAAAGCTCTTGCTGGTCCTTGAAAATCAAGAGTGAATGCTGTAAATCTGGCTTCGGGCCATACCCATATCTGTAGCAGGTCTCGACGGAGAACAGATTCTGGCATGCTAGAACAAAGTAAGCAAGGGAAGTCCGAAATTCAGATCAGAAATTTCAGTATATGGGTTGGTTCTCAGGACTGGGTCAGTCGGGCTAAAGGGCAAAACAGGGGTAGGTGATCGCCACTGCTCAATGCAGCCAAAATATCCTGTTATAATTAGTCTAATTAGTGACCCATTTGAATGGATTCATGATATTCCCACTGCCCCTGCATACTAACTAGAGAACTACAGCCACGGAAATGGGTTTACAGAATCAGCGGTGAAAGTATTCTCTGTTGAGCTTGACTCTAGGCTGGCAATATGAAGAGGCATCTAAAGTGGATGATAAGTGAGAGTTCTTAAGGCTGCTGGTGAAATACATTTATTCTTATCATTTTTTCACTTACCTGTTGAGGTGGGAGGTGAGCCCTATGATGTTCTTACTTCTGGTTTAAAATGCCTGCTGGGCAGGACCTACTCTGATGACGTTGACAGGTGGCAAATTTGATTGGGCAGTACATCTGTCAAACGATAATACAGATGTCTTTGTGAGCTCAGAAGGAACAGAAACCTTCCTCGGAGCAAAAGGCCAAAAACTTGTTTGATCTTGATTTTCAGTATGAATAGAGACAATGAAAGAAGGGCTTCACAATCTTTCAGATTTTTGAGTGCCAAGCAGGAAGTGTTCGAAAAGTCCCCACAGAGATAACTGACTTGTGGTGCCAAGTATTCATATGGAGGTCACTGTTTGATCCTTAGATGTCAGCTTTTCCTATCATTGTGAAACAGAAATCACTATGCGCTGCATTCTTCACCCTACATGAGCTGGATTTAGAACGACATGAGACAGGCTAGTATTATGCTACTGATCATGCATTGTTGCAGGAGTAATCCTGCTAGTTATAAGGGAAACTGCAGCTTAAAGAACAATGGGGTCAACCTTAAAAAGAAATGTTGCAGTGAGTAAAGTTGCTGTGCTTTATGCATCAATGGGAGAGAGCAGAACAATTCCATATTTACTAAGATGTGACACTGTTCTGCTCTCTCCCCACCCTAGAACTCTTTTGGCTGCCATCCGCCAATGCAAACACCCTTGCACCATAGCGCAAGGGTTTCTGTATTATGGTCAGCATAGTTTTTGTACAAGAAGGGGTCTCTTCCTGTACGTAAACTATGCTTTAAAGCACTTTCCTCTTGGTATGTGTATTTCTCCTTGTTACTCCTACCTCAGGGAGGCACATAATTTTGACACAAATCCCTGCCTACAATTCTTTGCAGATAGGTATTTACATCAAAACCTTTTGGTGGTTGCATGGGAACACACATGCACCACCCATAAAACACCCCCTTGTGACAAAGTATTGCAAGACAGCATAGAGCGCTGTTCTGCATTACTTTTGGTCGCAATTCAACACGAATCGTGATTTGCCTTGCATTTTATATGCCAACCAAACACTGTGCTTGGGTCTCCTTTAAAAGAAAAGTGATGCAAGCCCTATGCAAATCTCCGTAAATCTGAGATTTGGTGTTTGTGCTACTCTTGGAGCCAACCATGTAAAGCTAGCATTTGTGGGTTTATGAATGGAAGCTAAACCAGAACACCCCTCAAACATAATTAAACAACAGTGCTTTGCAACCTCAGTTGACCTGAGATAGACAGCCTCCTGCCCAGGGCTTTTAGCTGCTTGCTTGCAGACAGGAGTGAGAACTGAAGATGGGTGCCTCAAATGCACCTACTGTATCGCCTGATTGTGGACACCCGGAGCAAAATCATTCTTTTACGTCCAGATTCTGGGACATGGTTTTGTAAATAACATACAAGCTACTTTGCTGTGATCTACCAAGTCATCCTCAGACCCAAGCTTTTATCCCCATGGGTGCCCACACCAGAGTGATCTGCGGGTTAGGAGGGATGGAGCACTGGTCCATATGTCACTTGCTGTGTGGTGTGCAGGCCTTCCCTTCCTGCTTTGTGCCACCAGGTGCAGGGTAGGGGGCAAACTCCCTTTTCAAATCAGTATGATGACCAGATGGCCCGAGTAGGCATTGGCAGAGGCAAGCTTGAGGAGATTTCTCCAAAGAGTTGCTTGTGAGCTACTGTTACTGGTATCACTCAAGCTACCTGTAAGTAGTTCACCTGTTTGAAGCCCAGCTTTTGCTTGGTTGAATTAATATATGTATATCAATACTGAGAAGCATGTATTTATGATGAAAATATGCGCATTTTCAGAACTCATCGGTTGATGTTTAGAGAAAAAGTGGTTGAATTTCCAAAATATACTTAAAAAATTAAATTTGAGTAGTAAATCTTGCGACATTGGGGAGACTTATAACTAATAACATTACCTTGGTATCAGGGACATTGCATCTATGGATTTTATACATTACCCTTATAGAGGAATTCCACTTTGACAAGGCCTTTTTACATTACTGTGGCAACCGTACCTGGTGCCCTGAGGTGACCATTGCTGGTAATCTTGCATGGAGAGGCCACTACTGTAATCTTGTCTCATGGGGTCACTATTACAACACTAATAATATAAGTTGATTGGGATAGTTTTAATTGAAAATAAGTAACTCTTAGTACAGAAAAGTTTGGACACCCCTGCTCTAGGGCTTTGTGACTGCTGGACAGCAGCTTCAGGGCAAGGTGGTGCCATACCGGGTAAAGCCAGTGCAGATGACTTTGGCCTTTTTACCCAGGTCAGGGCTGCATGAACTGGCTTAAGCGGTCTTTGCTACCCAAGGCAGTCTTGCCTGCCCTCTGAGTTTACAAAAGTTAAAAACATTTACCTAGTCAAGCTTTTCAGCTTCAAAATCACAATTTGCCAGCAATGTCGCCAGTACAGTTTATTTACAAAGCTGATGTGGCCAGTGGACATGTACAGATGTGCCAACTCTGAGTCCTGCCCATGAAAAACAAAAACATGTTTGTACACAAAACATTACCAAAAAAGCAGGCATAATAAATTCACACCCCCTAATAATCATGTACATTACAGTTAAAATAAAGAAACATCACTCACATACAAAATATCAGAGCACATTACTGGCACGTTTTAACAAATTTAGAAGGACCACAATCAGTTTTATGCAATGAGGTCTAAATATCCTTCAGTGCAACTATTTGTGAACGTAAATAAGATACCAAGCAGGATAGCAAGCACTGCCACACCCTCTCTAGCTAAAGTTGGACCTACAATGATATCAACCCTTCAGGCCAACCAAATCCTTGAGCCAGCCCCCAAAACACATCAACAGTCCATCAATACAGTTTCTAAAATGATGTGGCGAGGGATCTTTAAGCTTGCCACTCCTCATTTCAGGGTATGTGGAGGTCATTGGTGAACACCCCCCCCCCACCTAGCTTCCTATTAACTCGCTCATATCGACAGCAGAATGTCTTGTTTGAACAGGTCATGTTCCTTGTTGGCTAAATTGAGGCCTTTATGGATGTAAAGTCCCTTTCCTGCTGCTTCAACAAACCGTGTCTAATCATTAGAAGGGAAGAATGCATATAGTTTTTGAGTATCGTTTTATTTTTTAAGTGATTGGCTCAAGACAACGCTTCCCAAACTGTGGGTCATGACCCACTGATGGGTCGCCAGCTGATTTCTGGCTGGTCTCTAAAGAGCAATAAACAAAGATGCCTTACATTTTGACCTGGAACCTAGAAGAGGGGGAGTAAGGAGCTCTTTTAATCAGACTAAAGTAGCCTCACAATCAATTGTAGTGCCTGTCCCCTAGTGCTATCAACCCAAAAATATAAAAAGGACAATGGTTGAAGTCTACATGTATTTAACATTAAATGTGGTGATAGTAGTTTCTTCCAGGTATTACTCGTGAAGTGAAGAATTAATGTACAGGATTACAAATACCAGAAGACTAGAAAATCTGGCGAAGGTCCAAATTATTATTTAATATACTCTTCAATGAATAAAAGCACATGTGAGGAAGAAAGGGTCTCTGATTTGATATTTCATTATGGAAAAAAGAACCATTTAGTGATTACTCATAAGCGTGAATCAAAGTTCAGTTATCATGCCGACCGTGGTGCTGAAATTGTATTCATTATAACAATGTACTATTGGTCTTCTGTGCCCCTTTTGACTCTATGGAAAGACAATCTTTGAATTTGAAAACCCTGCTGTTTATTTGATCCGACTGAATCCTTGTCAGAAATTGATTTTTCCAATGATATAGATCTTGAGCCCTGATGAAGCAACACATTCGACTATAGAAGTCGCGAAACACATGTTGGCTTTTGTTATCACTGAATGTAACGCTGACCTGAACCTCAAGGCTCGCCTGCTTGCTTGCAAGAAATCTACTGAAGACATCACCTAAGCCTTCTAAATTGTTAAGAGGGGGAGTATGCAGAATATTTGAAATTTGTAGTGAGAACCCTTTCAGTGCCTGATTATATGCAAATTTAGTCAAATTATTTTATGTTTCCACCTACCACAATGTCTCTTACATAGACCATAATGAACTCTTTCCAAGCACTTATACCCTTTATCTAAGAATGGAAAAATACTTATCCAGTCCAAAAGTGTGTCTCTGTGTAGACTTCTGGTATATTTATTATCTGCAAATCATTTTATGCTGAATCATTAAATTAAACAGGATCCTATATCACTCATGTTTCAGATTTTGGTGAATTAATAGAAAGGTCAGTACTTCAGATAATCCTTCATTGCTCTGCATAAACTGTAATGGAGTATTATAAAACCACAGAGTAGTGAAGCAACTAAGCTATACAAAAGAAGAAGCTAAGTAACATACGCTCACATTTAAGAGTGTGATTTTACCCTCTGAAGTAAGTTAAACAAAGGCTTCAGGATTTGTGTGGCAATTTGCCAGCCCATAGAAACTTTTCAAAATTTCATTCAACTTCTCTGAAATATATGGAATATATGGAATATACAAATGTTGAAAATAAGAATCTATGTGATGGGAGCACAGGTATTTTTTTAGGTTGAGCCGTGGCAGCACTCATGCGTTGTCTGCAAGACCTGCTGTAAGCATCACATGGAGTGTAATCCCGCCTCCTACTTACCATTGGATCACTCCTATGTCGCTCTTCTTTGCTGCCTCCTAAGTTGTTCAGGTAGCTGATACCTCACTTCCGGTCAAAGCTAACAAGCACCTGCCCAGCACAGTCTCCTTACGCTTACTTTCCTCATCTGTTCTTGTACAGAACTGTTTTTTTAAAGGGTTATGGCAGTCAGTGCTTCCTCCCCCTAGTTGGGTGAATGTGTGTTTGGTGTGGTTTCCTGGAGGCCATGTTAGGCAGCAGCTACAATGTGACGAAGTTGATTCAGTTCAGCTGCGGGCCCGGCCGGCGTGGGCAGCATGGAAGCAGATAAGTTTGTCAGTGGCACACAGCAGGGCTCCCCGCTGGGAAACATCCATTACAACGACTCTGTATTCACTCGCTGCCATCGCAACGCGGCTGTTACATTGCGGGAGGCTTGACACCGCAGGTTTTTAGATCGCGTGCACATTTACTTCGCTAACGTTTACAACGCATGCACATTTACTTTGCATATCCGAGCATATGGGGCTCCGCTGCCACCAAGTGGACAATACTCAAATTGTCCTGGGGGCGCCGTGTTTGAAAGTTTATTAAGCTTTCGAAGCACCTGCTGCAGAGTATAGTTGAGGTTGTGACCTCTGTGAAGTTGGTGCAGAGGGTTAATATGCAGGTTACTGCTTTCAAAAGAGACATCCCTTGGTGACTTGCAATTTATAACTTAAAGTCCTAATATTCTGAGCAAGGGTGTCAGTAGCCCTGCTGGTTTCCTCCTCGTTAAAATCATGAAAGAATACGACGAAACAATGTAAAAATGTCAAGCACAATTATGCACATGCTCCTCTCAAATGTTTAAACATAAGAACTCATTATTTGTATTATCCGCAAATTCCAAGAACAACCTGCAGAGGCACCCTCTAAACAAGCACACCTCCCAGAGACAGGCTCGCGCGCTCGCTCTCACTGAATGGAAATGCGGCCCCCGGGGGAAGTAAGACCAGCGGTCTAGTCTTCCCCCGGGGAATTCGCGCAATAGAAAGGACAGGGGAGGAAGGGGTGGGATAAGGGGTGGGGTCGTCAGGTAGGGGATAAAGGGGGGAGGAAGAGGGAGTCCTTCCTCTTCCTTTCCCCAGCGCCTCAGGGTGGGTTCAGCTAGTGGATCGTTGGGATCGTCGGGTTTGTGGTGCGACATTTGGAGAATTTTTCATTGGAGGTCTTGATCGGCGGGAAGTTCAAACGGTGAGCGGCGGTTGTGGTTTGTGGAGCGGTTGTGGCGGCCTCGTCTGGCGACGGTGGGCGGCCTGTGTGGGGTGTTGTTGCGGGTCCGCGAGGGCAGGGGCGGTTTGTGCGGCGGAGCGTGAGCAGGTATGGAGGCGGGGGGGCTCAGGTGCCGGACGATGCGGCGGTTCGGGCAGCGCTTCAGCTATTAGGCCGCGCGGGGAGGGCGGATCTGCTGCGGCCGGGCGTCTTAGAGCAGGCGTGGGTGAGGATGTCGATGACACCGCGTTTGGCGTCCGCGGGGGTGGCGGCGGCCGTTGCGGCCTGTATGGAGGAGCCGCCTCCGAAGAGGCACGCGGCTGGGGCGCGAGGGGGGGGAAGGAAGGCGGGGCCTGTGGGGAAGCCCGGAGATAGGCGTCTGAGCCTCCCGGCCTTGGGGACGACGGCGGAGGGGCCTGCAGGGGGGGGCGGGGGGGTGTGTAGTGCCGCGGGTGGTGCTGTGGTGGCGCGGCCGGGCCGGGGGGGGCCGGGGGGGCTGGGGGCAGCGGGGGGGCCTCGTTTCTGGTGGATTACAGTGGGGATAGCGAGCTGGAGGAGGAGACAGAGGACCGGGTGGGGGATGATTTCGCCCTATATCTTTCGGGGAGTGAGTCGGCGGGGGGTGAGGGCGGTGGGTGGGGGGACCAGGCTCTGGATTCGGTGGGTGGGGGCAAAGGGAAGGGTGGGGGGCGGGGGGGCAAGGGCAAGGGTCCGGCTAAGGCTGTGGGGGGCCGGGGATCGGGGCTTGGGACGCCTGCCCCCTATGGGGGTGTGGGCTGCGGGCGTGGGGCACGGGCCGCAGGGGAGGGGCGGTGGGATGATCATTGGGCGGAGATGTCTCTGGAGGAGCGTATCCGGGAACAGCGGCGGTTGATCGAGGAGACGGAGCGGCGTTGGGAGGAGATGTGCGCGGCTAGGGAGGGGGAGCGGGCGGGGGTCCAGGTGGTGGCGCGCGGGGGGGGTGCGGGGCCGGCGCGGGGGCGCGGGCGCTGGGTGTGGCAGGAGGAGACAGGGACGGACTTGACGTCGCAGAGACCTGGTGGCGCTGGGGCCCCCTCGGACTATGCCGGTCCCGAGGGGGGGGGGATCCACGCCAGCGCAGTTTGCTGGTAGAGGCCGGGGTGGGCCGGCGGGGCACATGACGGCCTCCAGATGCCGGGATGAAGTAGTAGGGGGGTCCGCGGCGGCCTGCCCTCCACTGAGGGAGCGCACATCATCGGCGCCGGAGTATGAATTTGTTCAAGGAGAGAAAGGAAAAGGAGTGAAGCGTGTCGTGCGTGAGGTGCGCGTGGAGACCAGCGAGCCTGTGGTGGTGGAAGAGCTGGATTATGAGGCGGAGAGTGAGGAGTTGGAAGAAGGTGAAGTGCGTGAGGTGACGGGGCCGGAGGCAACGCGGAAGTTTGGTGTTTTCCAGGCCAAAGCCAACTGCAGCAAGACGCCAGTGGTGAGGGTGTCAGCCCCGGGTCCCAGCGGACGGGTGCAGGAGGTGCCACGCACTTTGACAGGTGAGAGCACATGGTGGGGGGTGTGGGATGAAGGGACTGGGCGGGGGCGCCCGAAGTCTTGCAGGTCTGTGGGGGTAGGGGACGGGTCAGTGAGGGTGGTGGGAGAGTCGGCGCAGCCGAAGGTGCCGGCTAAGGCGGCGGCCCCGGAGGGAGATGAGAAGCGGATGGTGGGGGCCGGTGTTCAGACGGATAAGGAGGGGGAGAAAGATGGGAAGGAGGAGGGGGAGAGAAGCATAAGAAGAAGTTGCCTTATATGGGTTTGGCGATGCCATTGGGGTCCCATCTGTCCGAGAAGACGAGGGGCAGGATTTGGAAACACGAGTATGTGGACGTCTTTAAGTTGTTGCATCGGGAGATTCAGGCAAAGGAGGGGTCTAAGGAGGAGGAGTGGGAGTTGACGAGGCGGCCACGGGTGCCAGTTAATATGGAAAATTGGACGTCGGCTTTCTTGATTTATGCCAGTATTTACAGCGAGAAGCATCAGGATAGGGCGATTGCGTTATTTAAATATATGGATATCATCCGGAAAGCGCAGATGCACTTTGGGGGTTTCGCCTGGCTCAGTTACGATGAGGAATTTCGGGCGCGGGTCAGCGTCAACCCTGACAAGCCCTGGGGAGAGGTAGATCAGGAGCTGTGGGTGCAGTGGATGGCCTCCACGCAGTCTTCTGCGTCCACCCACACGGCAAGTGGCCTTCCGGTGGCTTATCGGCCTTTTCAGTCACGTCCCGCCTCGGTGGGGGCAGGAGGGGGAGCCGGGGGAGCTGGGGGAGCGGGCGGGCAGGCTGCCACTGCAGGCGCAGCAGGACAGCCTGTCAAGAGTGGGGGAGCCACCACAGGGGCTTGTTGGAATTTCAACAAGGGGTTCTGCACCCGACACCCCTGCAGATTTAAACACGAGTGTTCTAAGTGTGGGGGCAAGCACCCGGTCACGCAATGTTTCACATTGGCCACCCCGTCCGAGCAGTGGCGGGTCACAAAGGGCAGGGGGCAGTCTGGGCCAAAGGGCTCCTACGCCAGTTAGTGTGGAGGCCATGGGGCCGTGTCTCTCCCGCTACCCGGATCGGGCGGCGGCTTTGAGGCTTTTCTGGGGATTCGCAGAAGGTTTTCGAGTAGGGTACCAGGGGCCGTGGGAGTGCAGATGGGCGGAGAATTTGCGGTCGGCAAAGGAGTTGCCGGGGGTGGTGGAGGCGAAGTTGCGCAAGGAGGTGCTCGAGGGGCGAGTGGCCGACCCGTTTGACACGTGGCCGCTACCTGCGCTCATCATATCCCCTTTGGGGGTGGTTCCAAAAAAGGAGCCGGGTGAGTTTCGCTTGATTCACCATTTGTCATGGCCTGAGGGACGGTCGGTGAATGATTTCATCGCAGAGGAGGATTCTCGGGTGTTGTATGCGTCGGTGGATGATGCGATTGCGTTGGTGAGATTGTGTGGGCGGGGGGCTGAGCTGGCCAAATGTGACATCAAGTCGGCGTTCCGCCTTCTGCCCATTCACCCGGCGGATTTCTCGTTGTTGGGCATGCAGTTTGGGGGGGCCATCTTTGTGGACAAGGTTTTGCCCATGGGGTGTGCGATCTCCTGCGCTCTGTTTGAGACTTTCAGTTCCTTTTTGCAATGGGCCTTCACCGACAGGGCGGGGCACCGGCTGGTGTCCCACTACTTCGATGATTTCTTGTTCGTAGGCCGAGGTCGATCGGGTGAGTGCGGGGCGGCTTTGCTCCAATTTCAGAGGATGGCAGGGGACTTTGGGGTGCCGTTGGCGCCGGAGAAGACGGCTGGGCCCAGTTGTTGTCTGGCTTTTCTGGGAATTGAGTTGGATTCAGTGGAGTGGATGGCGCGCCTTCCCCAGCAGAAGGTGTTGGAGATTCAGGACTGTTTGAGCTGCGTGGTGTTGCAACGGAAGATCGATTTGAGGTCCGTCCAGCGTTTGTTGGGCTTGCTGAACTTCGCGTGCCGAGTGGTGCGGGCGGGCAGGACGTTTTGCAGGAGACTGGGGCTGGCCATGTCGGGAGCGGTGTTGCCTCATCACAGGGTGCGGATTTCGGTGGGCGTTCGGGTGGATCTGCGAGTGTGGCAGGGGTTCTTGAGTGATTTCAATGGGGTCTCCTTGGATTTCGCAGATGAGAACATGGTGTGGCAGGTGCAGATTTTTTCGGATGCGGCTGGGGCGCGCGGTTTTGGTGTGTTTTGGGATGGCCGGTGGTGTGCGGAGCAGTGGCCGGCGCACTGGTTGGCACAGGGCAGGAGCATTGCGTTTTTGGAGTTCTTTCCACTGTTGGTGGCGCTGCAGGTGTGGGGACAGGAATTCCGGAACCGGTCGGTGCTTTTTCATGTGGACAACCGGACGGTGGTGGATTTGGTGAACCATCAGAGGGCAAGGGACCTGCGGGTGCTGCGCTTGCTGCGAAGTTTCATGCTGCTGTGCTTGCGCTTCAATGTGCTGTTTCGCACGAAACATGTGCCAGGCGTTAGCAATGACATCGCGGATGCATTGTCTCGTTCGCAGTGGCAGCGTTTCCGAAGGTTGGCGCCCGGAGCGGACTTTGCCAAGACCAAGGTGCCGGAGGGTATCTGGAGCTGGGGGGAGTGAGAGTGGTGAATCTGGTGGAGCAGTCTGTTGCCGAGTCCACGCGGCGGACGTATCGTATGGCATGGGTGGAGTTGGGTGTGTTCTTGGGTTGGTCGCGGGGTGAGTGGCGGATGTCTCAGGGAGAGTGTGAGGCGGGTGTCGTGCGTTATGTGTTGCACTGCATGGATAGAGGATTGTCGTCAGTGACGATTGCAGGTAAACTGGCGGGGATTTCTTTCTATGGGAAGCTTTATCTGGGTTTTGATCCGGCCAAGGGTGAGTTGCTGAGCAGGATGCTGAAGGGCTGGACCAGGGAGCGGGAAGGGCGGGGGGGAGCGCCGTTGCGCGAGGCGATCACTTTTGAACTGTTGGTGGATGTGTTGGGGGAGTTGGGTTTTCTGTGTTACGATCGGTATGAGTTGGCGTTGTTCCGCCTATGTATGACGTGGATGTTCTTTGGGGCTTTCCGGGTTTCGGAGTTGCTGGGGGGTAAGGGGGGGATGGGGATGAGGTTTGAGGATGTTCGTTTGGATGGGGGGGCGCCTGGGGATATGGTTGGGGCGTTCCAAGACGGATCAGGTTGGCAGAGGCACGTGGGTGTGGCTGAGTGAGTCCGGGGAGTTGGAAGTGTGCCCGGTGCGGGAGTGGAGCAGTTTTTGCGGGCAGTGCGGCCGATTGGTGGGGGAGATTTTCTGTCATGCTTCTGGGAAAAGGGTCACGGCTTACCAACTATTGGCGGTGCTGCGCATGGCGTTGCGGCGCTTAGGTAGGGACCCAGCGGGGTATGGGACTCATTCCTTTCGGATCGGCGTGGCGACGGCGGCGGCACGGCTGGGTTGGTCCTGGGATAAGATCAGGAAGATTGGTAGATGGCGTTCACGCTGCTGCGAGCGGAACGTTAGGAAGTAGGGCGGAGGGGCGCGCGGCGGCTGTGTGAGCGTTTTGTGCGACCTTTCTCGTTTCTAATGCTCCTTTTTTCTTCGTAGGTTGTGTTGGGGGTCCTGGAGCCAAGACGGTTACCTGGATAGTGGGACATTAATTTGTGCATTGGGCTGCCAAGTTTTCTGACAGGCAGGTGTACGGGCGTAGCCTGGGCCTGAGAAGCAGCAGTCATGAGGTGTTCTGGTGGGGTAGGAGTGGGATGCGCTGGGGGGAACTTTTGCCTTGGCTCACGAAGAAGGTCTCACAGCAAGGATGTCCGGATCTGCTTGTTATTCACCTGGGAGAGAACGATCTGGTGCGGCAATCAGCTGTGTCATTGATTTATTTGATGCAGCGGGACTTGGAAGCGATAAAACGCAATCTGGCTGGCGCTTGTATTGTGTGGACAAAGTTCATTCCCAGAAGGGTTTGGAAGGGGGCATTGAAGCCCGCTGCGGTGGAGCGCGCTCGCAGGAAATTGAATAGGGCGATGAGAGTTTTTTGTGAGGACTGTGGGATCAAGGTGCTGGCGCATCCTGGTCTGCGGCTCGAAGAGCCCTTGCTTTTTAGGGCTATTGGCGTGCACCTTTCGCACATGGGAAACGCTTATTATATGATGGAGATGAGGGATCTGATTAGTGGGTTGTGGAATGAGTCGATTTGGTGTCTGAGGGGGTGAGGGCGAAAGGTGCACGTGTGTGGGGTGGGGCAGGTAACCGCCCTCCGGGGGTTCCCTGGTTGGCGGATTGGGGAGGGGGGAGGAGTCCATGACGGGCATACTCACCCTTCCGGGGAGGGGGATACTGGGGAAACGTGGGGGTGCGCCAGACCAGTGTACGACGAATGGAGATGATGGTGGAGTTTTGGGAAGAGAAGTGAGGAAGCGAATGGAAGTGAGAAGGTTGCGGTGTGAAGTGGGCATGGAGTAGTTGGAGTCTTGGAGAGTATGGGATAGTGGGAAAGGTTGTTGTTGGGGATTGTTGGGGATTTGTGTTATGTTCTGGTTATGATTGTCCAACCCTGTCCTAATAAAATGGCCTTTTACGCTCAAGTACCTTGCGTGGACTGATTATTGCGCGATGCGGCCCCCGGGGGAAGTAAGACCAGCGGTCTAGTCTTCCCCCGGGGAATTCGCGCAATAGAAAGGACAGGGAAGGAAGGGGTGGGATAAGGGGTGGGGTCGTCAGGTAGGGGATAAAGGGGGGAGGAAGAGGGAGTCCTTCCTCTTCCTTTCCCCAGCGCCTCAGGGTGGGTTCAGCTAGTGGATCGTTGGCCACCTGCCCACCCGGCAATCACGTGACTAGTTGGAGATGTCATGTTTATTCAGCGTGCCAGTTTAGGACGGGTTGTGTGTGTGTGGGGTGGATTGGGGAGGGGGGAGGAGTCCATGACAGGCATACTCACCCTTCCGGGGAGGGGGATACTGGGGAAACGTGGGGGTGCGCCAGACCAGTGTACGACGAATGGAGATGATGGTGGAGTTTTGGGAAGAGAAGTGAGGAAGCGAATGGAAGTGAGAAGGTTGCGGTGTGAAGTGGGGATGGAGTAGTTGGAGTCTTGGAGAGTATGGGATAGTGGGAAAGGTTGTTGTTGGGGATTGTTGGGGATTTGTGTTATGTTCTGGTTATGATTGTCCAACCCTGTCCTAATAAAATGGCCTTTTACGCTCAAGTACCTTGCGTGGACTGATTATTGCGCGATGCGGCCCCCGGGGGAAGTAAGACCAGCGGTCTAGTCTTCCCCCGGGGAATTCGCACAATAGAAAGGACAGGGGAGGAAGGGGTGGGATAAGGGGTGGGGTCGTCAGGTAGGGGATAAAGGGGGGAGGAAGAGGGAGTCCTTCCTCTTCCTTTCCCCAGCGCCTCAGGGTGGGTTCAGCTAGTGGATCGTTGGCCACCCGCCCACCCGGCAATCACGTGACTAGTTGGAGATGTCATGTTTATTCAGCGTGCCAGTTTAGGACGGGTTGTGTGTGTGTGGGGTGGATTGGGGAGGGGGGAGGAGTCCATGACGGGCATACTCACCCTTCCGGGGAGGGGGATACTGGGGAAACGTGGGGGTGCGCCAGACCAGTGTACGACGAATGGAGATGATGGTGGAGTTTTGGGAAGAGAAGTGAGGAAGCGAATGGAAGTGAGAAGGTTGCGGTGTGAAGTGGGGATGGAGTAGTTGGAGTCTTGGAGAGTATGGGATAGTGGGAAAGGTTGTTGTTGGGGATTGTTGGGGATTTGTGTTATGTTCTGGTTATGATTGTCCAACCCTGTCCTAATAAAATGGCCTTTTACGCTCAAGTACCTTGCGTGGACTGATTATTGCGCGAGCGCTCCTCGGTGCGTTTCGGCCCTACTAATGACTGACAATACATGAACCGCAAGCAGCGTATAACTCACACTGTTGTTCGGCAGGGCTAGATGCACAAATGCAACAGGTTCCAGGATTCCAGTGAAAACAGGGGCGTTTTAAACATCTCTCCCCTTGCCCACTTTTCCAATATGTCTTGCTCAAGGGCTGTTTCACTCGGAGTCCAGGAGAGCCCGCTGTGAACAGTGTAACACCCTCTGCCCCGAAGAGGCTTCTGGGATCTTGTATACACTTGTCTTTATCTGCAATAGAGCAGCAAGGGTGCCATGCATATCGTGTTAAAATGGTACAAACATTAAATAAATCACTCATATCCATGTACACATAGCACTACAATAGATTGTAGCGTGGACAGTTTTTTGGGATGGGGCGTGGTCTTGACTATATAGTTCCCATCTTTAGACATTGTGCTCGCAAACGATTCCTAATATTTGAACAGGCCACACATGCCTTGGTGTTTTTGTGTCATTTAGGAATACTTCAGTACATCTCCTCCCGTACTTAAGGTGCGGCACACGTGATGCAAAACAAAGAAAACAAGTCTGAGATGGGCCTATTTGAGTTAACGAGCGTTTACCGTTAAACGCACTAATAATGAACCCAGCCACCTTTCTCACGATTTGGTAATGTGCCCCAGTCAGAAATTTTTTAATGTGGAAAGTTTTTACTCCTTAAACATGAGGATTAGTGCACCAGATTTTCCATTTATGCCAAGGTCTTTTAAGAGCAACTTATATTCTTTCTCTGCTGCTAAGAAGTGGGTACCAAGAGCAAGTCAGCGCTATAAAAGCAATTTAAATATATACATTAAAAATGTAGCATCTGGGAGCATCATAAGGAATGGCAAATCATGTAATTGGTATAAGGGGGTGGATATTTCAAAATGAAAAAAATCCGTTCTGTTGTTAGAAACAGGCACTCTCTAAACGTACACGCACATTAATATTATACGTTTATTCGAAGGATAAAACATTTGAATATGCATTGAATTATGTAGGGGCCAGGTCTATTAAATGCAAAGTACTAAATGTATATACACGCTGGCAATGGCCGCTGTGAGCTGGAAATGAGGGGTGCAGAAGAGTAGGTATTTCTCTCACCATTGAAGAGCATGGTCCGTCGGCTGACTGTCTGTGCGCCGCCAATAAAAGGATGCACCCTTTAATGCTCCCGGGGCTGACAGACTGGCGGCTCCTGCTTCCGGCCTGCCCTGGCCCCAGACGTGACACGCGGAGCAGCGCATGGTCTCCCAGGGCCCTGTCCCCTCAGCCCGGCCGCCCTCCGTGCCCGGGAGACCGAGATTGATGGATTTAAAGGGCTCCCTCCAGAAACACTAGACCGGCCCAGGGTGGGGGCAGCAGAGAGGGGTAGAGAGCGCGATATTAGCACGCGGCTCTCTATGAAATGTAATCTGCAGATCTAATTGACTTGCAGGAATATCCGTGTAAAAGGTGCAATGCTCAGACCAGTAGTTTTAAACTCTCGTAAAATGCAGTTATTTAATTGGTGACTGTTACTAAACGTAATGCTGTTGAAGTTAGCACATGATGCTATAAATAATAATGCCCCCTCCCTTGCCACGACCTGATATATCCAACGTCATGCAAACGGAGTAAGAGTTTTGTAACTATGCGGCATATAACATATTTTTGAATGGACAGAAGCGAATTTTGCGGTGTGATACAATGCGTGCTCTTTGTGTGCTTTGCAAATGTATTTTGCATGCGTGTGAAGGCGGAGTGCGATGTAATGGTTTTCGAAGTGAATGCGTGCGATGTAACGGTGCGTGCAATGTGAGGAATGCGATGTAGTGGTGTGCGTTGTGCTTGTTTGCGTTGGATCGTCATACATCCGCCGGGCCTGTGCAGGGGGAGTGAGTCATCATGGCGGGCCGACCTGTGATGGCACTGCTCCCTACAGGCGGTAAAGGTGCGGTCCAGGCATTGCATGGATGTTGGGTCTGCAGGGAACAAGGGTGTAAAGGAGGCAATAGGGAAATCCAGTGATTTGCGGCAGCTGGGAGTATCCAAGAGAAGCCTTTCAACTGACCCTTTATCAGCACCACTGGTTTGGAGGCGCCACTAACCTGCTGCAGAGTATCCTGCCGCGCACATAGCTTAATAAATCCCTCGCTGCTCCCCACTACCACACTGACTGCAGTGGTTTGCAATGAGCACCAGGCACAATAGCAATGCATCTGTGCCCTGCCTGATAGTGTTACTGGTAAAAACCAGCATTCACCACTGTTACTGTTTAGTACTTTTCTGTAGTGCTTTCTGAAAACAAACGACTCCCACTTCACGGCACTTTACACCTTATAAACCTATGATCCTTATGAGTATCACCCACCTAAACATCCTGCGGAAACAGGCTGCCTTTCAATAGTTTTCTGAAATTGTTAGTGGCCGCTATCCTTAACGAATGAATTCCACATGTGTTCTCCTACTAATAATTTGTTTCATGCATAGCGCTCTGTGCCATACTTCTGTTGTTAAGCACTTTTAGCTCTGTAAGTAATTAATTTGTGTTGCTGCTACCCAGAGGCGCAACTAGAGCCAAATTTGGGAGGGGGGGGGGGCTCTAAGAAAAAATTTCGGGGGGGGGGGCTGAGAGTGGAGCTGCAGGGGCTCTTAGAAGGGGCGAAACAACCGCAAGGCCTCATTAACATGCAAATGGTCTTTCAAAGACCTGTGAAGTATTCGGGTGCGGCAGTGTGTGTGCCCGGGATGCTGTCCTATCCCGGGCTGCCACACACGACGGGGGAGGCTGAAGCGCTTTGAGTTCAATGGATGTTGCGCGCCTGCTGCTACCCAGTTAATGGAACTCGCTATCTCGACCTAAGAAAGATGGACTACTGAGTTCGCCAGTCACTTGTGACCTGCAGATATCAGCAGTGAGCGCTAACTCGCCTTGGCAACTTGCAAGAGAGAGGGTGGCCAGATAGTGGAGACTCGCTAACCTCTGTTCTAGTTCGGCATAGGAACTCTAGGCGGGAAGAGACAGAACTGCAAAAATATTCCACAACTCTTAAAAAGTACACAAGTGCACAATATCAATTAAATGTATGTGTAAAGTTGCACACGTTTCGTCATTAACTCTATTACACATTCTTTCTGTTATTTATATACTACAATGCATTTAACGAATTAAATATCACATCCAGTGCTTGTCTGAAACTAGACACCTTTAAATGACAAAATAGCATCCACACACTGCCATGAACAAAGTGTACCTTATGCACAGCTTGAAGAGTTTTTTGTGAGACGACAGCTTATCACCAAATTGGAACATGGATTTATAATCTTTTTTTGCAGTTTTGTTTAGCGCATACTCAACCCAAACGTATTGGAGCGCTAGGTCTCACATTACTGAAAGTTTGAGCTATTTACGTTGCATTATTATTTGCAAATTCAATAGCTCAAACTTTCATTAATGAGAGACCTATTGCATTGCAAATGCTTGTTTAATAAAGCTATTCATTCTTTTATTGAAATAGGCAGGGTCTCGGCTCAAGTGAATAATGGTTTACCTTTGTTAAGAAAAGAAGAAAAGTTTAAATCATAATGTTCATCAAACCCTCTAATTATCAAATAGGTTTATACGCATTGCCCGCACAAAGAAAGGGGCGCTTGACCGCCACTCTAACATTACACAGGAGCACCTCAGTTTTAAGTGAGTACTGTAAATGATTGGATATGATGAATTGTGCTGTCTCTACTAATGTCATTAGCATATAAAATAGCGCTCTCTCATTCTCATCGAGTTTTAATTTAGAACAAACTTAGCTGAAAGGACTGATATGTGGAGTTAACCTGACTGATTCAGCTACAGGCGCTGCAAATTTAGCACAAAGTATTTGTGAGATCTACCAATACTTACATCTCACTCTGCTGACACCACCTCAGCCTTTTGTAAGTTAATTTAATGTTATGTACGGAATCATGAAACTAGGAAGAAATTAGACATGAGAAGAGGGGACTTCATTTATTCATTCCTTCCATTGAAATATTTAAACTCTTAAGAGCAAACCCACTCTCAGCATTCTATAAAACATACAAGAGAAAACCCATTCTCAGCCTCCTATACAACATTAGCCACCCAAATCCTCGTCATAGAGAATGTGTCTATTGCTTTCCCTAAATATGGAATATTTGTGGCCAACTGAAATGGCAAAATAACAATTTTGATGTGATCTATATGGATTAACTGATACATAAGTGTAGTAATCCTATTTGTCAATGTTTGGCTAAAAAGGTTTACGGACAGAAATGAATAGCGTAATAGCACTTTAAGATTCCGGGATAGTTGTAGATTTGTTGGGTTTTCAAAAGCTTACCCATTCATTAGATTTAAAAGAAGAAAGAATATTGTTGTCTAGAAGTAGATGATAAAATATTTTCCTTAATGTCGTTTTTTATTAAAACTATAAATGTTTTATAGAGCTCGGCCGGGAAGACCATAGTCTCCAAAGATCTCTGGGTTTCTGCCACTTCTCCGCTTTAGGGATGCAGCGTGCAGCTGACAATGAATCGGGCCAAAGGAGCTGCGAGGCTGCATTGCTGAGTCCAGCGCCGTCTTCAAGACTGCTGTCTACAAAAGATGTGAGGACCTGGGCTGTGGATGTGCCACACCGTTGGGGTGATGTGGCAGTTCGGAGGGCTGCAGGGGCAATGTGGGTCTTTGCTACGTGTCCAATCCTCACAGCAGCGGCGATTTGTAGGTTCTGCTCGGGGATGCGCTGCTCAGCAGACAAGATGCATTACTTCCACTGGCAAGCACCTTAGGCTTACTTCTAAGGGTCCGGGGCTGGGTTGGCACCGCTTTGTAGGGTAGGGTCACAGATGGCAGAATCCAGGTGCAAGGTTGTTAGAAGCTTTTTACCTTTTATGTCCCCAAGGCTTCAGATCAGAAGGCCAGCCAACTAGCCCTTTCAGTCACTCTGGGTTCAAGTGATACAAGTCCTTCTCACCCAGGCAACAGGGCAGCAGGCCAACAGGCAGGAAGGAAGCAGTTCAACACAACAATCAGGAGTCCAGCAGAGTGCAGTCCAGCAAACTGGCAGCCATTCAGCAGCACAGCAGTCCTTCTTTATGGCAGAGTAACCACAGGTCCAGAAGTGTACTGAAGTGGTGGTGTCTGAGGTCCTTCTTTTATACCCAGTTGTGCCTTTGAAGTGGGGAGAAGCTTCTTAGAGGTATACCTTTGAATAGCACAGATGCCCTGCCTTCCCAGCCCTGGCTCCAGGCTAACTACAGGGGGTATGCAGCCTTTTGTGTGGGGACAGAACACAGTCTATTCATGTGTAAGGGAGGCTGGGCCCAGCTCCTCCCTTCCATCCTGTCAGTGATGGCCCATTTGGTCAAACCTAGGTTCCCATTGTGTGTGGCTGTCTAGGAGGATTACACAAAACCCACATGCCAACTACACCCTGTCAGGCACCAAAATGGCCAAGTCAAGAAAATGCCAACTTTCTAAAAGATGCATTTTGAGGATTGTAATTTATAATCCAACTTCACATTAAATTAGGATTTTAAATTAGCATTCCTGAGAAACCAAACTTGAAGGGGTTACCTCTTCCCATTTGGAAATGACACCTATAAAATGTAATGAGACAACTCCAATGTTATCCTACGGGAGAGATAGGCCTTGCAGTAGTGAAAAATGAATTTAGGAGTCAAGAGTACATGTCCAAATTTGTAAATACACTGCACCCTGTCCTAGGGGCTGTCCTGAGCCCACCTTGGGGTGACTTACATGTATTAAAAAGGAATGTTTGGGCCTGGCAACGGGTTTATTTTGCCAGGTCGACATCGCAGGTTAAACTGTACACATAGGATCTGCAATGGCAGGCCGGAGACATGTAAAAAGAGAAACTTAAGTGGGTGGCACAATCAGTGCACCAGGCCCACTAGTAGCATTTAGTTTACAAGCCCTGGGTACATGTAGTGCATGTTACTAGGAACCTATAAGTAAATAAATTTGCCAATTGGGGATAAGCCAATTCTACCATGTTTTAAGGAGCGAGCACAAGCACCTTAGCACTGTTTAGCAGTGGTAAAGTGTACAGAGTGGTAAAGCCAACAAAATCAAATTCAGCAAAAAGGGGATGGTGAAGGCAAAAAGATTGGGAATGACACTACAGAAAGGGCCAAAACCAACACTGCCACAAAACACAGAACAACAATGGGAACCTAAATTATTTACACCACTACCTGTCATGATCTAATGATTTTCTAGTGTATACCTCAATTAGGTGATGAATCACAAGGAAAAGAAACAAAACTTAAAAAATATAGTAATTATTTCCATCTGTATTAATTACCGTGGACCCGGGGGCCTATTCACAAAAGTAAATTTAGTTTTAAATGTAATGTTATGACCAAATTTACCTCAAATATGCAATTAACAAAGAGATTCCTGTCAGGCATCTGTGGATTTACAGATGCTGAGATCTCTGTCCAAATGCAAAGTCTTCGCACCCAGAAATCCCTCCTACGGGTTAAGACTTAGGGCATTCTGGTTCTCTGTAAGGCGTAGTTTGCCTTGGAAGTTTGTGAAGGCACATACACCAATGTTTGTGTGCACTCCAACTTCTATCATTCCCTTTCCCAGCTTACAAAGGGTTGTATTTTTCTCCTTTCACAAATTCCTTTTGAGGGTGGGAAGCAATGGTGTAACATTAGCTCTTGCAGCCCTTTAGATGAGGGGTGACCCCTGAGCTCCACGGGTCCCGGCTGGCACTGTGCATGGGTGGCGAGCCCCTGGTCTGAGAGCTTCTGACTGGGTCCGTTTGGGGGGTAGAATCCTTGTACTTTGCTTGGGGTCCCCCTTAAATATTGTTACACTACTGTATTTTCACTCCAGAGAAAAAAGAAATGTGCATTTACACAGTAGAACTTATTTCCACTGTACAGAGTTCTACGCTATGGAGAACTTCACACAGTGTGAATGGATTTTATACTTGGAAATCATGCGATTTCCCAAGTCATCTGTTTTGAACCCTGCACCACAGGCAGCTTTGCAGGTGAATTCCTATTCGAACTTGCGAATTCCAAGAAGTAGCAAAACTACAGAAACCTATTTTTAAATCGCAGATTTTGAAATATGAGTTTAATTTCACTACTTTTTGTGACTCAGCCCCCATAAATTGAACAATGCTTTTGGCTTCTATTACTCCTTTTTCTTAATTAATTTTGATTTGTGTTCATTCGTGGGGCACTATCACTTGTGAGAAGAACAGAGATGAAGGTTATGTTCAACCTCCTAACCTTTCATGTATTATCAATAATGCAACGACTAAAACTAATTTACAAATAGGTGTGTTTATTTCATTTATTCATGCATGCTAGTGCCCATTGCATCGCTGAATTTATTTGCTTTCACAGAACCTAAAGTTCGAGTTCCAGCCCCTGTTCTAGTAGAAGCCATAGAAAGTAAACACGGTTTGCCTTCTCTTCTTAACACTGAGTTTGCCCCCCCTCATACCAAGGGTTGCAAAGGCAATGCTAGGGGTCACAAGGGGCAAGCCAGTAGAAGCAGCTGTGACCCCTAAATGACGTCTATTCTTCTGTGTTCAAATGACAAACTGAAACATTTGTGTGAAGTGGTTCAGGAGCCGTCGGCAGTCGTATTTGGACAGTCCTCTTCCCACCCTATGTCAGGATAGTCCTTGTCTTGGATACCATGAAGTCGGTCTTGACAGTGCGCATTCCGATGAACCTCTGTGAGAGAGACCAGTGCATACGTCCTTTGTGAAAGACACCTTCATCTCTCTGTTGGTGGGATTTGCCTTGCTGACGGGTGACATGGTTCCAATCCATGCATCACCCTTTGTCGCTGGGCATGGTGTGATAGACCTCGACCCACTACTGGTCTCGTTCCGCAGTTTCAATGAAGTGGACTTTAATCTTGAGAGGTACAGAAGCATGTATTAACCCCATGGGGGCATATCAACAAGCAGGCGATAAAAAGTTATCGCCACTTTTGCGGCCGATTTCGGCCAAAAAGCGGCGATAATTTTATCGCCTAATCAGCAAGGTCACGCTAACGCGTGAAAATTGCTTTAGCGTCAGGATTCCTAACGCCCAGCTTTGCATCTCTAATGAGATGCAAAGTGGCCGTTCCTGACCTGGCATGACAGGAGAAATGTTGCTAAGCGACATTTCTCCTATCAGCAAGCCTAACGCTATGAAGCATAGCGTCAGGAAAAGTAGCGATAACCCCTGTTATCGCTACTTTCTTTACGCCTGCTTCAGGACTGACTTAGCCATGATATCCACCTTCCATAGGATATCATGGCTAAGTTTGTGAGTCCCTATCAACTAGCTAACGTGAGATTATCGCTGGGTTTCTAGCGATAATCTCACGTTAGCCAGTTAGCGCTAGGATTTTTATCGCTGATGAGATAAGCGTTGCTAATAGCACGCTATCTCAGCGATAAAAATCGGCGCTAGCCGGCGATAATTATCCGAGCGCTAAGCGCGCTCAGCGATAATTATCGCCGGTTGTTGTTGATATGCCCCTTAGTGCTGTGTTTCTCTTTAGCATGATCAAAAGACTCTTTTCTCCTGTTCAAGTCTCATACATCTATGAGACACTAGGATCCGCTGCCCTTTGAACCAGATCTCTCCTTTCATTCTAACTGCAAACAGAATGAAATAATGCAAACTGAGGCCTGGCGGCTCCCCCAAGTAAAGGATAGGCCTGAATAAAATGTAAATTAGGTTGGTGTAATTCAAAATATGTTCTGTATTTATGCATTCCACTGGATAAGTGACAGTTCCGAAGTTATGCCCTTTTGTCACTTTGCATACTTACGCACTATTTGCAAATAAACATTACCACAAATACATGGAAACAACTCAACACCAAGGGCTATTCACTGTTCTTTAGGGTTTTTTTGCACCTTTTTGCACAAAATGCCATCTTGCATCAAAAAATGATGCAAGACCGCATTTCATTCCAAAAATTTGTGCTTAATGAATTCTTTTTATTTGGTGTAATCATGCATAATGTCACATCATTTGGCCAAAATCTCATATAAATACGCAAAAGCAAATTATGTAAATTTCAAATACCCGTACCGGGGTCTTGAGGTTGAGTGAACATATGCCCTTTCTATTAGGAAACATGAAGAGAATACGTTGCCGGACTGTAAATCCTTAAATCAAGTCTCCAAAAACAGTTTGGAATTAGGAAGTTCAGATCCTTCAATTAATCCCAGAGATCTCAAGTTATTTTGTTGGAAGAGCCCCTTCACTTCTTCAGCATGCACAATTTGCTCACTGGATGTCACCTTAAGTTGCTGCAGTGCTATTCTTAGTTCCTTCACCGTATCTTCCCGCGCCAACATACACCACTCTGCCTCTTTAACCCTATCTATAACATTTCTCAGGTCATGTTTTAGGAGGTAGACATCCAGTCACACCTCCCCCATGTTGGTCTCTAAAGCCTGCCTTGCTGGATGACTGTATAGTAATAAGTACCAATTGAGGAAGAGGAGTTCATCTTGGACTTGCTGAAGCTAGCCAGTTGTGAATGCGAAACTCCCAGGTGGGTCAGTAGCCAGAGCAAATGATTTGATGAACAGCAAATAATGCTAGTCAAACTACCCCTATTTCTGCAGTACGAGTTGGGTAGGTTGTCTCACAGATGGTTCATAATAAAGCAGTGCAACCCTTTTGCAGAAATCAAATCCAATTACAGTACACTTCCCACTTTGAGAACCTGCTTACATTTTACATTTATGTCTTGAAGCCTGCCAAGTCTTTGGTGCGTTGCTCTCTGTGAAAGTCTGCTGCCTCTAGATTACAGCATGTAGGCCCAGTCCCCCCGCCCCCCCCCCGATGGTAGCATCCACAGCAACTTCCAGCAGTTGTGGGGGGGAAGTACTTTCCAGAAACAATCAGTCTTGCCAGTGGGCCGGGTTCACTAGTCCATGCCCAACGAGCAACTCAATTGCATTTCATAGTATTTGCCTCCTCTTGGGCCCAGCAGCTTCTCTGGTGGTCAGCTCCACAGAATTAGATAGGGCAAGTTCACTGCCTCTACCTAGGGCCTATGCTAATCCTTGGCCTTACACCCAGTCTTCATGTTTCTTCCACAAGTTGAGCACCCCAGGTACACTCAGCCCTGGCCCAATCACACCCTGCGGAGGCTGTAGGCCCATCTTCACTATTATGACCGCAACCAATGGAATGGTCACTGCAGCCGCTTGCCTTGTGTGATGGCCTGGACAGAGCTTTTTTCTTGAAGACTGTGGTCAAGTCGGCTCCAGGTCCAGCTGCAAACCACCCTCAATGTGCAACTGCAACCACACTGCAGCGGGGTAGTCTTATTTCCTCAAAACTTTCCAGGCCTCACCTAGGCTTCACCGCAATGTCATGCCAGGTGGCAGATCCTCAGGTATCTATCCTTTACTTACTGCAACACAAAGTTTCACTTCACCACATCAGGCAAATCTTTGAGAATAAGAAGGGCATCATTTAACCGTACGAGGTACACTATGGGGGGTGATATTGAAGGATTTGTGGTGTGACTGTGGGTGTGCTAGAAGAAAGTGCCCATCATCCTGCACTTCTAACCACGTCCCCATAAACAATATCTTGAAAAAATGGGGACAATCTTTCAGTCCCCCATGCAAGCAATGGATGAGCAAATTTGTCATTTAAAAAAAGAAATAATATACAGGCGAAATAAGTGGAGAAAATATCATTGATACTCTTTGTTATCTTTCTGAGATTGCTAAAATCTCAAGATGGGAAATTTTGAAGGAATAATAGCTATTCATCTGATGTACAAAGCCATTTTGCAGTTTGTGAAAGTAAAAGGTATTTAAAAAAAACTTAAACTCATTTCTGATTCAGTAACACAAATTGCTATTTGGAAGGGGCGTGTTAAGAGCGTGGCCTCCAAATTGAAATTAATGTATTGGTCAAAATTTTGTGAATGAAACCCCGTCACAAAATACAGAAAGGGTGTGTTAACCCATTCACAAATAGGAAGGAATTCCCACGGGACTCCTTTTCTTTGGTGAATGTTCATAAAGATTTGTAGGGATGAAGGGAGTGTTTCACGGGACCACTGCTCTCAAACAAATGAAAACAAAACCTTTTCTCTTTAAATGCAGGCACATTTCCTTTAACGGGAAATAGCAACATTTTCTTAAAAAAAGGTGACTTTATTTAAAATGCAATCATAGACATGACGGTCTGCTGACTCCAGCAGGCCACCATCCCTGCGATGGCATCCAATCGTAGTGAGTCACAATTTACGACCTATTGGATGAATATTGTTGAAGTGGGTCAGACTGCAACCCACCATGATTTGGAATTTTGTGAATTAACGTATTAGTACATAGGTCGATTCATAAAATTCCTCGACATCCACTAAAGTCAGTGTTCAATTTGCAACCATTATTTTGCAAATGGAAGTTTTGAATCTCAGGCCGCTAGTTTTTAGTTCTCCACTAAACATAGCAAGACATGTAAAATTATGTGAGATAGCACATCTTTACACTTGGAACTCATTGTTAACAAATGCTACAACATATAATGTACTTTGTATGTGTTTCTTTTAAATTTTGTATCCATTTAGTTAGTTATGTCTAGCACCTGACAGGCTGGTTTCACTATTAACACATTCCACAGATGAGACATCTTGTAAGGACCGAAACCCATACTTTTATTCTTTTTTACTAATTTTTATGCTAACCACATGAGGTGCGAGCTATCGACTGTAAAAGCCCATTAGTGTGTTTGTGGACCCTTTGGTGTCCACAGGGTGTAGGCACCATTTGAAGCCTGAGGGCATTCAGTGCGCCCCTGTGGGCACTCCTGGGTCTACACGCCTTCTATGGATTCCCCACCCCCTGTTTTCAGATTTTACAGCTTGGTTCCTTGTGTGAGAGGTAGCCCAAAAGTTCTCTGGGTTTGTGGTTCCAAACTGTCATCATTCAGAATCAAACTCAGGGCCAGCTTCAGGACAGTGCAACTGGTGTGGCTGCACCGGGCTCTGACCTTGGGAGGGGGCGCTGACCTCAGGGGGGGTGCTGTGCTGAGCAATACCTTACCATTCAACACTCGTTCTGCACAGTTCCTAGTGCATCCAGCTTTCAGACAGCAATAAAAATGTCAAGCTAACTTGTGATTAATGTTCCTGTTAGAGAGAGAGATTGAAGTTTTGTCTAGTGGTGTTAAGTAGTGCAGAGGGTTAATACGCCTGGTGCAAAGAACACATCCCGTGCAGATCACAAATCTGTATTTTGTATGAGGAGCTGAGTGGATTACTGCTTTTGTCACATAGATCCTTGTGTTACTGCAGTACATAAGATACATCCCTTATATAGAACAGTGACTGTTACAAACTGTCATCAAAGTGCTGCATGCAAACCACATAAAATAGTTAGGACGTTATGTTTTTTTTCTCCAGTTTTACATCATCTATTCCTAATGTTGCTTAAAAGGGTTGGTTTAGTTAGATATACATTCATATTAGACAAGCCAGCGTTTACCAGTGCTTTAAAACAAATCAAATGTATGTGAGAGTGGGGCTATGTAGTGATCACTTTTTAAAAAAGCAGGCCCTGATCAAACTAATCACTTAACTTCTTCTATGCTGAAGCATGCACCCAACCATTGCTGTGGTGCCAGTGATCCATAGCTATTAACGCAGGTAGTGTTGATCGAAGTGGTATAATCATGAGGATCAGATTTACTAGTGTTGGAAAGTCATCCTGTGCCCTAACTCTTGATAGAAGGCTAAAAATACCATTCAAAGACTTCCTAGAATGTTATTAATAAATCCAACAATATGATATTGTTGAATTTCCCATAAAATGTACAGACAAGAAGTTTAAAGACTTTCTTGTTTGTAAGCCCAGATTCAGCCTTCCAGTGGTCTGTCCTGATTGGTCAGAGTTAAGTGGATTAGCCAGGTTTCTTTGAAGGTGATAAAGTGCCCCTGGGGTTAACCAGGTCTGCAGGTTGGGCAGTGTTCTGTTACACAGGAATGCCAGAGCAGGGGAAGGAGTCATAAACAATGGACTTCAAGGGAAGGGGAAGACACCAGTGTAATTTCCAACTCTACTCTTTTGAACCCAGCCAGATGCTAGGCTTAAGGAAGTAGTAGATGCAAGGGGGAGAGACTGTGGAGATTAGCCCTCCTTGGGGTGTGTTTATCCAGCTCTTCTCTCCCTGCTGGAAAATCAGCCATTATGAATTTGGAAGAATTGGTGCACTCTGGGACAACATATTGCCACACTCTGCAGGAAGTGGTCATATTTTTTGGGTGGTACCCTGCACCCCATTGGTCGAGTGACCTTCTGCTTGACCCAGAGAAATTGGAATAAGTATGTGAGAGGGCAGAGCCTCTCAGATCTGCTGCTTGAAACTTAAGAAAGCAAGCTGTGAGGTTTGATGTGCATTTCCTAAGGCCTGCACTCTAAAGCTTTGCACCTTCTGCACCATCTAGAACTACAGTCCTGTGGACTTCCTTGCTGCAAAAGGACTAAAAAGTGGACTCCCTGCAAGCTACATGTTAACAGAGCTCACCTGGACATCACCACTAAGAATATTCAACCTGGAGAACTACCAGTGGATTTGTAAGGGTTTTATCTAAATGGATTGTGGGAACTGAAGTCCTCAACTTTCAAGTACGATCTTGGAGATTCCAGACCCTTGAGTGAATTCGAGACAATTTGGGACTGTGAGAAGTTGGCCTGATATATGGTGTCCACTAATTAAAGTGGGCACCTTGCACCCGTCCAAACGACCCTTATGATGTATGAGGTCAATGATAGCCTTTGGAAAGCTATCCTAGTGGTAGCTGTGGAGAGCAGCCTTCAGGCTTAATCTTGAAGGAATGTAAAGCAGCTTGTTTTACCAGAAAATCACCTCCTGAATGATTAAATGAAAGAGAATCACACAGTAGTTATATAAAAATATGTATATATTAATATAATACTCTCTGCTATCCTCTACACGAGGATAGAACACAAAGTAAATAATAAAAGATCAGTAGAACAGTTGTAAGTAGCACAATACATAGTGGGCTTCAGGGGGAGACCAATCCATATACTAAAATAGTGGTATAACAGTCACGACTGGGATCAAGACAAGATCTAGAGCCCGTAGGGGGCGCTAGGTGGCGCCAGACCAAGATGGCCGCACCTTCGTGAGGCTCTGGTGACCTGGCCCATATATCCGTCATTGATTAGCGGTCCGCACATTCCCTGTGCTATACAAAGATCAGCCTGCGTGGAGGGTAAGGTCCGACACCCTCGCTGAAAATTCCGGACCGATTGGTGCAGGGACGGCGGCGCTGTGGGCTCGGAGGTCCGTCAGGGGCCTGAGCAGCGGACTTCCCTGGAGCTGAGAGCTGGGCGCCAGCGCGACGCGAGTCCGAGGCCGCCACGAGGGACAAGGCCGGGAGCTGCCTGCAGCGCTGGACCCGATCGCGGAGTGCTGGTTTGGCGTGCCCGGGGGCCGGAGGGAGCAGTTGTGAGCCGGGAGGTACTGAGGGGTCTGGGGACCACGCTGTTTCCCTGGCCCGCTGGGAGTGCTATATCCTGCGCTTCAAGAGCTGCGCGGCACCCTGGAGACCGCGCTTCCCGTGCCATTGGGTGATCATCTGAGAGCCCCGAGGCGGAGATCGCTGGAGCGGGGATACAGACGGTGGAGATCTGAGGTGTGTGCCGATGCCCCTAGTGCTGCTGGTGCTTACTTCCTGACATGATGCCTGCGCTCCCTGGTGCACTGTACATAGAGGGGTGAGCCCCTCTGGGATCCTGGCTGGCTCGAGGCGGCGCCTTCCCGGCCAGGGTGTGGATACTTGCGCGCTTCGGCTTCATGGAGGGCAGCACCGAGAAGTTGCGGACTGATTGCTTCCTGGTGTGACTGCGGGGCGAGCTGCATGAGCCTTGGCCCTTATTGAGTCTTCAGGAGGTATCTGGTGCCCCGCGGTGAGCTGGGTTCATCCCCTACAATCTTCCTGCACCTTCCTGTACAGTATGGCTGCCTCCCCCCTCCGCTGCATAGACGCAGGCTAGCATTGGTGAGACATGTGGGGGTCGTTGAGGCATATAGTGGACTATTTCTGCACTTAGGGAAGCTGCCCCGGGGATTACTGGAGCTGACGCGGCAGACAGCAGGATGATGCCCCTGTTCCCCCCTGGATCGGGCCCGGGCGGGCTTTGATCGTGCCCGTGGTGCTCGTGGGGGGTGCCACTGGAGTGCTGGCTGGCGGAGACCGTCGCGCGCCCCTGAGATTGCTTCCCCGGTGGGGAGGACGGCGATAGATAACAAGCGGCCGCCCTACTGTATAAGGCGCCCTGCGAGGCCGGAGCAGGCCTGCCACGATGCGGAAGACGGATGGACGGCAGCAGCGGCTGCATTTTGAATCTAAGAAGACGGGCACTCGATCGGCAGCTGAGGGGACCCCAGGGCAGGAGCTGGAGACGGCGCCTGACCAGGCGGCGGGCCCGGATAATGAGGTCAAAGAGATGTTGAAGGGGCTGCAACAAAGCATGAACGGTCTGTCGGGGAAAATGGACACGATGAATACCAGGCTTGACTTTCTCGTTTTAAAAGTTGATAAACACGAAGAACAACTGAAGGAGGTGGAGCAGCGCATTTCTGATACTGAGGACCGCACAGGTACCATGGACAAACAAATAACGCAGATGGACCGCCTCCTGAAGGTTATTGCGGCGAAGAACGAGGACTTAGAGGCATGTGACACTTTTGGGATAAGGGAATGATGTGAAACTTGTCATAATGCCAGGTCCCCTCCCTACACTCCCTCTCCAGGCTCCCGCCTGGGTAGCGGCTTTTTGCCACTGAGGGGAGGAGAAGAGGGGAGGGTTAGTTGGTTCCACAGGCGCCCCCACCATGGGCAGTCCCCTACTGGGTGGGAATGTTTTTGATTCACAATTGACCCGAAAGTTGGGGTCGCGGGGTTGTTGGGGTGGGGGGGATGTCTGAATGCCAGCACGGTTGGGGTGCTGTTGTGGGTGGGAGGGAGCACAGTTGTTGGGATGTTAGATTTTATGGGGGGAAAGCGGACGGAAAGGGCGGAATCAGTACCAGCTCAGATAACTACGGATGCCAAGGACCGCAATATCCAGGATACCCTTGTACATGGGCTGGGGACGGCGCTGGGAGTTAGACCTCCATGCTGTAATTCATTGAGCATTTACATCCCTGTCTGCACGCACGCCCTGCATTGACCAAATTGACATTGGTTTCCTGGAATGTTAGAGGGCTGGGTGACCGCCGCAAGCGACGGCAGATCCTCTCATACCTTGATAGGCACCAAGTCAATATAGCCCTGCTCCAGGAAACACATATGGATCCTAGGGACACTCCGACGTTTGGCAGCAAATGGGCCTCGGAGCGGATTTTCTCGTCCTATTCTACATACGCTAGGGGCACGGTGATCCTCATAAAACGGGGCACTCCATTTGTGTGTGCGAGGGTGAGGGCTGGTAGGGATGGGCGGAGCTGTATGATGTGGGGCACGCTTGGCACGCAGTCTGTGGTGCTGGTGAATTGTTATGGCCCGAACACTGACGACCCAGACTTTTTACACTCGCTCTGGGGGCAGATCGCGGAGGTAGGGGCCACGCACGTGCTATGGGCCGGGGACTTTAATACAGTCAGCGACCCCCTGGCGGACAGATCCGGCGCGCTCCCACACCATTATACCCGTAGCCAGGCAGCGATGGCTGGGCTCCTCGCGCATGGGGGTCTTACCGACCTCTGGCGCTTCACTCACCCGACGGGGCGTGAGGGTACTTATTACTCGACGGTGCATGCTGCCTGGTCGAGACTGGATTATTGGCTGGGGTCCAGGGGGTTGTGCCATTGGGTCTGTGTCGTGGACCACCTTGCACGCACCTTCTCTGATCACTCGCCTGTGTACCTTACGCTGGGGATACCGAACCTTATTGCCACTCCTAGATGCTGGAGACTCGTCCCGGGTGCACTACTGGATGAGGTGTTTAAGGCTGAGCTAGAGGAGGATATTGTTGGTTTCATTGCTCGCAACAGGGGATCGGTGACACGGGTGGGCACGCTATGGGAGGCCTTTAAGGTCACCATCAGGGGCACTTGTATGGCAAAGAGCTTTGGAGTCTTGAGGGACATGCGGCAACGTCTTCGACTGCTCGAGGGTCAACTAAAAGTTCTTGAGGCGGATATCTGGAGCGAGGACTCGGGGGAGGGGAGGGCTAAGTTGCGCAACACCATTACAGACTACAAGTCCACTGCGGACCGGGAGGCAAGATTTAGGGGACAATATGTCACGGCCAGGCAATATGGCGAAGGGGGCAGGCCAGGGCGCGCTCTGGCCCGCGATATTCGGCAACCAAGGTACACTAATTATGTTCTGGAGATAGAGGATGCACAGGGGGGTAGACATAGGGATGGCTTAAAGATTCTGGACACTTTTACTGCCTTCTACGAATCACTGTATACGTCTAAAGGGGTGAATACGGCAGACTTCGCTGCCTTCTTTGGGGACATAACCCTGGGATATCTTAGTGGGAGGCAGCGGGAATTTCTTGCTACTCCATTCACGCTAGAGGAGATGCAATCGCCCAGATGCCCACCGTGAAGGCGCCCGGATCCGATGGCCTGCCGGCTGACTTTTACAAATCATATTTTGACCAGATTGCACCGGTGTTGCTAGAGGTCTACTCGGAGGCGTTGGAGGCGCAGATATTGCCTGCCACAATGAGGGAGGCCCTAATTATATCCCTGTTGAAGCCTGGGAAACCCCCTGACAAGTGTGACTCCTACCGGCCCCTATCATTAATCAATGTCGACACCAAAATTTTAACTAAAATGATAGCAAACCGCTTGAATCTCCTCATGGACAAGCTGGTGTTACCGGACCAGGCAGGTTTCATCCCTGGTAGAGCGACGTCCCATAATCTGCGCACTCTGTTCTCTATCATGCATCAGGTTGCTCCGCACCTCCCCTTGGCTGCCGCTTTTCTGGACGCTACCAAAGTGTTCGATTCGATCGAGTGGGACTATCTCCACGCGGTTCTGCGCAACATGGGGTTCCCGGTGGGCTTCTCTGCTATGATAAGGTTGCTGTACACTGCTCCTGTAGCTAAAGTTATGGTAAATGGCCATACCTCCACAGCTATACCACTCTCCCGGGGGACCAGACAGGGTTGCCCGCTGTCGCCTCTGCTGTTCGCGCTTGCTGTTGAGCCGTTGGCGGCGCGGGTACGGCAATATCACCGGGACAAGGCACTCAGCTGCCCCTTACGTCCTGTGCTCATCTCGCTCTACGCGGACGACATGACCCTCTATGGAATAATCTTAATCCGCTGCTGAGGGAGTTTGTACGGTTCAGTGGACTCTCGGGCATTCACATTAATTGGGCCAAGTCCCAGATCTTCCCGCTTACCTCGGCCGTGTCGCGGTTCCAAACTGATTTTCCGCTGGAGTGGTGCGATACTACAGTGAGGTACCTTGGGGTACAGATCTCCGCGGATCGGGAGGAGCTCATGAGGGACAATTATGGACGGACGTTAGAGGCAATGAAGGATACTATTACATGCTGTATTGCCTTGCCTCTGTCCCTCGCGGACAGAATATCCCTGATCAAAATGGTGATCCTGCCGAAACTGTTATACTTCTTCATGAATATCCCCTATCATCCGGGAAGGGTATTCTTTGCCGTACTGCGCACTGAGCTCTTGCGGCTTGTGTGGGGGGGAAAGCATGCACGTGTCAAGTGGGACGTCCTGGCTCGCCCATACGCGGAGGGAGGCTTGGACCTGCCTAATTTTGAACTGTATTATCAGTGCGCCCAGGCTCATTATGTGCACTATTGGATGAGCGGACCGCGTTACACGGCGCATGTGGCCACGGAGCATTGGCTTGTTGACCCTGTTCCGCTGGCTGGGGCATTGTGGCGGCCTATCTCCTGTCGAGAGCGCAGCCCCGATATTGTTGACTGCACGGGCCGAGCTTGGGAGTGGATCGCGAAACAGACGGGCGTGTTATTGTTGTACTCCCCGCTGCTCCCTCTAGTGTACCACCCCCGCATGCCTCTTTTGCAGGAGGGAGTTTTTAACGTGCTGAAGCAGCATAGGGGGCTGCATACGTGGGGGGACCTATATAGAAACGGCAGATTTGTCACGCTGCAACAGCTTTGCTCTGACCCCCCCACCCTCCACAATGGAAACCTTCCTTTATATCAGGCTCCGAGCCGGAGTTCGGGCCATCACTCCGGACTATCCGATGGAACCGTTGACATCGCCCCAATTACATACCGTGCTGCGGGCCGTGACTGCCTCTCACCTGGTGTCGGTCCTGTACCGGTCCCTATACTCTGGGAAGGAATATGCGCAATGTGCCGCGCGTGGCAAATGGGAGGGAGAGCTGGGATGACCATTGACGGATCGTGAGTGGCTCTTTAGCTGCAAACAGACGGGGCAAGTGTCCGCTAACAGCAGGCTACGTGTCACGCACTATAAGTTTGTTCAGCGCTACTACTACACCCCCGTGAAGCTGCATAGGTTTGGGCTGAGGGGGGACACTAGGTGTGATCGCTGCGGGGCCGAGGATGCGGACATGCTGCATCTGGCGTGGGCATGCCCCTCGGTGTCTGAATTTTGGTCTCTGGTGTTCGACGCGGTAGGTAAAATGATTGATACCCCTCTGACGCCGGCCCCGCAAATGGGTATTTTGGGATGTACGGAGAGCATTCCGGCTCACCATAGAAGATTCACTTCTTTTTGTCTCCTTCTGGCCAAACGTAAGGTGGCCTGCAGATGGGGGAGGGGACTTGCCCCTAAGTTCAAGGGCTGGCTGGAGGATCTGATTCACTTGCAGGAAGAACTAACTTTATATGCGGACCTTCTGCCGGTCGCCTCCAGGCCCAGGGATATTTGGGACCCGCTTAGGGGATATCTGCTTCGGACCCCTCTGACACGGAGTGCTGCTGTCGCTTCTGCACCCGAGGCTGACTGAGCGCTGATGCAGTCTGGGACTGGGGGTGGGGTGTGGTGCCCCTGTCGCCGGGTCCCTTTTACATGTACGTACGGCTTAGTCCCCTGTGGCCTGGACTCAATATGGGAGGGTGTGATAGGCGAGGGTGTGGATGTGTCGGTGGCCAGGGCCTCTGGGCGTGTGTGCTGGTGGAGGTCTGGATCCGGTGAGTGTGTGACAATCGTGCCCCTTCATGGTGGTCTATGGTATCTTCCTCTGTTAAATGATGTGGTACCACTGAATGTCTTTCTTATGTCTTTGAGCTGGTTTTCGCTGTTCACGGAGCTGTTTGGACTCTATGTTTTCACGCGGCCGGCCATGTTGGTTTGTAGGCGGCATGCTGTGTTCACTCTACAACCTGTGATGCTATACGATTCCGGTTTATGCTGCCAGCCCCAGTGGGGTTGTAGGCGATCAACGGCTGTGTTCACATTGCTGTCCTTTTGTTGTAATAAGGATTTAAAAAAATAAATTAAAAAAAAACAGATCTAGAGCCCGTAGAATCGCTGGGACCCCAAGGAACCATCCAAGGTGTGTAGACAGAGACCCCACGGAGGCCGGGTGCAGTGTGGGAACACGACCGGGTGCTCCGTACAATTCTATGGGGAAGTCGCGGTGACACTTTTAAAGTTTAAGGACCCTTCTAGGAGGACTTCGAGCGAACCTTTTAGAACGTAAGAGTTTGAAGAGCCACCCCACCCGTGGATACCAAAGTACCCGAGTTACGTATCCCACAGGAGCCGGGATGCATGGGTCTGTAGTGGCGTTGGAAACTCTTGTGGTTCTCAATGGAAGGCTGTGAAGAAGTACTGCTGCCATCAAGGTGAAAAGGGTTCAGTGGAATCCAAGCCTGGAATCTGGAAGGAAGGAACCTGAAAGCAGAGGGAATAGAGTCTGGGTCACTTAAGAGTGACCAGGGGCTCTGTAGATGAATGCCCATTGATGTCGGGTGCTTCAGGTGCCAGGAAGGGATGCTTGACTCTGCAGCCACGAGGACCAGGAGATGTCGAGGACAACCAGGAGCCAGAGGTGAGCCGTCCCACAAAGGATGTCGAGTGCTTAGGGGTCGGTGTCCGGCGGGAGCACCAACAAGCCTTGGCAAAAGCAACCCAAGCAGAAAGGTCAAACAGGTTACGGTGTGGACCAGCAAGGTCCAGGGGACTCATCAAGCAATGGGGAATCAGGGCACATCTGGAGCAACCATGAAAGCCCAAGAAAAATCAAGAGGATCCTCAGGAGGACCCACAGGCCGAATGACCAGGAGTCGCAAGGGGACCTCAAGCAAGATTGCAAAGTAGCAACCCACGGAGCACTCTGTGCGAGGAGGCCAGAGTTCTTTGGTGCAAATACTGCGCAGGGTTAGGACTACATGGAGTCCAATGCAAAAGCTTGGGAATCACCAACAAGCATATGCACTTGCAAATAGACGCGGTGCACAGGGGTTTGGGTTATGCAGTCTCCACAAGGGATACTGGCTCAAACTTGGTGAGGGAACAGATCGACCTCAGGGACCTTCAGAAACCCACCTCCTGTGTTGCTGCAGTCTTCAGAGTACCCAGGAGCTCAGGAGCAGCAGACCAGTCAGTTGCGTTTAGGTGCCTGTGAGGCAGGGGTGTGAGGCAGGGGTGTGAGATTCTTCTGTTGTCTTAAGTGCACCACAGGTCCTGCACAGAGCCTGTATGGAGAAAAGGCACAAACTAAGCTTCAAACCGAAAGGGGGACTGAGTCGAGCCCAGTCGAGGTCCAGCAAAGTTCAAGGTGTCCAGACGGTCGAAGGTCAGTGGTTTCGTCTTGTAAAATCTTGTCCACGTAAAATCTAAAGTCTTACAGCCAGGTAAGTCCTTTTATACCCACAGGAGAGGGTTGGACAGATTTGGGGGACCCTCCTAGGGGAGGGGCAGGACAGAGGGGTGGTTACACACATTTCCTTTGTCCAGTTTCGTGCCAGAGCAGGAGAACATGGCTCAAAGAACTGGTTTGAGTTGGACTATGCACAGGGACACCAAATGTGCCCCCAGTGGAGACTTTCAGGCACTCTCAGAGAGCACCCACCCAGCCCCAATACACTAAATCCTGTCGGGGAGGTGGTCACATCTCCCTGTGACAAGATGCCTACTGTGCTGCCTTCTTCTGTTCAAGCTTGGCTCAGCATTAGGAGGGCAGAAAGGTGTCCCTGGTCAGCAGCATCCATTTTGTGCTGTCCAGGTCGAGAAGGCTGGCACCGGTTAGACCAGTGACCCCACGAAGCTCACTTCTGAAGGGTGGAATCATACCTGCCACACCAGTTACTGTTGTGGAGGTATGATTCCAAGGTGTTTGGTACCAAACACAATATGTTTCTATGCAGCCGTTTGAGATAGCATTTACCACAAGGTTATAATGCACCTCTACCTATATGTCCGGCTAAGTCACAGACAACCTGGGAGAATGGTCTCCAAAGGCTGCAGAGGGGCTCTGCTCATGCAGGGGCACCCTTTCACATAAAAAGAAAGCACCCTGCCTTCAGGATTGTTAAGGCCTGCTATAGGGGTGACTTATAAGTTTTAAGTGCAGTGACTAATAGATATAGTGAACCTATATCAAAAGTAAGTGGTGCAAGCACCATCTTACACAGGCTGCAGTAGCATACCTAGAGTTCCCTTTTGCATGGCCTCTCATTGGTGGCATAATATGTGCTTCAGCCCATGGGAGGCATCTGGGGTACCTATGCCCTGGATACATGAGTACCATATACTAGGGACTGATAAGTGTACCCCAGTATCCAATCTGGAGTGTACCAAAGTACATGTATGTCAATTTAAGGGAGAAAGCAGATAGACTGGGGTTCTGATTAGCAGGATCCCAGTCAGACTAGTCAAAAACAGTGAGACATCAAGCAAAAAGTGGGGGTAACCATAAGAAGCAGAGCCTACTTTCCTGCAGGGACCCATTTTGGGGAACTTCAGTTCCAGAACTTTGGTGAACTTTGGAGCAAATTTGGAAAAAAAGCTCCATAAGGGGACCGACTCAACCTGGCCAGCCAAGCCGCCTGACTTCAACCACGCGTCTGCCTGCTGTCCAGGTTTGTCCAGCTGAAAAGCTCTGTAAGTCCTACTTCCAGAGTTTGACCAGGAGTAGTTGAAATCCGTGGCTGGCGAACCCTCACCGAACCCAGCCTGGTGAAGAGCATAGAGGAAGCCTGCAAGAAAAAGCTCCATAAATGTTTCTAAGTCCGAACGAAGAAAAGGTGACCAGGAGCAACCGTGAAAGCCAAGCCGCCTGCCTTCAACTGTGAGTAAGCCTGGATCCTTGGTTTGTCCGGCTAGAACGCTCCGGAGGTCGGACTTCCATTAGTTTGAACGGGTGCTCATCGCAAGGCAATCCAGCGAACCCTCACTGAATCCTGACTGGCTGAGAGCTTCGAGACACCCCGGGAAGAAAATCTCCAGAAAAGTTTCTGAGTCAGAAGGTAAACATTTTGACCAAGACCTACTGTGAGGAGTAGCCGCCCAGGGATCCATTGTGGTCAGCCCGAAACTTGGACTTTGACTGGGTCTATCGCGACCAGATGTCCCGATAAGGCGCTATAGATTTCTATGTGCTAGATTATGCTAAATCTTTGAAAATTCATATCTCCGGTTCTCTACACTGGATTTTTGTCGATTTGATGTCATTGTAAAGATAAAAATATTTTCTATTTTTTATAAATTGGTGTACAATTTTTATTGTGCATTGTGTCTTAATTATTTACCACCAAGGGTTGAACATAGGAATACATTTTTTAAGACCTATTCTGAGCCCTATACTGCTTTAGTGGCCTTATTGCCAGTGGCAGATATACATTTGCCCCTACCAATAAGCCACTTTCCAACAACTAGCTTTTCATAAAATGCTGAGCAGCAACCACATTTATTGTGTAGTGTTGTGGAAGGTGGGGGTGAGGACACAAGAGTCATCTCTGCTGAGATGGACCTTCTTTCGCAGTGACTCCCCTGCTGGTGGAACCATATGAGTATTTGCGTTGATCTCCCTCAGTAATGTCGCCTTGATGCGAAGCAATGCACAGCAGCACAAATGGGTTTTTGCAATGAAAAAAATACACATTTGCAGCTCAAACCAACTTTTGTGCTGAATAATAAATACTTTTGTGTGACTTGGTGTCACTTTGTGCTGCTTCACACAGTGCAGAGCCTTAGTAAAAGTGAGTTTATTTTGCACTTCAGTTGTGAACAACCTAAACATGCCATACATACAAAAGAACACAGAATGGCATCTGGGTTAGTATTTTAGTGCAGCTTGATGATCAAAATGAATACTAAGAAGATGCACTATTTTTTATAAAAATCTCGGCATTCACCTGTGCAGGACTATCTCAATACCTCAAGTGAAGTGTACGCATTGTGCTGGAAGTCATGTATGACACTCAGCCCTTGTCTCATGTTCACATACATGTTAAGCCTCAATGAGAACTAAACATCTTTGCTAACAGGTCACTTACAAACAGAGCATCCTGTCCATCAGGAGGCCTTAACATTGTGGACAGGCGGTAAATATGTCATGCTTTTGTGCCTGCCTCCAGCACCTTTTCACCAGCCCTCTGGCTGGGATGTGTTTTGATACCACTTCTGTCTCTGTTTCACGGTTACAGTGTGCCATGGGTGATGAGGTGGTCATCAGGCCTTGACGAAATTGCGAATAAGAGATGAGGCAATGAAACATGTTTACCAGGCCTAGTTAACAGGCTGTAAGATGCACAAGTTGTTAACCATGTGTGTGGATAATATATTCAGTTGCAGGAAAGCATGGAGGGTTTCTGGGATGCATTTTTAAACCAGTACAGGACACAGAAGTTTTAATATCTTGATAAAGTGAGAACTGACAATCGAGAAGGGACGCAACATGAGTAAGTTACACAGCACTGACAATTCCCACTAGTGTTTATTAGCCACTGAGCTGGACTGACTGAAGATCAGATGGGCAGCCCTCCCCTGCACACATAGGAGTACACCAATGATGAGAAGCCCTTTCCACTGAAATGATCATCCAGTGTCACCATCTCCGTTGCTAGGGTGAGGTTTCTCCTATTTTCACAGCATAGTAGGCACAGCTGTTCACTGTTGCTAAAAATAGCACTGAACACTCTGTTGAACTAGACTGTGGATGGTCTGACAGTCTTGGAGTTTGGGATAATGGACAAAGAGTTACATGTAGGGTACACATAGGGTCCTAGAGCATGGACATTATGTGTGTCGACAGAACTAAATCTCCAACTTTTTCTATTGAGAGGAATGGATTGGGCGGGAAAGTTTGCGAATATCCACAGACATGTATGTTTGTTGGTGTGCACAAACACTCAAGCCATTCTGGTCCAGGAACACCCACTACCCACCCCACGTTCTGCAAGTGCATAGATTAACTCACACAAAACACTTTGTATGAGAGACAAGCCTTTTATGAGCCTATCACCAATTTTTGTGAACCTTGTGTCTTCTAAAATTGGTTTTACAATTGTAAAAAGTGCATTTAAAGTGTAAGCTAAATATACATGCACAATTAGCTCTGTCAAATATGCCCATAGTATTGAATGCTTGGACACGTGTGTGCTAAAAAGGAGCACATATGTAGATGTGCGAGCTTGTAAATAAGATTTGACAAGATAAAAATGCTTATGTTTCAAATGGGTGCCTTTATTCTGATTAATCTAAATCGATTAACATAAAACATAATAGTGCTGTGATTTGCAGAGCTTTTCAGCTAGTAGTTTCATCGCAGGCTCATAAAGAGATGTAAGATGGTTCCTGGTTATGAAACATTCAATTCTCCCACTCCAAGGAAGAAGAAGGGTCTAATTTCTTCACTGCAGCCATTGGGCATGGGCAAGTTGCTGACGACTTCATTATTGCTTTCATCGTAAAAAAGTACCTGCTTCTGGTCACAATCTAAAAGTGACCCAACTACGTCAGGGGTATCTCCCATTGCCCGTGGATAAGCAAAGATTCCTTCATCTGTGGACAAGACAAGTGGGCCTTTTCTGGCCAGGGATCTAGCCGCGAACCCTACAAGGAAGCCTCCATCCCCGCTTGCTTTGAAGAAGTGTTTCCCACTGGTGTACCCAGTAGCACCCAGGACGCAGGGATCAGAGTCAAATCGTTCTGTTTTGTTGTCAAGGTCCTGCTTGCTGCTTCCAAAGCTCACTCTCTTCAAGTCATCCGACAGGTAAAGAACAGGATGCGCTGTATTCGGATCCAGTGTCACATTCTCTGAGGGGGAAAGGAATTACGTACAAAGGAGATACAAAGATAAAACTAGAGTTAAAACAGAGAAATTGGAATGTGATGAGAAAAAGCAAAAACTTTCATAGAATAACAACTTTGTAGCACTTTTGTATGTTTAACTACTTAGTGAGCAATACTTAACATTTGTGTTTGAAAAAATGATAGCAGTGACATGTGGAGTTTAGAGAAAAGTGCATATATTTAATATCTTTATTAGTCACTCCCTCATACATTGGATTCTCGAAGAACTTCAAGCATTAGATTGGCTTTCTATGGAGCATCATTTTGGGCAGTTGGTAGTGTGTGGAGAGGTCACTGGTAATATTACAAATTTTCCAAAGACGCACTCACTTCTCTTGATGATGAAATAATACTAACTTCACAGAGGTTCTTGTGATTCCAGAGGAGATAGCACACTTGGAAATACATCTTGCCTGAGTGCGCTACCTCCTCAGAAATCACACCAAATCATTTTTGGTTCTGCAAAGCTGTAGTCTAAGAAAATTGGAATCCTATTACATATTGATGTTGGACACACATCGTCCAAGAGGACTGAATGATGAAATACCTGTACATATACACAGAAATTAGTTTCTTCCTTGTATGCTTGTGCCTGCAAGCAATCTTTTTAAGATTAATGGTGATAAACTTTTATTCACACGTTTTTCTTCCTCTGGAACGGTTGTATGTGATTTCAAAGACAAACTATTTAATGGAAAACCATTACTGAGTAACCATTTCACCTAAACTGTTTATGGAAATTTTCAGAATGAATGCCATTCACCATTTCATAGAAACCATCTCATAGAATGCCTTTTTCTTCGAAATTGGATTTTACATTCTTATTTTTAAGGTGTAAATACAATGGCTGCACTCGTTCGTGCCCCTAGACTCCAGCTATCCCTGAACCATAAAACCCATCACTACTTCTAAACTCCACCCACTTCTGAACCCTAAAACCCTCTTTTTACTCCTAATCCCCAACCATCTCTGATTGCTTAAAACCCCTTCCCACACTCAAGCTCCACCTATCCCTGAACCCTAAAAACCCCTTTCTACAACTAATCTCCACCCATCCTCGAATCCTTAAAACCCCTCTAACTCCACCGAATCCTGAACCCTATAAACACTTCACCACTCTAACTTCTACCCATCTCAACCTTAAAACCCACACCAGCCCTAGATTCTGCTCATCCATGAGCCCTAAAACACCTCAACACCCCTGCACTCCACCCAACTGCGAGCCCTAAAAACTCCTAACACCCCTAAACCCCACTCATCCATGAACCCTAAAATCCCCTCCTCACTCCTTAACTCCACCCAGCCCTGATACTTAAAAAGACATCATCAACCCTAAACTCCACCCATCCCCTGAACCCTAAAAAACCCTTTCTATATCTAAACTGCACCCATCCCTGAATCCCTAAAATACCTCTGTACCCTAAACTCTACCTAATCTTACCCTAAGAACTCTTCACCAGCCTTAACCTCTACCCATCGCTGAAACTCATAAGCACTCACAAGCCCTACACTCACCCATTTCTGAACACTTGCGGTGCCTGAATTTCACCCAGTCTTGACACCTAAAAACCCTTGACCACTCCTAAATGTTAGCCATCACTGAACACAAAAACCCCTCACTACTGCTAAACTCCACCTAAGTTTGATGTATTTTGGATTTTTCCTTGAAATTATCTTTCCTTCAAAATGTTTCCTTTAATTTTCGATTTCTTTGTATTCCTTAAAATTGTCTTTCCATGAAATTGATTTTCCATGAATTGGCTTCCTCCAATATGGTTACTCAGTTTTCGTTTTTCCATTAATTCACATATATCACTACGGAACAAGAATCATGGGACTTAAAGGAAACTTTATATGAAATGGAGAATGAGATATATCGACATATTCCCAATCGGTAGTCATTTTCACCAATTGAACCACTGCCATACTATCTTCCCTTTTCCCAAACTTGTGCCCCAGCTGGATTTCTAAAAAAAAAGATCAATATAAACCAAGACATAACAAGACATCAAAGACATACAGAAAACCATAAATGTTAAAGTGATACTGCTGTGTGAGTGTGCACTTTTATATACATTTGATTATGTTAATTTGCATTATAGGTCTTAATATATACAAACAAAGTTCGGGTCCATGTATTGGACAGAATAAAGTGCTATGCCTAGATTTTAAGCCTCAATGTGAGTTTGTAGGCTTTCTTTATGAGCAAGCTAGCAGGATGTACTCAAATGTTTTTCTGGTCAGACTGAATCCCTTGTAGAGGATTTTCCCATTCACTTTAGTGTTTGCAGTGGCTGGAGTCTGACTGCAGGATGATCCTGTGTAAGATCCATTTTGGTGGAATTTAAAAGGTAGAAGGACTGAAGCTTTCATGTTGCATAATAGCACTAGCAGGAGTATTGGTTTCAGTCATGTGATGCAAACTGCAGGACCCAATGCATAAGCCCCTATTTTCTCCATAAGCTACTGAAGGCAGAAAATGGTGGAGCAGCATGCAGGTGCACAGAAGATTTATGATGACTCTTCTCTTCAAATGTTATAATCTAGTAAATAATGTTGCAAGGGAACTAGAGATGTTAGACTATTTGGTTAGGAATGTGCAATGAACACTGTGGTGGGATTTAGCTTTCACTCATTTTATTTTTGATTAGAGGTAATCCTTATTATATTGCTAATTTTACTCATATAATTTTCACCAGACTACCTCATTACATATTATAATAATTATAAATTATTCAAACATTATAATATACCACTGTTAGTGTGTGTGCTGATTGTGGGGGATTCATCTGTAATTCCCTGTAGAAGCAAAATATTCTCTGATTGGTTTGTCTGATTTCAATAACCCTTGTTACATATGACAATAAATCAGTAGGAGGCATGTGACACATCTGTCAATTTTCCTGTCCTCCACAAAGGTTACTGTTTCTTTTAGGGCTTCAGGAAATCTACCATGTGTGACCCCCAAATAACTGGGGTGCTCACAACATGTCTCCCAATGTACTCCCACACACTTAGATTTCAGACCTTGCAACCCCCCCCCCAAAAAAAAATTGATTAAACACTAACTGAATTGGAGTTGTTTGAAGGCATTTTGCATCTTCAGACATAGGAAAGGTCTCCACTTGAACACCTAGCTACTAGTTTCATTGCAGGTTCCCAAAGAGATGTAAGAGTGTTCCTCTTAATGAAACATCCAATTTTCCCACTCCAAGGAAGAAGAAGGGTCTCCTTTCTACACTGCAACCATTAGGCTTATAAGTTTGGCGCTTATCAGTTGCAAAATGCAGTCACCCACATTGGAAGTACCTATTTAGGTACTGACTGATAAATTAGAAATTCCCAAATATATGCACCGCGCTCTTTCTGCACATTTATAAGAATGAGAATTCCCATTATGGCAGAAAAAAAAGTAGTGGGAGAAGATCAAGAAGATATGACTGAAGTATTCTATTCTTGGATTGAGATGGAAGTTTGTAGTCAGCAGGGTTATCCACCAACAATACTCCTAAAGATCGTTTTTGGAATATTGGTATTAACATACATTGAACCCATAGTAATGGACGTGGGGGAAGGGCAATGTAAGCGGCAAAAGGAGGAAAAGAGCCTCTATACTGGTTCTACCCATAACTCTAGCATTGAATAAATAGTTTGAGTAAGGCATACTAGCTTTAAAAGACTTACATTTATAATTCTTAAGAAGAATTTAAAACTATCATCCTAGGAATGTTATTTTTCAGATTCTAAACGGCTTCTATGCCAACACATGGTCCATGACACGTGTATTAAATGTATTGCTTCATTAAAGCAAGGCATATTATGTTCATCTCTTTAAGTGTCAGTTGGGGTTATTTCAAACGCATACCCTAATGCACTTGTAATAATATGGATAAGATACCCATCACATTTGCGATGAAGTACCCATCAGTCAAACTCCAAATAAGCCTTTAATCTAGATCAATGGCCAGCTCACCATAGTGTCAAAGTGCAAGGCTTTACCAATTGTGAAGAAGAGCATGTCTGAAAGCACATGAAGTGATGTTGGCAGGTGGTAATCAGGCCAGCAGTATGGCACAACCCTTTTGAAATTTGAAAAATCTTCTAGGTTATCATTCCTTGTCCAGAGTCTTTAAGGGGCTGAGGTTTAACTGTGAGAAGACGTCAGAATCAATGATATTGCTAAATACAGGTTTTATCTCCTCCTCATAAAAAGTCCTCTGTATTGTAAGGTGAAGCTCTAACTAAACAAAATAAAGTTTGCCAAGAAATTAAGAAACACTGGGCCTGGAATGTGACCTTTCGGGAACAAGCATTGCATTCGTGTCTTGACCCTAAATGTGAAATATTTGGCTTCTGATTTGGGCTGAAGCAAGGAATGTTTCTTGGCATTTTGTGTATTTAAAAAAATATATAATGTTGATCCAATGATAAGAAGGATGGTGTTGTGAAACAGCCCAAAACATACATTAAGAATACATTAACTGAAGAGTACTGCTCTGGGATTTATGACAGTACTCTCCACATTGGAGGTGTAGATGCAATGAAGAATGAGAGATAATGTTTGGACACAGTGTAGCAACAGGGAAAGTTGCAATGATTATTAGATGAACAGTGATAATGTTGATAATAACAACAATAAAAATACTACAAATAAGAATAGTGCTACTAACATTTACAGTTAGTATTATTACTAATATTAGCAATGACTATAATAAGTTACAAACAATAATAGTAATACAATCATACTAATCATAAAAAAAGTAATAGTGATGAAAAATCTGTTTAATAATGTACTGAGACTTGTTTGCATTGGTAATTAAAATGAATTGGTTATGTACTTGGTTATTTGTAAGATTTAATATTAATTATTTTGTTAATCTGAGTCAACGTCTAGAGGTATTGCTTTTAGACATCAACCTTACCTTGATACTGATGGACATTTTCTGAAAACAAATAAAGACAATGCAATATATTACTGGAAGGCAGTTGTAATAGAACATCTAAGAATTTCATTATGAAAATAAGATTTTTGAATCCCAATTGCTCTCTGTAACACATCCATCTTGCTTTCACTTGCAGTAAGATGATACAATTGCTCAAAGCAATGCAAGATTCATAAATCCCCTACAGACAGTGTTCAATTCCAGTTGGACTTAATTTAAAAGGCATTCCCATCTCCTAGGCCAGTGGGTTGACACTGGAGTTGTTCCCTATCAGGAAAGAATAGCCATTCAACTACTACTGCAGTGCTATTGAACCACCAGTGTCATACAGAGGTGAAACTTCACTGATGAGTAACTCATTTTGGCAGCTCCGCAGAAGAATATTATCATTGCTACGCGAGTGAAGAGCAATCCATGAACAGAGATACCATCAATTCCTTTCCTTGGGAATTGGTTCCCATATTAAATGTTGGAACAGTAGAGCTGGAAGACGTACCAAGGGCATCATTTCCAACCATTGCTGTGGCCCATTGCATATTATAGTTATTACCTCATCCCAATAATGTTTAATGATTTCTAGTGATGAGCCTGAAACTGAGTCAAGAGAAACTACCTGAACTTCATTTGATTCTTTTTATTTGTATTAAGTCATTGGAATTGACTGCTCAGTTCTATATTCTCATGATTACTGAACCTCTTTCTTCCAATTAATTCCTTTTCTTTCTTGTAATTCATTCACATCAAATGTATACCTTACTAACATTTCTCCTCACATCCTTCGCCTTCAGAAACTCAGCATATTAAGCCAAATCTTTACTTCGTCCATAAGTTAAGGCCTGAGTCCCTTCACATATTGTCAAGCTCTAGTAAATAATTTACTGGTAGCAAAATAAATCAACTAATACATCTGTTTTTGTGGAATCATAATATCTCATTGATATCATTGTAATTATGAACACAACACAATACTGCATTCCTCCTTCTACAAGAAACAATTCAGCCCATGCAGATGGAAGCCAGAGTGAGGTAAGAGTTCTACATCAGTGTTCTCACAGGGTTGCCTCAAAATCCTTACCTACAACAACGAAGGAAGTATCTGGAAAAGAAACCATAAGATAGTTTAATTTAATCTATCTGTAACAAATATTGCTTATTTTTCAAGTAAATTACCATGTTCTGGTTATTTAGCAATCTAGTGCGTCTAGCAGCATTAATCAACTACAATCCAGTGGCAACATCAAATACAACTATTTCACACAAATGTGGAATGCACCACCAACACCAAAAAATGATGATGTCCATCCACTGTCCTTTTTGTAGAAACAAATTCTTTATTCTTCACGTTCAGTAAAATGACAGCCAAACGGCCGATGCGTTTCGTCCATCCAGTGTGGACTTCATCGGGGCTTCGCCAGTCAGTTTAGATCTTATAGCATAGTAGATCTAAAAGATGTTCAATTCATATAATCAAGAAAAAATGTTCCCTCCTGAATCCAGGGACGGTTGAGAATATAAGGCTCCTGTGCCGAAATCAATGCGAAAGCAAGACTGGTCAAGTCAAGTCAGCATCCTCTTCGATAGTAATTACTATCCAAAAGAACTAGCCAAATAATACAATTTAGCCATGATTCATGGCTCAGGTTTTTGTCAGATCTCTATTTTTTCCTCAGAAGCCACCGAACTGCTGCATTAATTGTAAGTTTGTGGATAATGGGCTAATTGACCTATATAGAACTGGAAGACGGATAATCATAATCCAAGTGCAATTGAAGTTTCAAGAAAATTTAGAACCTCAGTTCTTTTAACTCTTTCTTCTGTACATACTTTACCCCCCTGGGACTCCTGAATCAATATTATCCATGTCATAGCTTTTTATAAAGCTACAGGAAAATAAATTTCTCAAACAATCAGCATTTTCAAAATGGGAAAATGTATTAATGCCTCTTACCCCATTACAGCCTTACCAGTGCACACTCTAAAATACAGCTCACTTCTCAGCGTGAAAACGGGCACATAAAATGCAGCAATCAATCTGTGATCCTCTGCAGATACTGTAAATCCAAAGTAAGCAGTAACTGGTCTCCAACTCCAAACAATCATTGGCAGGCCTGGCGGAGGCCACAGTCTTTTGAGTTCTCCAACACTTTTTGTTTTTAATTTTGTAAAATGTTATTTTTGAGAGAGCTGCAGAGCAATCTTTGATATAAAATTAACATTGGTTAAAAGCATTTATTTTTGTTTCTAAGGGGCAGAAGAAAATGTGAATGAAGCAATTGATGAAATCATTCATTATCCATGCAGGAAGGCAAATATCCTTAAATGCAAACATCTCATCATCCACACATTGTCGATGTTGCATTCATTTACGCACCCATCCACAACAGTTCACACACAAATTCACCCATAAAAGAAGCACTACTTCCAGTTATAATCCAGAAGCACTGACATTGCTGCTAGTCTGTGGGACTGCTTCTGTCCATGTGTGATTGGTAGTTTGTGAGTGCAGTCAGTGTTAGACTGCTAGTGTGTGTCAGCGCTATTGGAAATGTAAGACTGCTATTAAGGGGTATAAGTGTCTCCAGTAGTTTCTGCCAATTGATGTGTGAAGGGTGTGAGACTTCTGTCAGCGTCAAACTGTTAATCTGAAGAATGTGAGAGCATTGTTGTTAGTACGATATTCTTGCTCTGTGAGGGGTGTAAGAGAGTTGTTGGTAGTGTGGGACTGTTACTGTGTGAGGGGTGTATGCATTTTCATTAGTTTGGAACTGTTAGTCTGTGAGTGGTGTGTGAGTGCAATGGGTAGTATGCGATGAGGAGGAGGGTGTAAGACTGGTGTCAGTGGCGTAACGAAACTTGAGGGGGGGGGGCCTGCAACATACAAGGTGGGCTCCCCCTCCAGACTCAGGCCAGGATATTGTGCTGAAGGGGCCCCTTGGAGCTCGAAGGCCCCCCCGCACCACAGGGTCTGGGGTGGCCTTTGTTATGCCACTGACTGGTGTTGGTCGTGTCGTACTACTACTTTGAAGGCTGTCAGCGCTGTCAAAAAGTGGTTGCTAGTCTGGGATGGTGTAAGAGTAGTTCTGGGGGGTGACTGCGAATCTGCGGCAGATGTGAGGTGGTGTTTGGAGTGAGACTTCTAATATGTTAGGTGTATGAGTACTATCAGTAATGCATGAATGTTCACTCGGGAGCACTGACCTCCAAATGGTAAAAAAAACACCTGTCTCCTGGTCAGAAGACAGCAGATACATCCGTAATGCATCCAACAACGGAGATGATTCGGCTCCTTCCTTTCCGAGCTACGGATGCAAATGAGCTCATTCAGGGACTTAGCTTAGTCAGGGAGATTCGTGGGGGGGGGGCTGTGATTCATAAATGTCCAGATGAAAAAACAGTATGCAGAAGGGTGGAGGGATGACCATGAGGAACAAGTTCAATGCTAATTTGCAGTAGGTGGGCCCCTGTCTAAATTCCTGATAAAAAGTAAAAATAAAATAACAGCTTAAAAGCTTTTAGTCATACGAGGACCAACAAAAGCGTGGGAGATCTAACTCAGGCCCCCCAGACCCAACTCTCAATCCAAGAATGCATTTTTTTTTGGGGGGGGGATGGTGTCACCCTAAATACCCCCATGCAGCTACGCCCCTGAGATCATTGTTCACTTAGAGAAGCCATTATAAGAATTAAGCAGTGATTCTTGTAATATCTCTCCATGTGATGTAGAGGTTGTGCTCTGTTTGATCCGACATTGCTTAGAAAGTCACCTTGCTGACCTGAAACTCCATTTCCCCCTTCCTCATGGACAATTTTCTACGAAAGGCAAGAAACAGAAAGTGCTCCTCTCTGCAGGCATGCACTCCTCGTTTAAGTAAAATAACAGGAAAGAACACAGTTCATCACACTGCTGACAGACGAGGAGACGCGACGACCAGAAATAATCTGGTGGCCACCATGGTAAATATATCCAAGACAAGGGTCGGACTGGGACAGAAAATAGGCCCTGCCACCAAAATAAAAGTGGCCCCATCAGTGAATTGAAAGGGTTAAATGAAAGTGGCCCATGTTTGCAAATTGGGGCAGTTTCGAACTTGTAGACACGCTGTGTCTTTTGCAAGGTATGGAAGACTGCATGGATATGGGCTTGCTGCAGGCAATGTTTATTTTAATATCAGGGAAGATCAACATTAAAAGCACCCCCAGCAGACCCTGAAAGAGGCCCACAATCAACCAAAAAGTTGCCCCACACACTGAACCATCGGACCAGCCCATCAGACAGTGCCTTATTTGCCCTGTATTGAGTTTCAATGGGGCAGCCTACAAGAAACTACACGACCTGGGTCAATAATTCAGTACAACATATAAGTGGTCGTGGTAGCAATTACTTTGAGAGAACAACCACAGTTAGAAAAGCGCAATCCACACTGTATGATTATTAAATGCCTTAATCAAATTTAATAATATCTCCAATGAGGCATTTAATGTTAATGTTAAGGGGAATTTATTGAGCGCACTGTCACCATAGGTTTCCTGGCGCTGATAGACTACCAAGGCAGAGCAGGAGAAACTTAACGGGGATGTGAAAAGAGCAGAGTTTTCAGAAATTTCCTGAAAGGCAGAAGACAAGACTCAGTCTTAAGGGAAAGTGGGAGAGAATTCCACAGCTTAGGCGCCAGGTGGGAGAAGCTGCGTCCACCTAACCTAGAAAATTTGACGCGGGGGGTAACCAGAAGCTGGAGATGAGTGGACCTCAGGGTACGAGAGGGACAGTAAGAAGTAACCAAGGACTTCACGAAAGCCGGAGAGGAACCAGTCTGGGCTTTGAAAACCAGGCAGCAGATCTTGAAGGCTATTCTTTCACTGATAGGCAGCCAGTGTAATTGATGGAGCAAAGGTCTAGCCGACTGCCATCTTGGAATCTTGAAGGCGAGTCTAGCGGCCTGGTTTTGAATAAGCTGTAGCCTGGACAGCAAGGATTTTGGGAGGCCAAGGTAAAGGGAATTGGAGAAATCCAGACGGGACATCACCAGTGCTATTATGACCTGTAGTAAGGCTTCCGAGGTCAAGAGGTGGGCAACTTTCCGTATTCTGTAGAGCTGAAACATACAAGTGGAGGTTACGGCGCTCACCTGGGCCTTGAGACTGAGCTCAGAGTCGATAATGACCCCCAGACACTTTACACGGTCAGCTGGGAGAGGCGAAGGGCCGAGCTCAGAGGGCCAGAACTGAGGGCCCCAGAGGGAGGCGCTCCTCCCAGGAAGAAGGAGCTCAGTTTTCCCAGGATTAAGCTTTAGTTGGTTTTGATTCATCCAATGCTGGATGTGTATCATGACTGCCTGGAAGTTAATAATAGCATCAGGGGAGGTAAGGGGGAAAACAATTTGTAAGTCATCCGCGTAGTTGAACACGGTGACGTCCCACTTACCCAGAGAATGGATAAGGGGTTAGAGATACAGATTAAAAAGGAGAGGAGACAGAGAAGAACCTTGGGGGACACCGCAAGGTGACGGAACGCTGGTGGCTCTGAAAGGGCCCAGTTTGACAGCTTGAGATCTTCCCTCAAGGAAAGACCTGACACAGGTCAGAGCGACCCCACGGATTCCAGCTGACTCGACACGGTGGAGTAAGATGGCATGATCCACCGTGTCGAATGCTGCCGACAAATCCAGGAGGACCAATGCCTGGGGGGAGCCTCTGTCAGCATTGCTTCTGAGGTTGTCCATCACGGCAAGGATGACCGTCTCGGTGGAGTGGAGAGGTCTAAAGCCGGCTTCATTTGATTCTAGAAAGTTGGATTCCTCAATGAATTGCGAGAGGCAGATGGTGACATGTGCCTCCAAGATCTTAGACAGGTAGGGCAGGAGGGAAATAGGCCGATAGTTTGCGAGGACCTCAGGGTCCGCGCCAGGCTTTTTCAACAGAGGCACTAGGATAGCCTCCTTGAATAACCTGGGAACTATTCCGGAGCTGAGGGAGGCATTAAGTAGGGGTAAAACACTATGCGGAAGAATGCGACAGATCTCGCGGAACACAGTAGGGGGGCAGCAGTCCTTGGGGGAGCCGGATTTCACGCGCGTGGCCAATTCGGCTAAGGAGTCGGGATCAAGAGTCGGAAAACAGGTCAAGGTAGAAGTGTTAATAGAGGGGGCTGCGACAATAGCCGTCGAGGGAGAATAAGGAATAGAATTTTTGATTGCCGAGATCTTATCAATGAAAAAAGAATTCAAGGCATTGCATGACTCAGCAGAGGGGGCCTGGTTGGGGAGTGTCCTGGCATCAGATGTCAATTCAGCCAGAACCTTGAATATCTCTTTAGATTTATTAGGGGCAGTTAGTATTCTCTTAGAGAAAAAAGCAGCCTTGGTGGTGGTAATGGCTTTTTTATATTCATTACGTGCAAGGACGTACATCTCCCTGTCGACGCTCAGATAATTGCGTCTCCACCTACGCTCCGCTTGACGTAGCTCGAGTTGTTGAGATTTCAGAGCTGAATTGAACCATTTATAAGAATTACTGTGTCGGGAGCGGGGAAACCGAGAGAGGGGGGCAAATTGGTCGCTAGCCATTGTAAGCCAGTTGGTAATATTGGCATCCAGAGCATTAATATCTAAGCTGTCACTGGAGGGAGGTTGAGTCTCAGCAAGAAATGAAAGAAAATGTGATTTAAATTCAAAGCATTTTATATTTTGGCAACACAGTTGCTCCAGTACGTTGCGATGCAAAAGTACAGTGCTCTTAGTGATTAAAGAGGAAGGAGAAGTGGGTAGGAAGTGGTGGATGAGTGAGAGAAGGACAAGGAAAGGGTGTTGTGACATATATACATCATTTGTACATAGTGTAGGACCTTTCCGTCCTAACATAGGTCAATAGTTCCTGGATAAACACATAAATCTAATATACATGCGTATTACATAATTTTGTTTTTATAGTCTGTGTAGAAGTAGAGCAGTCTACGTTTCGACCGCTGTCATGGAGGGTAAATTAGTCCTCACGTTGGGGTCTTCATCAGGACAAGGTAATTGCGAGCACCTGCGAATAATCAAAAGTGTGTGTGTGAGAAAAGAGCAGTGAGTAGAGGGATTGGCGCTAAAGGAATCGGTAGGGTAACTATTACCTACTTTTAAACTCAGGAGTATGACTGTGCTGTATGTTCAGGGAGGCTGGTTGCTTATATGCAGAAATGTAGCTGAAGTCAAAGGGAAAAAGAGAGTATAGTCACTGCTCCCAGATTATTGTGTTTATTAAAACAAATCGGGGGAAGACGTACAGTCTAGCACTTACTTAAGGAGAGAGAATTCAGGGAATAAGTCACACGAAGTACAGGATTTAATCCACTAGAAATCTAGAACACGGAGGAAAATACAACATGCGAGCATCAGACAGGTGAAAACCGAATGCCTAGATCCAAGAGAAATCTCACACATAGTGAAAAGACATCGCAAAACCGCTCACGCTTAGGCACCATGATGCATAGGATAGTGGATGGACAGCCGTCGTTATGTGTTGAGGCTGTTGAGCGCGGTTTGATAACAACAAGATGGAGTAAAAACACTTATGACCAAATCAGCAAGAAAGTTCAACAATGATTGGCAAAGTCAAAGTAACTACCCGGCAATGCGTACCACCGAATTTGTATAGTCAAATGTGTGTTAAAATCATCCAATGATGAACTTCCAAATACCTTTATGAATACTAATGCAAAGAACCTCACAGCAATGTACAATGTCTCTCCAGTGCGCAGTGATGCAGTTACAGGCAGGCACCAGAGGGTGCCTCACATTCAGCTCTGTCGCCAAGCCCAACAAATAATTACAAAAAAATGTATCATGAATCCAAAGGTCTTTATAATATTGGAAAGACAGATGTGTGCTTTTGGATAAAAAAGAAAGTGAACAGTCACACTAGTTCATGAGTCCCTGGCAGAATAGGGGATGTTGTGTGTGTGTGAGTATGTGTGTGTGTGCTCCTTGTGAAAGGGCAACATGTGGTCACCCACAGAGCAGATAGCCAGTGCCTGAAGCGAAGATGATGGTGAGGTGAAAGTTCTGTGCATGATACTGTAACCCCTTGGATCTTGTGTGACTCACCATCCTGATAAAGTGAATGTTACCTGAATGTAAGCAGTGGAAGGGTACAACTGATCCATTCAAAAACACTGTATTGTATTGTAATTTCATTTATATAGCACTTGCTACCCCTGATGAGGTGTTGAAGTGCTTTTTCATATGAGATATCCAAGGATATCCCACAGTTGATGCAGGGAACAACATCCCCAAGTAATTAATTACCCTATAGACCTTCTCTTCACTCTAGAAGAGGTGAACTGTGCAAATAAGGCAAGTAAGGGAGGGAAAGCACCCCGCCCTGACGGAGTCCCCGTAGATCTTTATAAATCCAAAATGCCTCTTTTAACTCAGGTAATTGCAGAATTTTGTTCGTCTGGCTTTATTACGACCTGGCCAGAATCAACACTGGTACCAATATTTAAGAAAGGTGACCACCAGAGCCCTGCGTGTTATCGCCAAAATCCCTGTTGGATTCCTTGGTCAAGGTGGTGGGGCGCATCATACTAAATAGACTCCAAGACTGGGCTGAAGATGATAATATTTTATCTGAGTTACAATTTGGCTTTCGGCAGGGCCTAGCTGCAGTAGAGCAGGTTCTACATTTAATAATCATACTGGTGAAGTATACATTGGCCCAACAGGACAGGCTATACCTGGCATTCATAGACTTAATTAACTGCAAACCTTGACTGCGTAGTGCATGACAAATTATGAAAGACACTAGTTGATATGGGCGTGGAAGCTCCACTTGTACACTTCTTGAGGCAGCTCTCTTGCGATGCGAAGGCAAGAGTTAGCTATGGGGCTAGGAGTGAATGCAGGGCATTGTTCAATATACAGGGCTGCAACTTGGCACCCTTTTTATTTACACTGTACACTAACGGATTGGGCCAAGCCTTATTAGATCAGTGCCAGCACCTGCCGCAAATCGATAACCGCCCTATACCCGCCCTTCTGTAAATGCACAATGTCGTACTGATGTCCCGAACACAACAGGGGCTCCCAAGGGTACTGACAAGTTTTACTATATTTATGCATAATCTGGGCCTTAGAGTGAGCACCTCAAAAGCTTTTATTATGAGGGCGGGGAGAGGTAGCACAAATGCAGAGACATATACATTGACAACAAAAAGGTTAATTTTACTAAGACATACCTTTATTTAGGTATTCTCTTTGACCAGAAGGGGACATGGTCCTAGGCAGTTAAAGCTAGGAAACAATTATTTTTGAAAGCCACTGCCGCACTAGATAACTTTGCAAGAAAATTTGAAGAAGACACCCCCGCAGAGTTGCTACACATTTACCAGGCAAATGTGTTACGATTGCCATGTACAGTGCAGGTGTTTATGGAGCATCTCTCAGACAAGTGATGGGAGGATATAAGGCGACTCGATGAACGTTGAACTCAGTGAACACCAAGGCATCTTTCAGCTAAACTGCCACTTCATTTTCTTTACTATGTAACTCTATTCATTTTACCTCTGTATCAGTACCAATTAAGTAAATTAGTATTACATTAAATTATACCAACTAATTAAAATGACTGTTCAAGTAGAACTGAGTGACTAACTATCCTAACATTTTAACCATAGTAACATAAGCACACTAACTCTGCAACTCTCTGTACCCTTACTAACTATATAGATTTTAAATTATAGTAACTACCATACTACTCAACTAATTCATCTCAGTAACAATACTAATTACATAATCTTAAGTATAACATGTAATTATCAGAAAATACCTAAATTGACTGTGTAACTCTACATTGACCCTGAAACTATACTAACGCTGCAACCATAGCAACTGTGTATTTATGCAAACTCTAAGACTGCTCTTCAACTCTGCGACTGTACTAACTACATACCTTTATGAACTATATAGATCATCCAAAAGGCGCAGGTCCTGGGGGGTCCTAGGAACTACACAACATGGCGCCGCCAATGTTGGTTTTGTTCTTATATTACACAGTAAAATCTGAGTAGTTCAGTCGTGCTTTCTCAGACAGCCCTACTCACATTTTTCAGAGACGTCTGAAGTGGGAAGGATAATCCGCCTCAGCTCAGCAGGTACACCCTGTGTATTGGCTGAAGGTTTAGACAAGCTTGTAAGTATTAAAGGTTTCCATATTGTGCTAAACCCTACCTCTTAAACCTTTTCTTTCTTCTCCTTTCAAAAATGACTGAATCTGCGAGTAGCAGTGGAAGCACTGAAGGAGAAGAATTTGCTAACGCTCTAAACATCACAGAGAACTGCAGACAGGCAGTAACTCTGAAATTGGTAGAACATGGCGTACCTGTAACAGGTGGCCATGTTACTTTTGTGATTGAGGCACACGAGGTGTTCCGATCAGAGGTATTCTATTCCTGGGTGAAATTCCCTCCTGCAGATCCACAGACACATTTGTTCCACGAATACATTGAAATGATCCACTGGAAGAATACATCCCATACGAGGACATTGAAGTCCCGTTAACTTACCAGCAAATAAAAACTGGACGGTCAGAACAAAAGACTGAAGATTGACCAAAGGAAAACACATCACAATTCAGATTTCATTATCAAACAGGAAGAGCAACCTAGAGCAAAGACTCAATTCAAAAACTAGAAAGTAGCTGGCTTAAACATCAGAAATGCCCAGGTTACTGAGGACTCAGCTTCTGAACGGGAAATGGGCTCTGACGATGCTAGACAGCGCGGCAGAAGTAACAATAGCTTGCCAGAACCTGAAGGAATTTCTGGTGACAGCAGTATTGAATGAATACATCAAGGTAGAAACACCTGATACAAGAGTGAGTGTCCCACACTGTCTACAAGAAATTATTCTCCAAATAGAGGGGGACATCTCAAGAAAAATTAAAGGTCTCTTGGAAAAATTTGACATTTGGATATGACATCCTGTTAGCTGAAAGCGATTGGCCAAGAATTTGTAATGGATTGCCCAAAGGGTGAAAGCATCATTGTGCCTGCCTTCTCCGACCTCGTTCCTGTTTCCTTAATACACTCATATGCGCTGGAGGTGGCGCAAACGCTAGCTCCGGCATTATACTGCAACCATGTAGGGTGGGACGTGGAGTTCAAACATCATAAAAACTACTCCAACTTCACAGAGACAGTACCCTATTACCAATGAGGCTTAGAAACAGGTCAAAGAAATCTTAGACCAACTTAAATACCAAGGTGTGATTGAAACTTGCACCTCGCCAATGAACAACCCTTTGTTTCCCATCATGAAACCTGACAGCACATATCGTTTGGTTTTAGATTACAGACATTTGAACACATACACAAAAACATTTGCAGTTCAGAACTCACATAGTGCCGCATTAATGAATAACATTGTGTGGAAGCAATACAAAACAACATTAGATATCTCGAAAGGATTCTTCTGCCAAAATATAGCTCCTGAAAGCAGATATTTGACAGGATTTTCTGCCCTTGCCACTCAGCGTCAATTTTGTTGTCTGCCCCAAGGCTATAAGAACAGCTGTTCTCAGCAAGAGTGTCAAAGCTATTACAAACTTGCGATGAGGAGGCAGTGTCCTATGTAGATGATATTTATCTAACGGACGATGAATTACTTGAATACTTGTGCAGGATGAACATCATAATTGTTGGTTTTGCCAATTTGGGCTACAAATTTAACTTCAAAAAATCGAAAATTGCCCATCTCAGGGTCCTATTTTTGGGATGTGAGCCGTCAAGTGAAGGGAAAAGCCTGCCCACCAATTTTTTTAGAAAAATACTCGCTAATGCAGCCTGCAAAGACTCTGAAGGGTTTACAATCCATTTTAGGATTTATACATTTCGGCAGAACATACATTCAAGACTAAGCAAAAAAGTCAAACCTATCTACGATCTAATCAGACCAGATTTCTCAGCGAACAAGTGGACTCAAACACATACAGACACTCTACGTTTAGTTCAAGCCTACATGATAGCTTCAAAACACTTGCAGACACGAGTAAATGTCCGCAACCTGGTAATATGTGTCATCCCCAGGTTATCAGGGTATACGTACATCGCGTTCAATGATGGAGAGACAGTTCCAATTGGGTACAAATCGCATTTGTACATGAATGCTGAAAATAGATGTGCAGCTACAGAAGAAATACTGATGGCAGTACAGACTGCTGTAGGGAGAGAAAGAGCATTAGCACAGGGGAAACGCATCATCGTTGTAACCCTGATACTGACTTTAGAAGCGGTAAACCAAGCCAGCATGCCAAATGCAACTGCATTGCATTCACTTTGGATACAATGGGACAATTCTCTCACTGCAACAGATGTAGAATATAGATATGATCCTACACTGAGAACACAAGCATTTCTGCAGTACGAACAAGAATACCCTCCATCGAAAGAAATCTTGCCTCTAGATCAGTATGAATACATCATTTACACTGACGGTTCTGCTCAACCTGCCATTGTAAGTAAACAGCAATATAGCGCTGCGTGTGTTATAGTGAAAGGTCTATGCAGGATGGTAAGTTCCATCCCAGCAATACGACTACGCAATCTCTGGGAGATTGTACAGCGCAGCTGGCAGAACTAAAAGCCCTGATACTAGCACTACAGTATACAGATCGGGAATTTCCCACACTGATTGTGTGCGATTCATTTTACTGTGTGCCATCTTACAATTAATATCTTCACTACTAGGGACAGAATGGGTTTAAAGATACCACAGGTGGCACGATAAAGCATAAATTGTTATGGTAACAAGAGGCAAATCTGAAAGCATTCCTGCCACGGGCTCAAGTTATTCACACCTTAAGTCATCAGCGTGTTGGCATCCACATTGAAAGGAATTCACTGGCTGAGGAAACCGCCAAGGCGACAGTACGAACTTCTGCCATTGCTGCAATCACCTGTTCACACACAAGAATAGACGGAGATATACTAGTAGCTATCAATGCCACAAAGAACGGCTCTGCTGTCCTGCCAAAAGACTTTCCACTCAAGTACTCCCACAAGTTCGATGTGCAAAACACACCGTATGCTCAAATTCCAGGAGTGGGGGATTAAAGTAATACCAAACAAAGATCGCAGGTTAGGTTTAATTCTTGCTACACACAAGGGTCTGGGCTCGGAACCTGCAGGAGTCACTGCAACAATTTCATTATTGAAGCAGCGCTACTGGTGGTAGGGGCTGACAAAACAAACAAAGGACTATGTCCTGAAGAGTGATATTTACCAGCAGAGGAAGGGTTCCACCATCCACAGGCCATCACAAACACCATTACTGATTTCAGACAGACCTCTGCCATGTGTCTATTTTGACCACTACAACCCCTTAAATTCAGACGGGGCTTACAAGTACATCTTGGTAGCAGTGAATTCATGCGCTAGATTTCTATGGGTTTGACCCTACCGCTCGGCTGATGCTCGAACTGTTATAAAGGATTTGCGAGTCTTCATCGGGACATACGCAATTGGCATGTTACATTCTGACCGTGGCCCTGAGTTTAGCTCTCGGGCCTACAAGGAAGACTTGGAAAGTATGGGCGTGGCCTTGCGGTACTCCTCCCCCTACCATCCAGAGGAAAATTAGGTGGTGGAGAGGAAAAACCGGGACCTAAAGCAATCCTTAACAACTAGGGTATTAGGTGCGGGTGGTAGTTGGGTTAATCACCTATACGGGGTCCAGAGGGCACTCAATATGCCAAGAAAATCCTTGGGAGGTCGTACCCCTTATGAAATCCTGTTAGAGACAAGAATGTGGGTACCTGATCTCGATTGTGCTAGCACAGTGGCGGATGCAAAACCATTTGAACAGAAGGACCGTTTGGCTGTTTTACAGGAACTCAATGAATTCCGGGCGTTACAAAGCAACATACACATCAAACGCACCACCACTGGAGAAGTGAAACCAGTTCTGGCAGACCTGCCTGGGTCCTGCAGATTAGGGACTTAGTCAGGGAAAATATTGTGTACAGAAGAGAGTTTCGGGCCATCTTACAGAGCACCTGTACCTGTCCTGGTGGTTGTGGGAACAAGAACAGTACTTCTTCTGCCTCTTGCCGGCAAAAAAGAGAAAAGATTTGTCTCCATTGATCTAATCAAACCGCATCATGTGGCTGATTCTCAACAGTAGGCCGTGTGGGATCCTGAGTAGCTACAGATCTCCTCTTGCTACTATACAGGAAGTTCAGATGGAAAGACTATTAACCATTCAAGACTCCACTACACAAAGTGAAGGAGTACCAAATAATGGAGCACAAATCGTTTCAGTTGAAATTGAAAAACATCAAGAAGAAACAACAATGAAAGTTGCAATTCGGCCCAACAATGATGTCTACATTAATGTGCCTTCAAACAACACATCTGCCAGTTCTACAAAAAGCTACAGAGCTACAAAAGATAGATTGAACTGTGTTTGGCTACTTCATCAACTTCGATGATTTCTCCTCAGATCCAAGTGAACCTGATCAAACGGCACCCATTTCAAAGTAAGAGAAACTTCTACAATTCTATCTTTTGCTCAAAAAGACTTACTTTGTGTCACCTTGGTTGCACATTTGGTTTGCAATAGGGGTAGTATACCTGTTAATTTGGATTGGCACAGTGACTGGCTTTTTTCAGCTTCTGAACGGACATTATCTCCCAGAACGCTCTACAGTACAATCTGTGAAGCCACATACGTCATCATGTGAACTGATTGGGACATTGAAACTGTAAATACTATGCTTTCAGATTTAGAACAGTCTGCTGCATTTTCTTACAGGGAATTGTATGAAGATACACCCGATTATGATACCATGTTTTGTTACCAGCATTATGGTTATCATTTTTTGCATAGAGCAAGTGTACCATGCACTGCTAACACTTACCATCAATGGGAACATTGCCCAAAACCACCAAAGGGTAGTTCTGCCACATTCGCACAGAAATTTGCATACTTTGCAGGGTTCAATACATCAGACCCAGAATCCTTTTACTACAAACTTGCACAGAATAATGCAACAATGAAGAAGATTATGCTGACTAATACTAGGCTGATATATTCAGCACCTTTTATCTCCCAACTGTCTATGCAGGGTTTCGACTACTGGAGAGACACCATAGACAAAATCTGTCTGGGGGACAAGAGTAGCAGTTTAAGAGAACTGAGGCTTTAGTCAGAGCTTGCCTTATACCATTACAGATGATTTTGGTGAACAGAAAAGTGCAACAGACTACCTGTTACGGGTTTGCAAAAATTAAAGACCTACAAACACCAAACAACTATGCTCCAGAGAGGGACAATTCCCCAAAAAGGAAATAAGATAAGAAGCAAGCAAAGGAGAGTGAATGAAATACTGTCAATCATGAGCAATGGGGCCAACCCAAAGCTCACTCTATGAACTGGAACTGTAAATATTAGTTTTTGTAAAACAGAGAGCTAAAGCTTCATTAAAATAAGGGGCCTGATTTGCCCAAGGTCACTAGTCCAACCTTAAATGGGGTGGCTAGTAGGCATGCCTGTAGCTGCATCAAGTGCACTCCAACACAATAGCATGCAGTCACCAGACAGGACCTGGGTAAAGAGGTCAACGGAGGGTTACCTTTTTGAGGTTACAGAGTGAGGAAACCTATTAACAGCCTCTATAATTTTAAGGCACACTGAATGTGTTTTCAATGAGTATTATCTGTAGTTTGAGAGAGGCCCTTAGGATCAGGAGACCATCAAACTGTGTTAAAGTGTTGCGTTGTAAACACAATGCGTGGTAAAGGCATTGTGCGGTAAAGGCATTGCGTGGTAATGTTTGTGTCATAAGGGAGGTTTCCCGCTTGGGTTTACGTTGCTGGTCAGAAGGATGGGATCTGTTGCCTGATCTACTAGTCCACAGTAGCATGAATGTAATGGATGCTTCCTATCCGAAGAACGTTCTCAAACATCAAGGTAAACTAGACCACACTGACGGGGACTTTCTTAAACGAAGTGTACATCACTGATCAGCCGATCTGTTTCACGTTAATAGATGCAGACACGGATACTTAACCAAGGGTCTAGGTGCTTTTTTACAGTCTTTGTTTATTGTTGTTTTTTGTGTGAATCAATTGAGCATTTTGTGAATTACTTCGACCCCAACACTAATTTGAACAACAAATGCAGGAAAAAACAAACATACACAGCACTTCAACTCCTCGATAGGAATAGTATGCGTTATGTAATGAAATTTCAATCCATACACAAAATGCCATGGTCTGGTCTTAAATGTGATCGACGTACCATTGAGCCAATGACTGAGTGACTCACATGAGTAAGCCAAAGCCTGAAGTGGGTCGACCCAAAAACTTTCACTATGTTATGCGTGCGTCGATATGACAAATTCTAGAAAAACTTTCTTTAGCCAGACCCAAAGAGGAGGTTAATGTCATGTACGTACTATAACAGCAATACAGTAGAGAAGCGTCTGCAAATATTCTTGTAGATGATTTTAATGCTGTAGTAGTAGACCCTGGCATTTGTATTTCTACCTATCAAGCTACTTGTGTCATTTTAACATAGATCGAAGATAGAAAGAAATGGCATTTCCAATTACTATTTTACATAACAGTTTTGAAGAAGGAGACACCTAGGTTTTTTCTAAGCATACCTTGATCTGAGTTGCAATCGTCTGAAAAGAAAGAAAGGACAATATCAGGCATCAGGACACTGACAGTTGAGAGAAAATCAACATCTGTTCGTAACGAGGGTGAGAAGGTGAGAGCTTACCCTCGAGAAACATTTATATTCTTCGCAATGCCTCATCTACCCCAGTCAGGTGCAGAGTTACAAATAACTTGCTCAGTCTGGTTGAGTGCAAGGTAGAAGGGACCTGGATCAAATGCATTTCTTTGGAAATTGTTTTATGGCTTAATTTGCTTTCGATTAACTCATTAGACAAGCTCATCTGTAATTACTGATTTGTATGTTAAAAACTCAGGACTGGAAACATAGTCAATGATGACACTGAGTGTGCTTGTCACCCTCATCTACATTAATGGGATTCTGATCCCAAATCAAGACTCTCCCTCTTGGTGATTCCTGCAATGTGTAAACACAGGGCTTCTGATAAAGTACCAAGGTGACAAAAAATCCCTTAACGTCTGATTACATAGGATTGAATTCCCCTGTTTTATGGAATCCTACTTTACATGGCCTAGTCTTTATTGTGTTTCTATTTTCAACCCTTAATTTTGTTTGGTTTAATCTTTCTTATGTAGTTGTATGTGAATTCACTGAAAAAGAAGGGAATTTCCAGTAAAATGTTACCCTTTCTTTTATGACTGCAAGTTCTCTTGGATCTAATATCTACTGTGAATTGTTCATGTGTGTCTTATATATCACATATGCTTTCCTGGGCATCAATCAGAAACAAACCCTCCAGCATGTTATCCCCTGAGCCCAGATTTCCACTTAATAAAATGTATCTATGTTTTGAAATTCTCCTTATAATTTTTTTAAAGACTTTTCCTTGACACAGACTCCTTAAACAGGTCAACTTGAGTAGCTTAATTTGCCAATCCATGATTATCTGTAGCACGTACTTCATAGTGCTTTATCTTTGTATTTGATGAAGTTTTGTTGATTGTATTCAAAATGTGTTGGTGAATAGCTTTTTGAATAACTTCAGCAATTAAAATTCTTAAAACTGTTGCCAGGATCTTTAATGCATGATCAGAATTGCGTCAGAGTTCTGCAAAAAGTTCTTAAGATGGAGGCCATTATCCATTGCTACGAAATCATCGACCCAAATGAAACTGGGATATTCTGTGTTCTTAATAAAGCTGCATCACATCTATTCACATTTGACAGCTACTAGTATGAAAATTATTCATTTGAAAGGATACCTATAATTCTCCATTTGACAATAGATTATCTATATTTCCCTCGCTGATAAATTCATTTCTCTCAACAGTAACTTTTCTTTGATACAGGTTCGCAATGGTAAATGTGGAAGACTTAGGTCTTTCTAGGAACTTGTTATTTTCAAAGAAAATACATCAGAAACTTTTGTATTTGTTCAGTTTTATTATTTGCTTCCAAAAAATGCCTCAGAGCAGAGATTGCTACCACTTCATGAAAATATGGGATAACACTCTTGATGACTAGGGCAGTAATTTCATATAAAGAAAGTTCTACTAAATTAGAAGCACTTTTTGGTTCAGTAAATATTTTCTTTAAATTTATAGTGACTTCAAAATAGTTTTTAAAATATGCCCTTCTTGAAGTAACAGAGTGTAAGACCAGGCTTTCTTATATATCTGTCTAACTTGGCCTGGAACCTAGTTTCATAAAGGGCACTATGAATTTTCAGGTATCACAATAATTGTGAAAAATGGATATAGGAACTTCGAACTACTGTGGCTCAAACAAAAAATTGTTAAACTCTTCGTAAATTCCAACTAACCTCGGCTATGAGATGTAGAATTTTGAACCCCATTTTCCAGTCTGCTCAGCAACATGCTTAGCGGGCATCATGTGCTGGCAAGACCCTGACACGCGGAATCAGCACACAAAGTATGGTGGATGAACGTCAAGTTGTGGCAGAGGCCACAGAGGATACGTGGACAAACTGGGCAGTGGATGAATAAGATGAATCAGTGGATTTGCTTGTAGCCTGCTGAGACACCACTCTTCATCACAAGACTAATGCAGACACTAATTCAACATTGCAACACAAAGACCTCAGTGCAGAGTGCAAAAGCAACTTTGAAAGTACCAGCCATTCTGAATTTAGTTGATATCTTTCGCTATTTTCTCTATGATAATTCAAACTGTAACAAATTAAGCTTGCATTACAAGTTACATCTCGGCACATTCTCCAACTTTCCTTATTCCACTACATCAACCATTACCTTCACCTTGGTTCTTAGTAGCTGAACAAAAGAATAAAAGTTCATATTCAATGCACTTTCAAATATGTCCTTTGTACCCATCTGACTAGGCAGAGAATTTGCTTGAGAAGATTCCTGGACTATTAAACATATTTAAATGTTTGCAATAAATGCTAATTTCCCAACCAGCAAAACAATATTGCTAAAATACAGTATTTACACTCAATAAAAACATTACAGAAAATGAAATGGAGGCCAGAACAGTTTGCAGATTAACAGACCTAGGGAAGATAACAAAATATAAACCAGCTTTGAAAACTGTAAGCTTAATTAGGCTAAATACTTTTTTTCAAGATGCACTTTCAGGACAGCAAAATACCATGTACTGAGGCAGTGATTGAAGTTAAAGCTGACAAATCAGGATCCAGGACACAGTTTGCAATCAGAAGAATAGTTATTTTACCAGATCTAGAAATGCTGAAGAATCACTTGTGGGTCAAAAGGGTCTTCTACAGGATCAGTTATGGTGGTACAAAGAGAAGGCTGATTGCACACTACGCTGCTGTTTCCAGCATGTTGAAAATAATATCTGATGAACATACTGGTAGTTCCTATCTCTTCTGTGAAACTGAATAGTCTATAGTGACAGGGGTACACAATTTGGAATCTCTTACCCCAAAACAGTTTGCTTGTAATGGGCCTTCCTTCGGTTACCAAAGAATCGGCAACTCCTCCATGGGAGATTCTACTTTGGTAGAGAATCGGCCAGCAAACTAACTTCTGACCTAGGGTTATGATGGCAAGCTTCACTGGAGGAGAACCTTCAAGAGAAGGAATAAGCACATACTCCAGACTCTCTTACCAGCCAACTTTAAGTTAGGTCCTGTTCCATATTTAATGCAATAAGATCAGCAAAAATATAACTTCCCAAGATCGAGCTACTTTTAAAAAACTACTCGGTACTCAGATGTAGTTGCTCCTCCAGTGGCACGGTTATCCACAGCAGTAGCAGTAGCAGTAATAGAGGAGAAAGCAATGGCATCCTGGCACTCCCTGGTGATATACCTTGGAGTGAAATACTATGCAAGAAATGTATGAAACTTCTTGTAAGATTCTTCCTAGTGAGAAATCTACAAACTGTGCATATTTTGACCACTTCTGCTGATCCAGATTACTGAATGGTCACGAAGTTGTCTCATGGCTCAGCATCTTGGCTACTCAAATTGGCCAAAATGTAATCCATCTGTCCTACACCAGCCCACAGATGTTTGGGCCACAAAATCATAATGCAGTGCATTCTGCTTCGAATCTGCTTCACAGGGTGGTCCTCTAAACACATTGGATGTATTCATAGGTAAATTATGGAGTCAAGCCAAGATGCAAGACCGAACACAGCAATTGTAGTAGAATATCGATGAATGTGTGTTTTTCAGACGATGAGTGGTCTAGCTAGGAGCAGTCTTCCACTATATAAGCAATGGCAGGGCCACTCTAATGGCTAACATAGTCACTTTCTAGATTGAAACATTACTTGCCTGGAAAGTTCCTGTATAGGCTACAACACATTGGAACCCAGGACAGTGAAATCTTGACTGAAAATGTTGTGGTGGCCCAATGGTATGGTGTCTCAGAAGACTGCCCTATTGCATTGTGTGTGTTTGTGGTCTAGTCGAGTAGAACCCAATGCTGCAAATAGTATGTGCAGGAGATGACAATCTCCTCTGCGGTTAATTTAGTAATTTTAGGGATTCACCAGAGGGGGGATTGTGTCTGTTGCTTACGGTGGATCATCACCCCTTAACTAACACTATTTTTGACCGTATGTTACAAGGAGTAGTAGTGGTTGGGATGACACTGAAAGTACATCTCGTGTGGAGGCTGCTAAAGGGATGCTGGTGGAGGATCTGAGAGAATGTTTTTTCTGGCTCTACAACATTGCTGGTTCCTCATACAGATTTGGTTCCTTTTACTTCAATATGTCCCAGTATTTTTAGTAGGCATTCATTTACCAATGACAGAACATTTATAATGGTAAATTCTTGCTGTTTGTATTTTGCATTTTGTCATGTTTTCAGAAACAATGCATACCTCCTTTTTTACTTCCACATCCTGCAAGAAAAAGAAAGGACAGAGACAATATCAGAGATAAGGACACAGACAACTGGCTGCAAAAATGAATTGTATTTCAAATGAAAGGGTGAAGAATGGTTGCTCAGTATTCCTCACTTTGAATGTTCCACCTACCTTTATCAACTGTAGCATTGCTGTGGTGTTGCTCAGTTTGGTGAAATATGAATATAGAGAGTGCATATATCAGCATCACGACTTTTACATTATCTGCAATATTCCATTGCAAACTTTTGAAGTATCTGAGCTGCAATGCTTTGTATTTGAGTGACTTCACTAACCTGATCTTGCACCTAACCATATACTTCAAGTCTGATTTCATGAGCTTCCACCAACATAAAATTGAGGCTATCAACGGTCGCTACCCCTGTGTTTCGCTATCTCTGTAAAGGTCTTGAATTGCTTTCTAGTTTTAATCAAACACTTTTTGCATAGTTGTATCATGCTTAAAGACAAAACATATCAAATTGTTTCTGTGAGGTCAGAAAAGCATAAGTTTATGCACCAATCTATTTCTAAGGAAGAGGCAAATGTATTGTTTAAAACAGTTACCCATACTAGTTTTGGGCAATTTCAGCACTATCTTGATCTGGTTACTTCTTAATCAAGCATACATTTGAAGACTTGACTTGATGTGCTTCCAGTACTGTATGAATGAGCTTATTAAAGATCACTATTATTATTTTCAAATGCTTACCCTTGTACAGTTCTTGAATTGTTTACTAGGGACATCTGCTGGACTTTTGATGGAGGATGCTAAGATGGAGTATTTCTTATAGCTCTACTAAATGACTGGTTTATTAAAGAACTTGTTCTTGTTACTTCAAGGTCTGCTTGTATTTCGCCTACATTCACCGAAGACATAACAAATTAAAGTAAATTCCTGCCAAAATTTATTTCAGTTCTAGAAATCACATTTCTGATGATTTTATTTTAGTCTGGTGGGGGGGGGGGGGGGTTAAGGTTTTTTGTGTATTTTGAATACTAATGGCAGGTCTGTTGTGACTTCCCAGCGCTAAGACACCCTTGGGTATTGTGCACTTTACAAACTCAATTCATTCATTATGAGAATGCTACTATCCATAAGCAAATATGATTTTAAACTGCAATAATCAAAAATGTATGGGGCTCTGAAGATTTACAGTCTCTCATACGCATCATAAATCAATGAATGAAGTATAGCGGGAGGGGGCTTACCAGCAGGGCAAATTATGGCATCCGGGACCTGTTTTCAAAACCTTTGCTTACCTTTTTTTTCATTTCCATATCCAGCAAAAAAATTACAGACAATTTCAGAGATATATTGTGGAAGCAGAAATATATATAAGGCAGTGGTGAGAAAGGGAGCTTAACATTGCTAAATGGTAACCTTGCACCCAGATAATCTATGTTGAATGCTTGACTTTCCCCACTTACCTTTGTCAACTGCCGCATTTCTGAGGAGTTACTCAGTTTGGTGCATTTTAAGAATGGAACGTGCACACATCAGAGGCACTAAATTCTTTTATAATCTCTGCTGTCTATTTCAGACTACTGAGTGGGAAAAAAACACGAGCAGCAGCTTCCTTAACCCCTTGTATCTGGGAAACGTCATCATTATCCCGAGTGCCACACAACCATACATGTGAAGGCTTTTTTATGATGTGCTTCCGGTACTGCACAAACAAAGCTTCCCACCTCCCCTGTTTCAAATGATTCCTCTAAAGTTCCTGAATTATTATCTAGTTGCAATCAATCACTTCTTGAACTGCCTGTATTACTCTAAATTATTTATACACCTCCGTCTGCAATACAGTAACAGCTTTATCATGTTATCCTAGGCATAGAAATGAAAGATATCAAATTCTTCTAGTATTTTCGTCTCATGTTAAAACGATCTTACCATTTTCTACTACTGCACTTCCATGAATTTTCTAAAGCTTGCAAACCATATACCATTATACTATGGAGAGCAATATTCATTTCTTACTATGATTCTGAAAAGCAGCCACAATTCTGTGACCTTTTTTGCTTTTGAATAACACCAGCTCTTCAAATACAGCTTTTAGCACACAATGTCGCATTGACCCTTCACATATTGGCCATCCAGAAACCCACTTGTCGATGCACGTGTTAAGTCGTACTATCCTATCCTCCTAAACATCCTATGGATTCAATTTCCAATGGCATCTACAGGTTAAGTTGAACCTACGTGTGCAAGTAACTTGACTTATGTAAGCAAAGACACTTTTAAAATTCACCATAGTTGAATCTGTACCCATATAGGGATTTAAACATACATAATATTACCGCAAAGAGGAGTAATATTACACTTCGGCACATCTTCTCCGATGCACTCAGATGCCCAAAATGTTAGGAAGACCCTCATTGTCGAGTTTGTTAGTATTCACCAATTTCTTCTCCAAACATTTGCTCCACTGACTCAGTGAGAAATTCGCTACGGCTAGTTGTATAAGGTTAACAAAACAAAATAAATGATATATATATATATATATATCACATAGACCCTAACAAAACGCATAGTCAGAAAGACATTCAGATGAAGAAAGGCATTCATATGGATCCCCACAGTATCCAGAAAGGCTGTCACCCACACACTCCTCACCAGCAAACTCGACTACAACAACACACTCTACACTGACCTCACCCAGAAACAGCACAAGAAACTACAGGAATGTCCAAAACGCCGCCACCAGACTGGTCCTTGACATCCCCCACCGCAGCTACATCACACAACACCTCAGACAACTCCACTGGCTTCTGGTCAACAAGAAAATCACCTTCAAGCTCCTCAGACATGCCTACAAAGCTCTCCACAACATAGGACGAGCATACCTGAACTAGCCCCTCGCATTCCACGTTCCTGCCAGACAACTCCATTCAGCCCATCGTGTCCTAGTCTCAGTCCCCAGGATCCACAAGACCAGAACTGGAGGAAGTTCCTTTCCCTACCTCGCCGCCAAGACCTGCAACACCCTTCCCCTCCACCTCAGACAATCCACGTCGCTGACCCAATTCAAGAAGGACCTCACGACCTGACTCTTCGAATGATCCTCCACACCCAGAAGGACCAGCAGCCCCCCAACCGCCTGACACCCTCATGGGTGAGTAGTCACACTTTACACACCCATGATTAATTGATTGATTGATAGTAACATAAACATAATATAGAAGGAAAAGACAGATACTCTACCAATTGCCACTAACTGTCTGAACAATTCAAGGTCCCCAAATACGTTCCGATAGCACTAGAGTTCATCAATCAGTCTTTCTGACTCCCCAAATTGGATAATTTCTCAAGCATCTCATGCTAGGACATCAAACACTTAACCCTGTTCAGTCAAGCAAGTGCAAAAGATCCTTCTTTCCTGCTTAAGGGGCATGATAATTCCAAATAATGAGTTTCAAAAATTCAATATCACTCCCACATAAGAAACAAAACTTTGCTTTTCAATGCAAACATACATTGATAAAGTTGATTTTCTCAAAAAGGGTTTCCAACCAGCATCTCTAGCAAGGCGACAAAAAACTCCTTTGAGTTCAAAAATCATCAAGAAAATTAATTTCATTTCAAATATTGTCACTTCCAAAATTTAAGCAGGTACTCCTTTGCAAGAGGAGTAAGGTATTGGCAAGACCTGTGCAATCTAATATTGCCAATTCAATAAAGGCTGCCTTTGCTGAACCCTAGCTGATTTCACATTTCAGCGAACAGTACACTTGAACTGACTGACAGGAACCAAAATTCCTTAGCCCGAAAATGCGCCTGCATATCAGTCCCTCTATTTCCTCAAAATCATGTTTGCACCTGTAACATGACTATATATGCCTTCTTAGAAGGGAGGAAGGAGTAGCCACTGTCTTTGCATTAAAGCTTGAGACAACCAGTTGAAATAATACAAGGACATATTAACCAGGGTCTCCCATGTCCAGAGTACACAACGGTGGCCTTTGGGATACTAAATGGAAGATTATTTCTGTTGGAATATACAACACAGTAACAGATGCCACATTGAAGCCCAACTGGAGTGGCCTCTAAAAGCAGTAAATGATCTGTAAAGAACAGAGCAGGTGTGGGCTCACTGCACAATTGAGCGCACATTTTCTGCATCTCACTCCCCTCCATCAGATCCCTAACAAACCTCGAGGAGGAGGCAAGTATCAGGCGCTATCGTATTCCATGCTTCCTGAAGAAAGGTTTACATAAGTTCACTCTTTGTGGATATTTAAGGCCCATGTGTCAAGGTACAGCTTGCTAAGCATAGCAATCACCTAGCGTAAAGCACCACTCTTCATCACTGTAGGCCAAAAGTTAACCCTATGCACTGCACCAATAGAGAACTCCACAACAGCACGATAAAGACCTACTCCCACACATAAAATCTTTCACAACATGCACTCCTAACACTTTATAGGCAAATCTGTTTCCTGGGTGGTGATGGGCTTGGAACACATACACATCCAAAATTGGGTATGATGTAGGGAAAGTGATCTCTCAGTGGTGAGAAATATTACCCCCAGCTAAGAGAAGCATGTAAAAAGAATAGAAGCGCAATTGCCTAATTCAAAGATGTTTATCTTCAGGATAACTGTACTTTCTGCATAATTGTGTATATGGAATCCCTTTTAGATGGCCTTTATTGGGCTGTAAAAAAATCTTGACAGAACTACTGCTGGAAACCTGTGTGTGTTCTTTGTTGGTTTTGAAGCAGCACTCGAGTTTTGAAAACCTGGGCGAAGTAGACAGTTTAATAAAAAGTTGTTTGAGTGGAAATTTACGAACAAATTGGGCCTGCATCATTGGACAGTTCTGGAACACACCAGGGGCCATGGGCCTACGGTCCCTGTTTGAACAGCTGTTCATCTTCAAATTGATGCACCGAGTGCAAACATGGACAGTAAACCCTATTAACAATGTGCTGCCCCTAGGCTAGCTGCAAACTTGTGCCTGCCCTGGGGGGCAGCACATTAGAGGAGCTTTTTTGTCTTTCACCATCTTTCACTGTGCAGGCAGCAACCACCTGCACTTCAGTGAGGGGGCAGAGATCCCCTTAAAGGCGGGTGCACGAGTGACTATATCCTACTGCAGAGGGGTGTCGTGGGAGGGGGGTCCATAGGACCCACTTTCCTCCCCTCCAGAGGGATGCCTTCAGGGGTAGCACTGAATATGTGCCCCCTTTGTGGCACACAATCAGGTGTGATACGACTGCCTCCTTGCCTCTGGGCCCACGCCCATAATGTGGCATGAGTTCAAAGGAAAAGTGTCTCCCTCATTTCCATGGGGCCATACCATGGAAATAAGGGAACACTTTCTTAAGATAGTGCCAGTGCATTATGTGTGCCAGCACTATCTTTTACAGAAGGGGCTGCACAAGTTCTGCAGCCTCTTCTGTAATTCAACAGTACCCCAGTACCCCACACGAGGCATGGTTTGTAACGTGGCCCCTTTTCCTCCACAGCATTTACATGGCTTGGCAGAAGCCAACAGAAGTGATTGATTCAGGGCCAGAATTACTATTGAAGGTCCGATGTTTGGTGCTGATGATAGGACATGTAAATCTAATTTTAACCATAAATAACAACAAGTACCCTCTTATTCTAATGACTCTTTAAATGGGTGACTGGAAAAGAGAGAAGAAGAGAGAAAAAGAGAGAAAGAAAGAAAAAAGAAAGAAAGTGATCCACAGAGCATGTTTCACTCAAGCCCAAGCACAACTGGATGGGGAAACAGCTGTTCTTTTGCAAATCTTCTAGGCGAGCAACTGAGCTATATTGTACAGTGAGCCTCTCACTCCTTTACAACAAGACGGGGGTCCCACAAAATTGACACTCCTCTCCAGGTCCCCATTTCAAGGTCCCCCACACCCTTATACCGAATAGGCAAGAGGGAACCGAGGTCTCCCACTAGAGAAGTGGTTCACTAGGTTTTGGCCCTTTGGAAGATTATGGCTCAGCCTGTGCATAAGTAAAAGGCAAAGCTCCAGGCCAACAAATAACTCAGAGGAGAGTCTGACTAGAAGGCCACTGTAAGTGGCTAACACGATGCTCAGAATGTCTTCTTCACGGACCCATTCAAGTCACCCAGGTTTGGAGGACACGCTTCGGATAGAACGAGAGTGCACGTTTTGGGTCCAGACGATGGATTCTCTCTTCCTCTTTTGAAGGATGCGGAAAGAAGGTGGGCAAAGTGATGGTCTGCCCGATGTGAAAGGGCGTGACAACCTTTGGCAAGAAAGAAGGACAAGTCCTTAAAACCACCTTGTCCGGATAAACAGAAAGAAAAGGAGGTTTAGAAGAAAGAGCCTGGAGCTCACTCACTTTTCTGGCAGAGGTGATAGCTACCAGGAAAGCCGATTTTGAGAGTGAGTAGACGTAAGTGACAGTTATGAAGGGGCTCAAAGGGAGCACGCATCAGATATGTCAAGACAAGATTTAAGTCCCATTGACGCATTATGAAAGGCACGGGAGGAAACGTGTGTATAATGCCTTTGAGGAAGCGATTTACAACTGGGGACTTAAAAAGAGAAGGCTGATCTGGAAGCCGTAGGAAGGCGGAGATAGCCAAAAGATAACCTTTGATAGTGCCCAGAGCAGAGCCCTGCTGGGCCAAAGAGAGAAGGAACAGAAGGACCTCGGAAAGAGGGGCAGAAAGGAGGTCCACAGCCTTTGCTGTGCACCATGCCACAAATTTATTCCACCTGCAGGCGTATACCATTTTAGTGGAGGGATGCCTGGCTGCCAGAATGACATCACAGACTTCGGGAGGAAGGTCGAAAGCTGTCAACTGTCGCCGCTCAATCTCCACGCATGGAGGTGAAGGCTGGACAGGTTCGGTTGGAGGACCGTCCCCTGCTGCTGTGACAGAAGATCCTCCCGAAGAGGCAGTCAGATCGGGGGATCGATCGCCATGCTGAGTAGCTCAGGATACCAGTATCTTCGTGCCCAATCCGGAGCCAAAAGGATGACTTGGGCCTGGTCACGCCGAATCTTCTTCAGCACTCTGGGCAGAAGTGGTATAGGCAGAAAGGTGTACAACAGACCGCAGCTCCACTGGCCACGAAAAGAACTGAGGACATTGCGCGTTCTCTTCGGTGGCAAATAGATCTAACCAAGGCTCTCCCCACTGCAGAAAGAGACCTTGCACCACGTCCGAATTCAGACGCCATTCGTCATCCATCATGCACCGGTGGCTGAGTTGGTCTGCCCTGGAGTTCAGAGAACCTGCCAGGTGTTGAACCACCAAGGTAATGCCATGATGTTTCATGCCATGTCCAGAGGCGAAGAGCCTCCTGACATAGGGTCCATGACCCCACCTGCCCCGTTTGTTGCAGTACCACATGGCGGTGGTGTTGTCCATGAACACCTACACTATACTTCCCCAGACAGAGGGAACAAATGCTTTCAGTGCTAGCCGGATCACCCAAAGCTCCAAAAGGTTGATATGGAGCTGGCACTCTGCCGGAGACCAGAGGCTTCTGATTTCCGCCTCTCCCAAGTGGCTTCCCCATCCCAGGAGGGACGCATTCGTCACCACTGTATGCTCCGGTTGGTGAAGGAAGAGGGATCTGTCCTTGACCCAATCGTGATTCATGAGCCACCACTGCAATTGTTGTGCAGTGCCCTCAGAGATCTGGTTGTGATCGAACAGGTTGCCCTGATGCTGTGCCCACTGGAACTTCAGGTCCCACGGCAGAGCCCGCATATGCCATCTGGCATGTTGCACTAGCAGGATGCAGGATGCCATTAAGCCCAGGAGCAGGAGGGTCATCCTGACCGAAACCCAGGATAGAGGCTGAAAGGTCGGAATCATAGCCTGAATATCCCAGACTCGCTGCTCGGGAGGATAAACCCGAAACTGCGTGGACTCCAGAACCGCTCCGATGAAGGGGAGCTACTGAGAGGGGCTCAGGTGCGACTTCGGCACATTGATAGAAAACCCCAGCAAATGCAGGAGGTCGGCCGTAGTCTGGAGGTGGGAGACGACTGCCTGGGGCGAGCCCGCCTTCAACAACCAGTCGTCGAGATAGGGGAGGACTGGAACCACTGATCTGGGCAGATGAGCTGCGACCACCGCCATCCCTTTTGTGAACACCCGAGGGGCACTGGCAAGGCCGAAGGGGAGCACGGCAAACTGAAAATGCTTTTGGCCTACCATGAACCGCAGGTAACGCCGGTGGCCCGGCAAGACGGGGATATGAAAATATGCATCCTGCAAGTCCAACGCTACCATCCAGTCTCCAGGGTCGAGGGCAGCCAAGACCTGAGCCAGAGTCAACATCTTGAATTTCTCCTTCCGGAGGAAGCAGTTGACGTTCCTGAGGTCCAAGATGGGGCGCAGGCCCCCTTTCTTCTTCTTGGGGACCAGAAAGTAGTGGGAATAACAACCACATCCTACTTCTGGCCCACGAACGTGCTCGATGGTCCCCTTGGCCCCATTTGCGCATCTCCTGCTGGAGACGTGCAAAATGGTCCCCCGACATGCGGTGGAACTGAGGTGGCATGGCTGGAGGGAGAGACTTGAAGGGGAGGGAGTAGCCCCTTCGGACTATTTGCAACACCCACCTGTCCGAGGTAATGGAACGCCAGTGGGGGAGGTGATGGCGAATCCTGCCGCCCACTGGCGTGGGGTGCGACCCAAAGCTCAGACTAGGAAGGCTTTGAGGCGGATGCTGAGGGAGCGGAGGTGGACTGACCCGCACGCTGGCCCCCTGTCCCGCCGCGGCGTGAACCACGTCCACAGCCACGCTGAGGTTGGGTCTGCGCAGGCTTCTGGCTGAACGATCGTGTCGGATTGCCCCTTCCTTGGCCACAAAAAGAACGAAAAGCAGACGTGGCTGGGTGCGTGGTGGAGAGACCCAAGGACTTGGCCGTAGCCCGGGAGTCCTGAAAACGCTCCAGCGCACTAGCTGCCTTATCACCTAACAGGCAAGTACCATCAAAGGGCATGTCCATAAGAGAACTCTGAACATCCCCTGAAAACCCAGTGGACCAGAACCAGGCGTGGCGACGGAGGGCCACTGTTGTGGAAATCACCCTACCCAGTGAGTCCGTGGTGTCGAGTCCACACCGGATGGCGAACTTTGCTGCATCTTTCCCCTCAGCAACTGCTTGGGAAAGCACTGCCTGGACCTCCTCCGGACACAGAGGCAGCACCTGCGCAACTATGTCCCGCACAGCGTGGGAATAGCGGCACAAGAGGCAGGCAGTGTTCACCGAACGCAGCCCCAAGCTGGCAGAAGAAAACAGTTTCTTGCCGAACTGTTCCAGCTTCTTGTATTCCTTATCCAGCGGGGCGGTTGGGAATGCGCTTTTGGAAGTGGAGGCCTGGATGACCAGGCTCTCCGGAGTTGGGTGGATTGTCAAAAAAGCAGGGTCACCCGGGGCCGGGTGATGACTCCTGGCTAAGTTTTTATCCATGGGAACCCCCGTTGCTGTCTAGACCAGGTGCCCATCAATACGCCAGTTAGCGCCTCATTGAATGGCAGCAGGGGCTCCATAGAGCTTGCCACTGGCTGGAATACTTCAGTGAGGAGATTAGTTTTGAGGGTCACCGTAGGCAGGTCAAGGGCCTCAGCTGCTCTAAGGCGCACCATAGTGTATGTGGCACCCTCCTCCAAAGCCACAGCAGGAGGAGAAAGAAAACCAGGTTCAGAGGAGATGTCAAGGCCACCTGCATCCTCCAACTCTTCTGTCCATTCCTGTTCGGACCCACACTGCCGTGCGAGAGGGTCTTCAGACCCCTCCCAGTCGTCCCCGTCCTCCACTGCCCATGGAACAGGCTGCGGCGGCGAGGGAGGGACAGAGGAATAAAAAGGGTCGAACGGTGCCGGGAACGGCGCCGGTCCGGCTCTGTGTCCCAATTAGGGTCCCAACTAGGGACAAAATTGTCCGAGAAACTGGACAAGGGCGGTGGTGGAACGAATGGAACCCACTGTGGCACTGGGAACAGAGCCACGGGCGGCACCAGGGCCGGAGCCGCTGGCGGAGGACCTTGCGGTGCCAGTAATGGAGCCGCCGGCGGAGGACCTTGCGGCGCCGAAGCTGCCGGCAATGCTGGCAGCGGAGCCGGCAGCAAGGGAGGGGCCTTGGCTGGGACTGCGGGCCTCGAAGGCGTGCTGGCGGGAGCCCTAGGCCTGAAAAGGCGGTCTATGGCAGCAAGGAAAGCTTGCACCTGGGCAGGAGTCGCCGGCGGACCCGGATAAGGTGGGTAGGCCCCCGGACTCACAGGCTTCAAAGGAGCCGCGGGGGAGGTACCCCGGCACCCTCGTCCTCGTCTGGAGACTGACAGGAGACGCTTCTTCGACTTCTTCTTATGACGTCTCTTACCCGATTCAGAGTGTGAAGACTTCAACCTCGAGGAGCGATGATGATGGCTCCACGGTCGGTCCCTCGATCGACCCCTGGAGCTCGAACGGCGCGGAGATGACTGCCAGGCCTCCAGCAGCTTACGGGACCACTCCCGTAAGGCTTTTGTAGCCATGGCCAGATAGTCGGAACATGACCAGGAGTCATGGTCGTGCTCCAGACAGTAGAGACAGATGTCATACGGGTCGGCCACCGACATCGTACAGCGACAGGCCCCGCAGGATTTAAACCCAGGTATCCCTACGTGGCACCAGGAGTCAAAGACTCAAAATTGAAAGACAAAAAGTCTCAAAAGTTAGTCAAAAAGTGACTAGGGTACGTGCTCTAACTGGAATGGTGCTTGCTGGCGTGGAAAAAGAAAGAACTGATGTCAGCACGCATGGGTGGTGCCTACATAGTCTTTGTGACGTCATCTCGGCACATACGATGCCAGCAACGGATGTGGAGCCGCACAACGCCACCTTCCGATGTGCAGGGGTACTGCTGATGAAAACTTTCCGGATCCAGTCTGACGCCTGGGGATATTCTAAGGTAAGGAATCTATCACTAACGTCTCTCTTTCAGATGCATATTTAAAAAAAAAAATCTAAAGGAGTTTTCTTTGAACCTAGAATCAGATCTGCAGTGCGCCCACAACATTTACTCTGGTACACCTCAACCAATTAAAAAAGGAGGAGACTTGTACTTCTCTTTTTATGGGAATTGCTTCCCAATTTTGCTCATATAAAAATAATTGAGATTGAACATGCACAGTCCTACTCTCCATGATGAAAAGTGAATATATGTATACACTTGAATCGTCAACACTTTAATTTTGTATTTCAATGACATTTGATCTTTAGTTATTTCTTGTGTTTTGAAGATGCACTAAATACAGTATATCAACTATGACTTTGAAATCTCGATGGGCTTGTGAGAATGTTCATCAAGTAGAAATGCCCTCCTACCGGGAAAGGACAAACTCACTTTAGCACTCTGTGGTAGCGAATAATACGCTTATCATATGTAATTTAAGTACTCAAAAAATTCAAAAAATTCCGTCCAAATAGATTAATGATTGAAAGTTTAATAAATTGTTTTACATTCTCAATATTCCTCCTTCATATGATGCTTCTCTTATGGTAAAACAGTTCATCATCATGAAGTAAACAGAATACCGAATCACATTGACTCCCCGATGCATTTCGGGTCTTTGCCCTTCGTCAGGGGCAATTTCCTAGAGAGAGCAAATACATGAATTTGTCCCACGAGCTTAAGAATGCATCACTGCATACAATAATCAAAAATAATACGTAAACAATCATCAGTACAAAAGCCTCATGAGTAAGGTCTCAATAGGAAGAGTGTTATACTGCTAGTGAGGTTAATAAATCGTGGTGAGACAAAAGTTAAGGAATATCAGAATTCTTAAACAAACACGCGTTTCCAATATACTCAAACCAGTAGCAAACTATATGTGCGTTTCCAAAAATAGAGTACACTCGGAATGTTCTCTGAATAGAGTAACGAGAAAGACCTTAGTGGTAAAGCAAACCGACACCCGAAAGCGTGAAAGTATGTAAACACGATAGTTGTGGGTTGTGATAAAGAGTTAAGTCGGTAAGCTTCATGCCGTATCAAGCGATTAGCGTGCAATAATCCCAGTGTACCATATTTGTACATGATACCTAAAATTCATAAATGTGCAGACAGACCACCCTTCTGACCAATAGTCAGCACTAGGAATTCTAAACACGAGCCCATAGGAAAGTATATCGACAGGCATTTACAAACTCTAGTACAAAACAGGACTACTTATCTAAAGGACACAACTGATTTTCTTACCAAACTAAGTACCATTGTGATTGATGAACAAACTCATCCCATCCTGTGTACCATAGATGTCAAGGCACTCTATACTTCTATTCCTCATGACCTGGGCCTACAGGCTTTAGAGTCATTTCTGATAAATAGTTATAAAAATGAGGATTTAAAAATCTTTTTGCTTGAATTAATGCATTTCGCTTTGTATCATAGTTATTTCATTTGGATCAATCAGTATTACACACAACTCTCAGGTACATCTATGAGCAATTTTGCAGCACCTTCGTATGCTGGTTTGTTTATGCACAGATTTGAGTTGGATCACATTTTGTCACAAGATCACTGGGTGAAGAATGTGGTTGTTTTCTACAGGTACATAGATGATATGTTTCTAATTTGGAGGGGAGATCAATCTGAATTGCTTTCTAATATTTCACGTTTGAATACCATTGATGAACGGTTACAGTTTACCTATAATATCAGTTCAAACAGCATTTCATATCTGAATGTTAACATTACCTTACAAAATAACCATTTGATTACTTCTGTATACTCCAAGCCTACTGACCGTAATAACTTTTTGCATTTCTCCAGTTATCATCAAAAATCTCTCAAGCAACATCTAGCCTACTCACAACTTTTACGCATTAAACGCATTTCTTCTACTGAAGAATTGTATTATGAAAACAGTCAACTTTTGATTAACAAATTCAGACAGAGAGCATATCCTGAAACCATTTTGCATAATGCTATCGACCGTGCTAAAGCTAAAAGTAGATCTGAGCTTTTGCAACTTAAGACTAGATGTGAAACTACTGACAACTGAATGGTGTTCGTGTCAAACTTTTCTTCTCACAGCCACAAAATCAAAAAAATCATTAAAAAATATTGGCCATTAATTCAAACAGAGCCCGACTTTAAAGGCATTTTCCATTTACCTCCCATTTTTGCTTATCAAAGAACTAATAATTTACTACAATTACTCAACAAGAGCACCCCTGCGCAAACATCGATTTACAAAGGTACAGTTCCTTGTCATAATTGTGGCAGCTGTAATAACATCATAAGGGGTACTAGTGTGTTGCACCCTTCAACAGGATTACGCATCCAACTAAGTGTTAACGCTACTTGTGATTCTAGCAATCTGGTTTACCTTTTGAAATGCCTGTGTGGCTTACCATATGTAGGTAAAACTGTTTGCAAAATTAAGGTCCGTCTTACGGAACATAAAAGAGTAATATCCGGACAAAAAACACCAAGTCTACTGTAGCGGCACACTTTCTTGAGGCTAACCATAATATTAGCCAACAAAGATTTATGGTCTTAGAACAAATTGTTGACAAAGAAGGACGAGATAACAATAATTTCCTATTGCAACGCAAAATATTTTGGATCAACAAACTTGATTCAGTACACCCAAAGGGGTTAAATGAACGTTTGGAATTTAGCTGCTTTTATAATTCATTATTCTGTTTCCAGTACCTACTAGTGTTATTTCATGGTTTGTACTTATTACAGGCACGTGATTTTCTTGTTTATTTGTCCTTTTTTCTTTTTCTTTTTTATTCTATATATACCCTCTTTTAATTTGCATGGTATTATCACTATTTTTGTGGGCACTTTATTATATATTTCACTATTGTTTTATTTTATGTAACCTTCACGATTACACTTGAACACAGCATTTTTTAAATTTCTTTCATCTCATTCGCATATGGATTAACATCACACGAGATTAACTTTGGTACCGCCGTCATATCTTTTGCTTCCGGGTTCACGTACGCGTTTACATTCGTGCTACACGCACTAGAACGGTGACCAAAGCAGATACGCTTCTTTCACAAGCTTTATCTTGAACTTTCACGTGTTAATTTCGGTTGGTTACACTTGTATCTATTGCACGCTAATCGTTTGATACGGCATGAAGCTTACCGACTTGACTCTTTATCACAACCCACAACTATCGTGTTTACATACTTTCACGCTTTCGGGTATTGGTTTGCTTTACCACTAAGGTCTTTCTCGTTACTCTATTCAGAGAACATTCCGAGTGTACTCTTTTTTTGGAACACACATATAGTTTGCTACTGGTTTGAGTATATTGGAAACGCGTGTTTGTTTAAGGATTCTGATATTCCTTAACTTTTGTCTCACCACAATTTATTAACCTCACTAGCAGTATGACACTCTTCCTATTGAGACCTTACTCATGAGGCTTTTGTACTGATGATTGTTTACGTATTATTTTTGATTATTGTATGCAGTGATGCATTCTTAAGCTCGTGGGACAAATTCATGTATTTGCTCTCTCTAGGAAATTGCCCCTGACGAAGGACAAAGACCCGAAATGCATCGGGGAGTCAATGTGATTCGGTATTCTGTTTACTACATGATGATGAACTGTTTTACCATATGAGAAGCATCATATGAAGGAGGAATATTGAGAATGAAAAACAATTTAATAAACTTTCAATCATTAATCTATATGGACGGAATTTTTTGAGTACTTAATTTACATATGATACGCGTATTAATCGCTACCACAGAGTGCTAAAGTGAGTTCGTACTTTCCCGTTAGGAGGGCGTTTCTACTTGATGATTATTAATTACACCTCCAAGGATCAGGAGGTGGCACTCACTAGCACCTAAGTAAAATTATTTTTTAATTACTCTTGAGTACATAGGTACACACTCCAGAGTGCGACCATTCTATATTTATTTGCACTTGTGAGAATGTTGACTGAAAGATTTGTAATTTATGTAAAAAACTTTTTAAAAATATGCATTTATCGAGCGGCCTTCTATAAAACATCTACATGATATGAATTTTAGTACACTTACTTTTGTGGGACTTTATAATAAATCAGAATAAAATCATTTAATTGAGCTCATGCAACAAAGAACGTGAGGTTAAGTTTCCTGGCTAGGCAGAAAGTAATGGGATTCCTAATTACTCTTTTGCACAGTAACCCTGAAATTATCTCTGTTCACAATCTAGTTGTACCTGCAGTCTGGTCGTCAGCTCCTGCAAAGAAAGAAGACAGAAGATATTAGAATTTATGATACAGAGGCACTTGGTAGAAAATATATTTGTATTATTGCATTGCTACTTTTGTAAATTATCCAGAATGACTAATTTCAATCAATCAAACCACATGCTCTCTCATGGAGTGCTTAACAAAAAAGAAAAGAGTAGTTCCTGCATTATCGTCCCAAAAGCAGAACTTAATTCCATTGGCAGAGACAATGGACAGAAATAAAGTGCTTTCAATAGTTTATCTGAAGACAGCGTTGAGCTATGACAGCCAAAGTATGGAGTAGATGGGGCCCTTATCAACCAATCTCTAACATTCATACGCAATTCACTATCACCTCTTCCACTGATCCAGACTCCACTCTGGGATATCAAGCTCTCATTAACTGAAATAGTGACTATAATCAATAAATTAACAATTGAGATCAAGCAACACAGACTGCTTTGATGGTTTGAGGTATAACTACTCTGAATTCACCCAAAATAGATGTCGAACTCGGCTACAATAAAGTAATCAAATTATAACAAATACATTCCAAATTAGTGGTCATTTTAGGGTTTTCATAAGGTTTCTCTCAACAGTTTAGCAAGCCTTACCTACGTTACTGGGGGCAGTGCCTAGAAAAGAATAGGTGACTCTGCATCCCAATTTTTTTTTTTTTTATATTATTATGTATGTATTGGTATTTATAAGGCCTGTGCGGAGTTCGGGCATTTCCGGGAACTGACAAAAAAACTCAGCCAAGCTGCACAAAGGTCTGCAAGTGGCGGTGTGTGTTACCTCGCGCCTTTTGCACTGATTTTCAGCACAGGGTGTTTGTCCTGTGCTGTAAAATCAGCGCAAACGGCATCACGCAACAGGGCGCTGCTTCTTTCTGCCGCTCGAGTAGAAATTCTACTTGAGCACCAGCTTCCTCAACGGGAACGGAAGGTTTATCAACGCTAGCCGTTGTGACCATCCGCGACTGCCCGCGTTGAGAAATCTAACTGGGAAGCGGTCTAGCATTGAATTTTCCTCGCCAACCTACCATGGATGAGTGAGGAAAAAACTCTGCTCCGCACGAGCTCTGCGGGGTATGAAAAACTCTGCAAATGTGCAAACAGAGCAGAGTTCACGGGTCAGGCCTAGGATTTATACAGCCCAATCTACTTATGGACCAACAGAGCGCTGTACATTATAAGGGACAATGTCTCCATGTGGAATTCATTGAAAGGGCAAGTAATATCAAAACGAGCTGTGTAATAAAGTACTTATTGGAGGAATGAATCCACATAGGGAAGACACAGGGAGACCAAGAATATAGACAAATGTATATTTTTAAGGATGTTCAACATATGATGGACATATTACGTCATACGTACATATCATATGGAAGGGAAGCACTGCGTGACAATTAGTGGCAATGTAACCAACAAAATACTGTGCACAAGTGCTCGTGGAGTTTGTGACGGCGCAAGTGACACATAAAGTGGTATATACAGCGGTGAAGACGGCGCAACAGAAACAATAATGATACATAAATCTGGCAAAGTTAGGGCATTTGTACAATTAATGTAAGAGTTTTTCAAGTAGCAGTACAGCAAATGCCCATGGACAAAAAGGCGCCAAAAATAACGCTGTTGAAGTCGACGGCGTTTCGGCCTGTAATACTCTAGGCCATCATCAGGACAGGTTACACATACTTGGGGCAGTGAGGCAACCGGGAGAAGGTTCACCAGGAGGGACACGGCCTTGCGGATAAGTGGAAGGTCCGTGGAAATTATTAAAGTACGAGGGACTCGGTCAAACGGAGTGAATGGAACGGCGAGTAAATCACCGCAGGGGGGTCCGAGGTGTGTAGGCTGCCGGCGTGAGTGACAGTCACTGCCCGACTCACGCCGGCAGCCTACACACCTCGGACCCCCCTGCGGTGATTTACTCGCCTTTCCATTCACTCCGATTGACCTGGTAGCAACGATACATTGAACTAAGGGAGTATTAATTTACGTACTGTGTAATATCAAGGGGACACGCTAACACATTGTTATGTCACATCATGGCTATGGTTTCAGTTATCAGCAGATCTTCATTGATGATATCTTGATTTAGGCTTCTATCTTTTTCTTTTGGGGTGGGCAGCAGCTTGTCTCTATCCTTCAGATTGGAGTCCTCATTTGTTTTTTAGTCTCTCCACTTAAGCAGAATTGTCCACTGTTTCCATCTTGCTCAGAAAGCCCCACACTATCCCTTATCCCCCAAAACCACTTCCCATTCAGTCAATCGAGACTCCCCTACTCAAACAGCTAGCCTTATGATCATCTCCAAATGGACAGTACACAATTACAGCTGATCAGTCAGCGATTCAAAAGAGGACTTTGGAAAGCCCCAAAAGCACTGACTCCAATTAAAGGGATGGAGACTCCAGTTGATCTCTCTTAACATGTCTTGACACCTTCAATCAGCTTCTTTAACCAGCTTCACTCTGCACAATAAGCTTTTTAACTCCAGCTCCTATTTGGAAAAGTTACACTAAACTCCCAGAATTCAATATTATGTTGGTTAAAACTCCAGAACTAGTTTAAGGTGTCACATGTAAGGGGACACTTGCCAAATAAACATATTATATAAGAGCCTTTCACATTACAAGATGCAGGAATATCAAACATGAAAAGGATACGTCGAGAGGGGGAGGAAAGGAGATAGAAAAAATGCAATCAAGCAAGACCAAAGTAATGTTGCTAAGGGAAGAGAGAGGGAAAAGGGAGAAGAGTGGGAGGGGCAAGCGGCAGGCAAGGAATGAGGGGGAGAAACAAAGAAAGGGGGAAGGAGAGCTAGAGGAAAGGGGAGACACAAAGTTGAGAGAGTAGAGAGCCAAATGTAGGAGGGGTGGCAGTGCATGGATAGGAGAGACACAAAGGTGAGGTATGAGGGTACAGAGAAAGGAAAAAGAAGCAAGAGAAGAAAGAGAGAGAGAGAAGAGTGAGAAGGCTGCTTAAGTAGAATAAAGAGGAGTTTGAGAATAGTAGCGAGTGACAGGGAGAAAGGAATTTAGGGGAAGTGAAAAATATACAGTGAGGAAAAAGGGAGAGGAAAGAGACAATAGGATGGAGAAAAGAGCAAGAGAGGGAGGAAAAGAGCAAGAGAAAGCTGAAGGTGGTGCAAATGAAGAGAATTATGTGAGATGTGGAAGAGACAGAGGGAGACTATGAAGGAGACAGAAGGAAATTAAAGTGTAGAGGAGGAGGAGAACCAGTGATTGTGAGAGAGACTGAGAGAAAGTTACAGAGTGAATGAAGGGAGATGGGTGGAGCAGATATCAAAAAGAGAAAAATGGAATCAAACAAAATGAGAATGAGGACTGAATGGAAAAGGAAAAGATGGAGGGAGGATAAATGAGGAAAGAGGTTAATAAAAGTTTACTGGTCTGTAACAAAGGAGGGACAGAAAGTGCCTCACATAGACATCCCTAGCTCCCTTGTGGTCCAGCAGTCTGGGTGCTTGATGAGGGTAGTAACAGAAAATCATATGTTTCTTAGAGAAACTACTAAATCTGAAGAAGAATCCACCAGTGGGCTTCCCTTCACCTTAGCGATTACATGGAGGAAATAGCATCAGTGTACTCAATCAGGCAATCCATTTTTCTCATGGACCCTCCTTAGTGCCAAGAGCAAAGCTGGCGAGCCATCCTGCTATGAGCCGCCCTGTGCTCTTTCCCCTGTATCTAACAATTGAAAGGCTCCGATTCACTTTCGACCTATGTATATTCCATGGACTATGACATATAGCATATGACAATGTCCTCATCACCCGAGTATACCTAACTGTTCCATGTGTTGCAGCTCTTTAAGAACCCTTTAGACAAATGAATTTCAGAAAATTCTGTAATTTCTGATAATAACTCTTTACACATACAAAACTGCCTTATGCAGCTCATGATTAAGTGTCAAAATGTAGCGTGCAAAGGATTGAAATGTCACTATGCAAACAGGAAAACATTACACATATGTAAACTGGAAACATGGCTGCTACAAAACAGCATCTTTAATGAGGACTCTTTTGGGGCATTTTGTGGTTGTAAGTAGTCCTGGGCCTGAAAGTGAGCTTGGGGGAGGGAGGATCAGCAGTGGAGGTGTGGTGTTCGAGAATGTTCTCCTTTATGTTCTTGTTGCTAGGGATTAATGTAGTAATCTAGAATGTAAGCTGGGGTGAGGGAATGTTGATGTTTGAAGTGGGACAGCTGGTTGAGAGACTCTGTGGCTGAGGTCTCTAATGGATGTACTGTACAATAAACCTGTATCAACCTCATCCTGAAGCGGTGCAATATATTTAAGGTGAAGGCTTCACCTCAGGAGCCTTTTGGCTTACAAGTTGGAAAGGATACCAGGATATTGTGGTTGTGAGTGTCCTGATGTGACACCTTCTCGGTTTTGCAATGGTTGTTCAATCTTAAAAACTACCAGCTGCTCCCTTAATGAGTTCAGTAGAGAACAATCTTCAATGTGTGTCCACAAGACTTGCACATGTATGCAGATCTATTATGGGAGAGTTATCTATAAACAGTAGCCTTGGCCAGCAGACATGCCACATACTAGTTCTCACATCCTGGTATTCTGACAGTCCTCTCTCAGATCAGGTCTCTAAAGAGTGTTTCTCAATGACTGAACTTGTCAGACACATCTTGATGCCTCTTGTCAGAATAAATCTTAGAAGGAATCTAAAATGCATATGACTTTTGATTGAACAGAAAGGTTTTGTGATTAATTACTAGGAGTTAGTATAAGATAGTGTCTAGGACAGGGTATTTTTATATTATGGTTTCACACTGCAATGCAATTTAGCCAATAGGAAAATGTGTTGGAAGTTCTCCAACTGGTGTTTCCATTCTGATAATATCATACTTCCTCTGCATCACAGTCATTGCAAATGCTGAATGTCTAGTGAGAACCCACAATTAAGGCTACACTTAGACAGGAGCAGACTTCATCTGCAAAACTTGAAAACTAAGAGTGTCTCCTTGGCATGGTATATTCGCTCATAAACTGCTAGCCCCTCCGAAACCCTTAATTCCTGCCCCAATGAATCAGTCCTATCAAACATTGGTCTATGTATAGCCTCAGTTGATATTAGTTGTTGAGGGCCATGTGCTATATGGCCATACTACTTAACTGTGTGCTGAGACAGAAGACCTAATTTTCTCCCACTTGAAAATCAGGAACTTCATTATCCACAGAAATAAACATAATTAGACTCCCCAAGAAGTTTGAGAACACAATACTGGGGTAGATGCCGAAATAGGCACAAGCAGGCCAACTCTGCAATCACATCCTGAATTCAGTTATGAGAGCACAGTTGAATGCTGAATTCTTGGCAGCAATTAAGTTAATAAACTCACGGAACTCCTATTAAAAACACATATGTTGAAACTGTCAACGCTTAATGAACAGTACTAATTTAGAAAAGCTCACCAGTACCACCTTGAGTTACAATTTGACTCATGCTGCTCTGCAATATCAGCAAAAGACATCGCTCAGCCTAACTGTGGTGCCACATAGCTCACTGGCATTACTTGCTAGTTTTTCAATTCCAAATTGAGGGATACAGAGAACAACCAGGAGAGCATAGCATCAGCAGACAATAACCAAACAGTTAACTATTTGCATACTTGGTACCTTATAATGAAGTCACCAATTAAGATTGGGGGGATGGAAGTGAGGAATCTAATGGAAGATAATGCATCCAGCAGAAATATTGTTACCAAAGACAAGACACTTCTGATGGGTAAATCTATGCACAATTTTCACCTCATGGATGGGCCCCACAGCAATAACCTTGAGGATGTCGGACTGAGAATGGTCAGCTAGCCAATGAAGTCATGCAAAAGTGCCATGGCGAAGTAACCGTCACTTCACACTAGAGCTGCAAGACAATAATGCTTGGGAAAGACATATAAAATGACCGATTGGTAGCCCATAAAATACCAGCCAATGGAATACCATCGCAGAGAGCATTCGAGGTATTCAAGGCTCTTGTAGAATGTATGTGAATGCCAGAATGAACTAATTATTTTAAAAAGGTCCAGCACATCTTATTGCAAAGGTGGACCATGCACAATAGACTAGGTGTGGTCACAGTTTGCCTAAACTGTCTCCGGTGAAATACACAAAGAGCTGAATCGTCTACCCCTCTGACCTTGACTTATCCACATAATAGGAGTGGGTTCATCTGGCATGTTGCATGTGAAGTTGCTCCTCTTCCTTGGATGGGTGAAGAGTGGGAAGAAAAATGGTCAGTATGGAAAGTGGACACAACTTTTGGAAGGAAAGATGACAAGTACTCATAATCTCAAGAACTACCGCCCCATCTCGCTCCTCCCGTTCCCTGCGAAAGTCATCGAGAAGACCGTCAACAAGCAGATGGCCGCCTTCCTCGAGACGAACGGATCCCTCGACCCCTCACAGTCCAGCTTCCGAGCCAATCACAGCACCGAGACCGCCCTCATCGCCGCCACCGATGACATCCGAGCCCTGATGGACAATGGAGAAACAGCGGCCCTCATCCTGCTAGACCTCTCCGCGGCATTCGACACGGTCTGCCACCGCACCCTAGTACAGCGCCTCAGCAACATCGGAATCCAGGACAAGGCGCTGAAATGGATCATCTCCTTCCTCGACGGAAGAACACAGAGAGTCCGCCTACCACCGTACAAGTCAGAGGCCTCCGAAGTCATCTGCGGCGTCCCTCAAGGATCATCTCTGAGCCCCACCCTCTTCAACGTCTACATGAGCCCCCTCGCGGCCATCGTACGCAAACACAACCTCAGCATAATCTCCTACGCCGACGACACCCAGCTGATCCTCTCCCTGACCAACGACCCCGCCTCCGCCAGAGCCAACCTGCACGAAGGGATGAAAGAGGTAGCCGAGTGGATGGCGACCAGCCGCCTGAAACTGAACTCTGACAAGACGGAGGTCCTCATCCTGGGCTCTTCACCCTCCGCCTGGGACGACTCCTGGTGGCCTCCCGCCCTGGGCGCCGCACCCAAACCGACAGACCATGCACGCAACCTGGGCTTCATCCTGGACTCCTCCCTCTCCATGACCAGGCAAGTCAACAACGTCTCCTCGGCGTGCTTCAACATCCTACGCATGCTACGGAAGATCTTCTGGTGGATCCCCACCGAGACCAGGAAGACCGTCACCCAGGCCCTCGTCACCAGCCGACTGGACTACGGCAACGCCCTCTACGCCGGTACCACCGCCAAGATCCAGAAGAGACTCCAGCGGATCCAGAATGCCTCAGCCAGACTCATCCTCGACATCCCACGAACCAGCCACATCACCGGACACCTGAGAGACCTTCACTGGCTCCCCGTCAACAAAAGAATCACCTTCCGCCTCCTCACCCACGCACACAAAGCCCTACACGACCAAGGCCCGAGCTACCTCAACAGCCGGATCAACTTCTACGCTCCCAAACGCCACCTCCGATCAGCCAACCACGCCCTCGCCGCCGTCCCCCGCATCCGAAGAGCGACTACAGGAGGAAAGTCCTTCTCCTACCTGGCCGCCAAGACCTGGAACTCCCTCCCGACCGACCTGCGCCTGACCCAAGACCACCTCTCCTTCAGGAAGAAGCTGAAGACCTGGCTGTTCGAGCAGTAGCGGCATCCCCCCCCCCCCCCCCAGCGCCTTGAGACCCTACGGGTATGTAGCGCGCTCTATAAGTGTCATTGATTGATTGATTGATTGATTGATAAACAACGTGTTTGAATAAAAAAGCAGTATCTGCCACACAGACCACAACGACACCCAGCTTACCTGTAAAAGGGATGAAGTAATGGCCACCAAGAAAAAAGTCTTCAGAACATGAACTGAACAACTATGCATCTGTTCAAATGGCAATGCCACAAACAGTGCCATGCGAAAGTTGAACGTATATGTGTAAGTTACTTGACTTATGTAGGTAAAGCCACTTTTATAATTCACTAAACTGGATTTGTTTGGAATTACAAGAGCTTCTGGCAGAGAATAGGCCTTGCTTTTTGGGAACCATCAAGTGAACAAGCGTTCCTTCTTGGGAACCAAGAAGTGAAAGGAATACATTCTAGGGCCCCTCTATTCCAAAGGCAACACTTTTATAGCTCCCGTCTTTAACAGTGCCAGGACTTCCTCCTTCAATATCAAGGCATGAGCCAGGATGCACCTTCTCGCAGATGGTGGGCGGTAAAGAATAGTGGAGAGAAATGGAAGGGTGCTGGCCTTCAGATATGCAGGTAACCTCAGTGATCTACCATGATCAATGAAGATTCTCACCAAGACTGCAAGTTCATGGTGGAGTGGGAAGAAATTAAAATAGCTTTTAAGCAGCAGTCCTGGCTGAAGACTAGGTAAGGGGGACCACAACTGCTCCTAGTGATGACCCTCAGTACCACCTCTCCTATAAAAGAAATGGTAGGCGTTTTGTCTCATGAATTCTAAACGTCTGTCCACATGGAGGGATGAGGCTTGGACCAGTAAGTTTCCTGGAAAGGGATGAGGCAACACAAATATGGGTCCCAGGCCTATGGCATGCAATGATCTGTCTGAACTGGCAAGCCCTAAAAGATTTGTTCCTAGGTGACCAGCACTGGTCGTACCAAAATGTCAGCAAATCAGCTGGTTTTAACAAGACACACGGATTTCTGGGGCCACTGAAGATGGGATTGGATTTCTGTGAGGATGCTGGATTTTGGTCAATTGGGGCAAGGGCAATTCAAGCATCTATGCTGCTTTGCGTGCTGCAGAAGTAAAAGAACAGACTTGAAAGGGAGCAACAAAAGATATAGAATCTCACCTTCAGGAGGAGTGTTAAGAGTAGGACCACTAGATTTTGAAAATCTAAGAACAGTTCTCCAGCCATATGATAAGGAGAAGGAGATTATCAGTCTTTGAAACATTTTCCTCTGTATACCTAAAACGTGTGTAAGTCATACCAGAGCATCCCACTCCCATCCCATCACTTCTTTGGCCATTTGGATAATCACTCAGACTGAGAAGCCTGGGATAGTAGCTAAGGTGGCTCCAAGGGTAGCACTCTGGACAATGACCAAATCAATGTCAAACCAAGTGGCATTGACAAAGTCTGTGGCAGTTTAGGAGTAAATGATACTATGAACAGAGCCTGTGGAGGAGCAAAGATAAGTGGCTTCAGGATCAGACCCTTTGGAGATGCACAACTTGCAGGCTCTGGCCTATCCTTGGGAGCTGTAAAGGGCTTGGCATTAAAATTACCTTCATAGCTTGCCAAAAGTCTTTCACTCCAAATGGGTCAGCTGATGGAGCCGGGTAGTAAAGCTGAAGCTTCTGGAGCACCAACTGCTAGGAGGACCAGGAAGAGAACAGCAAAAGGGAACAGCACCACCAAGTCTCAGAACAGTCCAAGGAGCGGGACCAATCAAAGAGAGAGTGGCCTTCTCCCCTTGTATGACTTTTATCATGCTTCTTATGGGAGCAGAGCTATGGGGATCACTCCCTAAGAGGAGGTTTACCTGTTCAAGGGGAAAGGAACCATCGAAAGTATCTTTCTAGGTCCTCACGAAGAACATCTTGGCTTCTGGATCCATGACTGCCTAGGACTGCATGCAATAACAGAAGTCATAGGCAAAAAGATGGTAGATGGGCCATACTTAACACAATCAGATGTATATATCTGTCAGAAACATCTTTTAGTGACACCATTAACAGAATTTCTACCCGAGACCTTAGGTAGTGACATGTGACCTACTTTACTGACAAAAGTGTGTGAGCGTTCAATAAGAACTGAAGAGCTCCAGTGCCTCGTCTGTGAGGTGCAGAAAAATTGTAACTGACATTAGTTTGCCCGACAGTGGATAGATGGAGGTCAAGGATTGGATGCTTAGAAGGTCTGTTAAGTTCCCTTTTGATTTCCTGAGGAGAGAGTGACTCCTACTAGTAGACATAGTCCCACACTGCACAGAATAATGCACATGAAGAGTATCAAGGGTGTTCTTAAGGGGGTGTCATTTAGAGAAAAATTCATAAATGGGAAAACTATAGATCTTGAAAGAATATGAAAATTTGAATTGAAGAAATCAGCACAGCACCAAGCTCCTACTGATATCAGGAAAGAAAAAAGAAGTCAAGCAAGAAACCCAGGCGAAGAATTCCTACGGAAGCTGGCATTGAGGAAAAAAATAGCAGAAATGGATGAATATGTTGAAATGTATGGGAACATTATAACACCTTATCATGATGGTATCCCTGATACAGGATTGAACAGTAGCTGACATCATATAAAAATACTGAAGTCCAGTTTCGATTAGGAATCACAAATAATTCAATGGTCAATCCACCAATTTGGGAAGGTTGGTAATACAGCTTGTCCACATACTTTCTAAGGTATGACTTGACAGGGCAGCCAGACAATTGTGTGAGCATCAATGGAGGGGCTTTGGCTCCCCCCACGTGTTGGAATCCAGAAGTAAATATTTTGATTGGGAAGAAGTTGGGTGCTTCCACAAAAAAGTGCCTACTTTCCACACAGATGTGATCATTTTGTTTATTTATTCAGCTGCTTCAGTTTGGACTTTCAGAGGTACACACAGATAAAACTTCAAATAAAGTTTTACATAACTAAATAATGAGTTGTTTTTCTCTGGCAGCAGCACAGATAGGAGGGTGGTCGTTGACCTCCATGGAGTTTTAGGTCTTGCATCATAGTGCAAATGTCATCTGACCTTTTAACCTACAGCAATATTATTCAACAGATTTTTTCTTTCCCACAAATGTATATCTACTCTTATGTTATTTACTTGTAATGATTCATATTATGATACAACATTCCTTTAAATCCAGTCCTATTTGCATTGAATCCAGTGGCAAAGTGAGAAAGGGACCCACATCTGGGCATACCCTGCCAACTTAGGGCAAACAAAGCAAACACATGGAGGTCTTTCCTGGACCGGAAACAACCTAAGTTGACAGGGTATGCCCAGACGTGGTTCCCCTGTTCACTGGATTCAAGCTAGCCTGGCTGGTGAGGGGTGAAAACCTGAAACCGGTCCTAGGATGCTTGTTTACGGTCCAGGGAAGACCTGGCTTGTCAGTTCGGTCTGGACTGTTCCAATGAGGAACAGGGTCAAGACTGAATTGCATATAGCTGGGGAACTGGGGTAGCGAAGTGAGCTAAAGAACGATGATGGATTCATCCCAGATCTTTGACTGGGGGTGAGTGTCTGTCCATCATCTCCTTGTGTTTGCTTTGATCTCTGGAAACACCCAACATCTATTTCCCCACTTCCATTAAGGGTGAGTGTCTGTCCATCATCTCCTTGTGTTTGCTTTGATCTCTGGAAACACCCAACATCTATTTCCCCACTTCCATTAAATTGGTGAAGATGATCTTTTGGGATAACGAATAGAGAAAAAATATTCAATCATTGAATTCAGGAAAACTGACCAACAGGTTTATGGAGCAAATATTTGTTCACAAATTCGAGATGTGTCTTGAGGAGATTGAGCCCCCTTTTAGCATGTCTCTCTATATAAGATTTAAGTTGGGAATTTCACTACTTGCAACTGTTACTAGCAACGGGCTTCTGCCCAGTGTACATTAGGCAAAGCAGGCAACAGGTTGTGCCTCCTTGCCGCTCCCTAGAAATACAGCAACACAGAGTATTTTTGAGACCCTGTAGGTCCAATACTACACAATATGAATTATTTTCTGTCGCAAAATATCTCGAACCCATTTGGCCCATGGCCCAGACGGACTAAGATCTTGTCTCAAATGGTTTCTTTCTGTAACCGTGCTTGAAGTACATTTAGGCTAATTGATTGTTGACATCCAGTCAACCATTTGATTAAATATGTAAACAATTCTTGGCATAGTGATGACCCTATTGTTATGAAAACTGACCAACCTCACAGTTTTCTTTTTTATAGTAACAATTATTGCACTTTATTGTTCTGAATCAGAGGGATTACAATTATTAACTTACATGGAGATAGTTTTATTAGTGCTGGTGTACTCCTTTGTTTAAGTGACAAATTGTTGCATAATATCAAGTAATACTGCTATTATGTGAGAGTTTTATGAAAAACTACCAAAAATGTACTTTTCTGTATGCCAATTTTGATTAGAATCTTGTTTACCGGATACATTGTTTTATATGAATGAATATTGTACTATGTTTATGCTACTTTTAAGGTTTCTGACTGAAATAAAGTGTTTGGAACTGAACCTTGGTATATCTTAGCCATATACAGACACAGAGGCCGGCCCACATACTGTGGGAGGAACTAGAGAGATGCGGAGGAACTAGAGAGATTCGGAAGAGCCTCAGATCTCTGCATAAATAAAGGTAAGACAGTGGGTAGCTTTGTATGATTAAGGCTAGAGGAACTAGATTGATATATATCGTATAGGAAATTGATTTGTCATCAGTATTTTGCTTATTGAATATATTATTGAGACATCAAATTTGGTGGACTTGGTATAGATTCACATTTCTATCCTTAGTGTTAACCAAGAGGCATGTCGCAAAACAAAACTAGAAATAAAGAACTAGGAGAGATGCCCTTGATCAAGGTTTAGGATATTATGGACAGTCGAGAAAGTGGAAGACGACTTCAAGATTTGGAGAGAAATGGTGAACTCACCAACAGATGTGTGTACCCTGAATATCACAGTATCAGTGATACACAATATCAAGGAAAAAATAATGAAAAGAATTTGCTACACATATATATACCTACACAATCCATATATCTTCATGGTACAAAGATATGAAGTTAGGAAATGGTAAATCTATACTTCTCTATATGCACTTATCATTTGATATTTTGCCCCTCAATATTCTATTCTCAATATTCTTGTACCATGATATTATTGGTGTTGATGTTCAGTAGTACGAGAACTTACAGAGATGGACACAGACAACTCCTCACAAGAAAACTAGTGGCTATCAGACATACCTGTGGCTGAGAATAAATAAACATAAGAGGACAAAACAATGTTGTGGTCTGATGTAAAGGACACTCAGGAGAGTAAGGGCCAAGAGTGATCCATAGAGTAGTATTTTGGATGTATAACAACATATATAAATTTGTACAAAAGTGGGGATGCTGGTTTATATAATGAGGAAGGAACTGTGAGAATCAGAGAGACGTTGATGTGTACTTTGTGTGTGGTGGGATTATACCTAATTCTGACATTTTCCATCTAGCAACAATATAGTATAAGGAACGCTGTCTGTGTGAGAGTTATACTGGATGCATTGATTTGTCTTTGTTACTGCAGCCCAATGATAAAGAGTTTAGAAAAAATACACACTTGACAGTATCTATTCATACTCTGCAGCATCCTAATTTAAGATACATACTAAGTAGCTGGCCAGTGTGTGGCATATTGTGCTGCACCTTGATGCCAATGGCATCACACTAGCATAAAGAGAAGTGCCCTGTCACTGGCAGTAAAACAGAGATATGGGTTTTGTGGGTGCTTAGAACTCACTGGAACACTGGAACCTGTTGAATAAACTCCTTCAGTAATTGGGCTAACCCCTTGGCCCGTTGACATTGTTCCTACTTCCTTGTCGTTACACTGTACTTTGTTTAAAATATCTTCCATGTGAATTTTCGTGCACTTTATGATTCATTTGTGTTTTTAACTTGTGGTTGTTACTTTATTAGACTTCCAGTTCTAGTTTGATTGTAAAGCGCTCTGATATCCCTTGGGATCTTGTTCGCGCTACATAAAACTTTATAAATAAATAAATGTACACTGAGCACAAGCAAATTGACAGCCTGCTACTTTTGTCAACATGGGTTTCAATTTATGCAATTCGATAATTTCAGTAAGTTGCAAAAATAAAGATATCAAACCAGCTTTTCATGTCAGTTTAGTAACCCTTACCTGTATCATAGTTGTCAGTATCTGCAAAAGGAAGGAAAAATTGATCATATATATTGTGCCTCAATAGGACTCTTTCAAAGCCATTTGTGAAAGACTCACTATTCTGAGCATTTCCACATGAATTATTCCTTTCAAAGTATTTTAAGAAACGGGTTAGAATTAATGAAACTTCACAAGGAGCTAGGTTGTAACCATCTCAGCCCGCAGTTGTAGGCAGAAACTTCAACTCACGCAGACCGAACACACACACACACACTAACGACATCACCCACCCTCATTACTCGGAACATTTCACACCATGTTAGATTGGAAAACAGTATAACACACATGTTTCCCATCACAAAGGACTGCAGCAAAACAAATTGCAAAAACTTAAAAGAACACAAGAAACAGAACACATAATGGGCAAACTATTTGACCTTTTAACATACAAATAAGCTGAAGCAATTGAAAGTAAAACATAACTTTATGAACCACACACATACACCCACACACACCATGAGAAATGACCTCAAAACTAAACTAAACAACTTCACAGAGGGTAAAAAGCAATACACACAGGCTAACATTCCCCCCACACACACACTACAACAACAACTGCACTCCCAACCAGGACATACACAACCAAAAATAACTCAACAATAATCTACACAGGCATCACATCTAATGGAGTTTCCTCACTCTATGCAAAGAGCACATGGGAATAAAACCCAGTGGAGTACATACATAAACAGCACACGGCCACCGCCCACAGTAGAGTTTGCACTCTCCAAGCATACAGCACAGGAGCTTCAACCCACTGGAGTATGCACCTTGCTTGTAAACAGCACATGGGAATAAAACCCAAGGAAGTAGACACTATGCAAACAGCACACAACCTCAACCCAGTGGAATGCACACCCTCAATACTAAGAGCACACAGGCATCCAAATACTTTAGTTTTAGCACACACTACTGTGCGGCCTACAACCAAAGGTTATAGACTAAATGTGGATGTTTGTGCCACACACTAAAGTACACTCACTACTGCACACACTCCCCTCTCATGGACCTATGCACTCCAGCTGCACTCAGTAGAACATTGCAAGCAAATCAGCAATCAAATAGGCAATTAAGTTGGGTGATGTGATACATCTTTTATGACACAAAATGAAGAAAGACTTTTGTACTAGACATCAGGGGATGCCAAACCCATCTACAGTAGATCTAATTCAAACAAACCCAGGCATGAGCACAAACATTGGTATACTTCGGCAATGGGGACAATTTAGGACCAAACTATACTTTAATTTCTGCATTGAGTCCTATATCATATACATATAATTCAGAACTGACATCAACTGAGATCTGCTTAGACTACATAAAATATTCACTTGGTCAATACAGTGACGTAGCTAGGCGGGGGTGAGGAGGGGCGGTCCTCCCATGGCGGCACGAGTTTTGGGGTTGGCGGCCTCCCCCGCTCTTACCTACCGTCTCGGGCGGCAATAGCAACCTCCCCCGCTCCTTAATGTGTTTGCCGCGGGCGGTAAATGTAGAATCTCTCACCAGCACCAACCCCCCGTTCTTCATTGCGGCCGCCATGAGGAGGCAAACACAGGGACAGGGAGCGCTATGGGCGGCCAGGGGGCTTGCTATGCCACTGCGTCAATAAAATATGTGATTGAAAGTAAAGCAACTGTTGCTGGTCCCACAACTCCAAGAAATATAGGCCGACAATGAATCTTTACCATCTTTTAAGGTCTGGCATGAGCCAATACCTTTTGACCTTACTAAAATTATTTACAATATACTTACTTAAAAGGGCTTTCAGCCACCTATGTTCGTCCGTTAGTATGTTGTGATATTCACATTTTGATTCTGCCCACTATAGCTCATGTCCCTTTTACAAGGAGCACATCTGCATACAAGGTACTTCCCTTCAGTGCCAGTGTTTTTGTTTTTACTTTATTACTTTAGTTTAACCTTTGTTGTAGAACCTGATGCGATAGCAGGACTTTTTCTACCAGATGGGAGCACAGGGTACATTCTAGCTTCATCAGCTCATGTCTCCTAACAATGCTGCTGTAAATTAATTTTGAAGTGGCCTTTGTTTATCTGACTTCTGCTTTTTTCACGCCTTATCATGAACTCGCATGAAATCTGCATATATGGTCATGAAGGTGCTCTCTTTTTGCAACCCTGTCTGTCATTCCTTCTTTCTTTCTTTCCTTCCTTCCTTTTTTCTTTCATTCTTGCATTCCTTTCTTTCTTGCTTTCCCTTTTCTTTCTTGCCAGCCTCTGTTTATTTCTTGCCCTCCTCTTTCTTCCTTACTTTCCTCATTCTTTTTTTTCTTTCTTGCCTTCCTCTAGATCGCCTACCTCTTTATTTCCTCTCTTGCCTTCTCTTTCCTTCCTTCCTCTTTTTCCTTTTTCATTGCCCTCCCGCCTTTCTTCCTGGCTTCCTTCCTTTCTTTCTTTTCTTGCTTTCTTTCTTACTTGCCTTCCTTTCCAAAGACAAAAGGCTGGCAGTCAATTTCAGACTGATTGGCTAATTTAAGTCTGTGTTAGCCAAGATCTTTTGATTTTACTAAAAGATGTTGTATAACATAGACCCGACCCTTATATGGCGTTTCCGCCAGACATCATCCATTATTCTGAGGTTGTGTAATTCAAATGTTTTCCACCCACACCAGCTTGCATTAATGGTCAATGTGTCAGCTCACTTCAGTCATTGGCTGCCTTCACTGTGAATTACGGCTAGCTGCCCTGTCACAGGGAGCACATCCCCACCCACAAAGTATTTCCTTCAATGCCAGGGAGTACTATGGAAAATAGTGCTTTTTGAAACCAAAACATTGTTGCCTTTGGCCGATTATTTTTTAGATTGATGAGGGCCCAGCAGCTTCCTGAACAATATTTTGTAAAAACTACAACAAAAGAATTCTCAAAAGGCTGGGAGAAAACCCAGACCTATTGGCTTTGACAATACTTGTTTAATGTTAGCGTGCATTGTATATTGAGCAGAAAAAAAAAAGATGAGAAAGGTTGAGTACCAGCTTCCTTAATCTCTGTGGACCAGACATTCTCGCTTATGCCAGGCAGTTTCTCAAATGGTAAAGAAACATTCATGAACAAAGTGTGTCTTGCAAGTGATGAAATTGTACACGTCAGTCATACCTCCGTTTTGAGAGCCTTAACACTGCATCTTTCATTTCATTAAATTGCAGTTGCCAGTCAAGCAGGCTCAGAACACTGTATGCATGATGACAACACAAGTTGTATCTGCTTGCTCTATGAAAGCACTGCTCGCCAAACTGGCCTGTCAGATGCAGTGAGCATGCATAGTGCAGAACTTGCGCTCATTCTCAACAGCATGTACTTACTGACAGCTGTTTCTCCAGTAGAACACTTACATCTATGTCAGAACACCAAAAACAAAGTGAAAGTAAAATCCACCTGGCCCACAGTCTTACATCGCAAACGTGCCCTTAGAGATTTCATATGAACTGGCGCTTTTCATGCTACACTTTTTCGTTTAGGATTGTACTACTGCAATTTTGTGACAAAACAAAAACACAATTTTCTTTCAGTCTTTTGCCCCATTGCCAATCAAACAACACTGCATACGCTCCCTGCATCAGTGCTGCTCACCCTCAGACTGTGATGATGCCCCTTGTGATTCTGGCCAGAAAGAGGTCAGGCATTCCAAATGAAGAATTGTAGGAGCTGCTGCTACAATCACTTCTCAACATTTCTGGTTCAGATCTCTTCAAAATTGACTGAGGCGCTCTGTCCCTTGCATTAACAATGCCGCTCTTAAACTGTATTGGTAGCCCTTCCTGTAGCACTCAACCCTGCAGTTCCGTTCTCAAACAGCACATCTCCTTATCACTCACTCCTGCTGCACACTCATAATTCAGCTGCTGTTCTATGTTCATTCAGTGCTCAGCAATGTGGATGCCCTGTTTTGTGGCACTGGTGGAGTTCCTTCTTCAGCTTGACAGCTACATGGATCACCACTTCATCTCTGTTAAACACCCTCAGTTTTCACTTGTCGCCACTGTGGTATTTTGAAGTTGCACACTGGTATGAAGTCCCAGATGAACCCCACCATGAACTAGGATAAAACCAGCTCACCACCAGCTGTGGACAGAAACTCCAAGGGCCTGATTATGACTTTGAAGGTGCGTCGCCGGGTTAGCCCCGCCTCCGCACCGCCAAAGCTGTGGTTGGGCCGCTCACCAGATTGGGAGTTTCTTCCTGTCTGATGTGTTTTTTTAGGTGTTACCACGGCAGTGCCTCTAAAAACAGGCACTGAAAAGGGAATGCCAAGACTGAAAAGTCCATGCCGTGCAGGAAGTGGTGTGCAAGTACATAGGGAGGCACATGTTGTGCCCCCTGTGTGCATCCACAGGGCACAGAGGAACCGGGGGCTCTATGGGGCCCCCTTTGTTTCCTCTCCACCAGGGTATTCATGTAGGAGGAACTTCCATGAAAACCCTGGCAGTGAGGAAACTCCTAATATGCTTGGTGGGACCGGAGCAGTCCAGCCAAGCATGTGGATGCCTCTACACCGCTGCAACACCGCGTGGGAATGGCGGTTACCTGGAGGCTGCCGCTGGCTGTAGCGATCTGACTGCCCGACTCCTAATAGGGAGTTCGGGAGACTGCCACCACCGCGCCCCCTGAATCTGGAAGTCCGTGGATTACCAGACTCATAATCAGGGCCTAGGGCCTAAGTGTTAGGGATAGAACATACACTAATGAAGATCATACTTTACGCATGACTCACAACCTTCCAGACCAGAACAAAAGCCAGGATACCACAGATTACAAATGGTAATTCTAAGCACTTGTTTTACAGGTTGGTGGGGGGGTGCAACCCCACTCAAGCAGCAACCACAGTTCTTGTTAGGGTCAGGCACAAGCAAATCCCCACATTAACTAGTGCTCAACCCTCTGGTACCTTTGCACAGAGCAGTCAGGTGTAACTTATGAGGCTGTGTGTAAAGTATATATGCAGCACTTTAAACCGTAATAAAGTGAAAACACAATGTAAGAAATATTTCCAACAAATTTAGAAAAATAGAGTAAATAAAAAAATTAGAAAATCAATACCAAAACGACAAAAATCAGTAGAACCAGAGATATGAAAGTTTAAAGATGAATAAATATAGCACCACAAAGCACCACCTGTGTATATCTGGTTGCAGGGACTGGGACAGCGGGCTGGCTTAAGGGACTCGATTAGGTCTGCTGAACAAAAGCGCATTAAAACGTGATAACAAAGCATTGTGAGGTCCCGCGTCGAGGGTGCCTCACGTAGCTGAGCTGATGTGTTGGCTCAGAGGAGCTGCGAAGCATCAATGCCAGGTCCTGCATCGTCATTGCGGATCACTTGGAAAAGGGTTTCCAATTCAAAGTCTGGCATCAAAGATGCATTGCACAGTCGAAGTGATGCAACGTTTTCGAAGAGTTGCAAGGTCCCGAAGCGAGAACCTACATCGTTGTTAAGGCTGTCGATGAAGAGAGATTTGCAAAGCGAAGACCTGCGTCAGTGAAGCTTCGCACAGCGGCAGTTCCACTGCAAACTGTGAGATCAATGTGGAATGAGTCGGTTCTGCTCAGGTTCGCACCACACAGCAGAGGAGATGAGTAGTTCTGCTGGATCCACCGATGCGATGGCAGGGCACCTTCAGCAAACTTCCAAGGGTCCAGGACTGGGGTATGAGTTACAGATGGCAGAAGTTCAAGGTTGTTGGATCCTTGTGTCCCTGATACTTTAGTCAGGAGGCCAGCCAACTCGCCTTTGGGGTCACTTTGGAGTCCTGGGTTCAATAGAGGCAGGTCCAGTCCTTCTCACCGAGGCAAGAGGGCAGCAGGTCAGCACAGCAAGGCAGCAGTCCAGCAGAGTAACAGTCCTTTCAGTAGCCCAGCAGTCCTTCTTCCTGGCAGAGTATCCACATGTCCAGAAGTGTACTGATGATTTGATGTCTGGGGTCCAATATTTATAGCTGGGACTTCCTTTGAAGTGGGAGACATTATAAGAGGTTTCTCTTTGAAGTCCATGGACATCCTGCCTCCATTGGCCAGGCTCCAGACTAACTACAGAGGGTATGCAGCCCTTTCCCTGGAGGCAGGACACAGCCTATTCAAGTGTAAGTAGGGCTGTGCCCCGCTCTCTCTCCTATTCTGCCAAGGAGGGACCATTCAGGCACACCTAAGCTCTATTGTGTGGGGCTGCCTAGGAGCAATAGACAAACCCCAACTGTCAGCTACACTTAGTCATGTGACCCAGAGACAGGCTGCAGGCACTAAATGGCTAAATCTGGAATGTGCCAACTTTCTAAAAGTGGAATTTTCAAAATTGTACAGATCAGACTGCGGCATGAGAGAGGATATTTCACTACAATTCTAAAGACACCAACCATGAACTGGTTACTTGCCCCCATTTGGAAATTATCACTCATTAGGTGTAATAAGGTCATTCCAATGTTATCTTATTGGAGAGACAGGCCTTGAAGTAGTGAAAAATTAAGGTAAGAGCTGATCACTACCAGGGTGTGCAAAACTAAAAAGTACATGTCCAACTTTTTTTTATATCCAACTTTGTTTTTATTTAGAAAAAGAGGTGAGCTCAAAGTACACAGCTGTGTGCCTACAACCATCCTGGCCGGCAGCGAGCAAAATCAAATTCCATTTTACAAAGGCCTTACAGCCTAACATATCGCACATTTTCCCCTTCCAATTCACTGCCTTCAGCGTGTCATACTCCGGAGGCCCACCACCCCACATCCCATCCAAAGCCGCGTGTATGCCCGATGCGGGGGCGGATAAGGCAGGTGTACCTGGTGGTGCCCGGTAATCTCCGACACGAATCTCGCAGCTGAGGGCAACCCTGTCGCTAAGCCGGGGCTGCAGCGCGCTGCGCGGGTACACAATGTGTGAGGTAGCTCGTGTGTGGCGGTGTAGCGCCCCGATGTAAGCGCGCAGGGTCGGAAGGGGTTGGATAGAGGCGCGTCGCGCCGCCGCGTTGGGTTATCAAGGCCCTATTAACGCACTTAACCTCTACACGTCCTGAAGGCAGGACAAACTGAAGTAAATAGAAAGCGGGGGGGGGGGAAGTGGCGGGGGGAGGGGGGAGGGCGGCGGGGGAGGGGGAGGCAAAACGGCAGTCCTCGCAGCGGTGTGGAGGGGGAGGCCCAGGTCTAAGGGACGCAGCACGTGGGGAAGCATGTCCGTACCGTGGTAGGGTCCGGCCCCGGCAAGCCCACCCGCAGCTAGGAACCCCCCAACGTCGAGGGTGTCAAAGCCCCCGGCCGTGTGAGAACCTCAGAGCGCGTCTGAGATATCTCGTCATCGAACAGTTTCAAGGCCCGCAGTCTCGGCGGTTTCATTCGCGCGTGTTCTATCCTGCCCAAATGGGCCACCAAGGGAGACCAGAGGGTCTTAAACCTGGTGTCTCTAAACTGAAGGCGGGCTGTAAGCAGTTCCATCGCCAGTACCTGCCAAAGACGAGTGAACCACACGTTGACGGACGGTGGCTCCGCCTTCTTCCAGTACACCGCCACCGTTTGCTTTGCAGCGCCTAACATATGAAGGCTCAGATGCCAATCGCGGCCTGTCATTGCCCTTCGCGACGTCGGCCGAAGGCCCAAAATAATCGTGAGGGGGTTCTCTGGCAGGGGGTAACCAAGCACCTTCTTGATGTGGCTGAGGACTTCCTTCCAATAGGTAGTCAGACTCGGGCACGTCCACCAAATGTGGATAAAGTCTCCTGGTGCTTGAGCACAGCGCCAGCACAGCGGGGACACCTTGGGGAACATCTTCTGCAATCGGACAGGGGTGTAGTACCACTGGGTCATCACCTTGTAGGCTGATTCCTGTTGGGGAATGCTGCGGAAGGTTTTGGGGATATCGCTCCAGAGCCTCGTCCATTGGGCGGGATTAATCTCGGAGCCCGAAAGATTCTGCCAGCGCTCTTGGTACGGATGTAGGCCTGGCCGCTGAGAATGTCGAAGCACTTTATAGACTCGAGAGACTAGGCCCTTGTATGAGCCAAACGTGCGCGCCAAGTGTTCAAACTGGGTGAGAGGTCTCGTGGCCGCCTGCATCAGCGAAGAGCCCTGCACCCAATGCCGAAGCTGAGCGTATTGGAACTTGTCCCCGTCTGCCAGCCCAAAGTCCCTTTGACATTGCTGGAAGGATTTGAAGGTCCCTCCCTCGAAGAGGTCTCGGATCGTCCGGCAGCCACTCTCCGTCCAGTTCTCGAAGTATGGCGCGCAGCAGGCCGGCGGGAACTGGGGATTGCGAGCTAGAGGGGTGTGCGGTGAGGGGAAGGTGGTGAGGCCCCTGCGGACCGCCACTTTATCCCAAATCTCTAAGACCGTCCTAGTGGGGATCGCCATATACGCACTACGGTGACGCGCCGCCCGGGGCAGCCAAGCGTGATCCCAAATCGGGCGACAGGTAACTGCCCTGTCCATGTGGAACCAGATTTTCTCGCTTTCCCACGCCCCCCACTCCAGGACATAACGGAGGTGTGACGCCCAGTAGTACTCAAGTAGATTGGGACAAGCAAGGCCGCCTCTATCCCGAGGAAGCTTTAATATTTTGTTAGAGAATCGCGGTTTCTTACCTCCCCAAATAAAGGAGATCAAATCCCTTTGTAGCCCCTGGATGTAGTGTTCCGCAATGGGGGTCGGCAGGGTCTGAAACAAGTAGAGAATCTTTGGCAGCACGGACATCTTAATCGCGTTGAGGCGACCAAGCCAGGAAAGCGGCAGTGCCTTCCAGGCGCGCAAGTCGTCTAGGACAGAGCGTCTGCACTCCTGCCAATTGGCCTGCGTCCAGGTGGCTAGGTCCGGCGTCAGGTTGAGACCAAGGTATCTCACGGAGTCGCTCGCCCATTGATATGGGGTGCTCGTCCGCAACGTCGCTGCCTCCGTCTCCGGGATCGTGAGATTGAGCACCCAAGACTTGGCGTGGTTAATTTTAAGCCCGGAGGCCCGCTCATAGGTATGTAGCAACGAGTGCGCAGCTGGGAGCGAGGCTGAGGGCGAAGACAGCGTGAGGAGGAGGTCGTCAGCGAAGAGCGCAACTTTATGGTCACGTCCCCGAAGGGAGATACCCTTGATGTCCGGCGACTGGCGAATGAGAATAGCTAAGGGTTCTACCACCAGGGCGAAAAGCAGAGGCGATAGGGGGCAACCCTGCCGCGTGCCCCTGCAGATGGGGAAAGGCTGTGTGAGTTGGCCATTCACGCGCACCCGGGCTGCCGGGGCAGCGTATGGGGCCATGATGCGTGCCTCCATTTTGGGTCCAATCCCCACTTTCCGCAGAACCGCTCGAAGGAACTCCCAATCCACCCGGTCGAACGCTTTTTCAGCGTCTAGGGACAACAAGCAAGCCGGGATATTCCAATGCCTGGCCTTTCCCACTATGTGGGCAATGCGGCGAACATTATCTGCCCCCTGGCGTTGGTGGATGAACCCCACCTGATCCGGGTCCACGAGGTGTGGGAGATGAGCACTAAGCCGTTTGGCAAGGATTTTAGTATAAAGTTTAAGATCCGAGTTCAACAGGGCTATGGGCCGGTATGAGGAGCAGAGGGTGTGGTCTTTCCCTGGCTTTGGGATGAGGGCAATCTCGGCCATCGCCATGTCCGGGGACGGCCCCCCCGAATCCGCGAAGGAGTTAAAGAGACGGTGTAGGTAGGGTTGCAGCTGCGGCAGAAAGGCACGGAAGAATGCCACCGGTAGCCCGTCTGGTCCAGGCGTCTTGCCAAGCGGAAGATCTCCCAGGGCACCCGCTATTTCTTCCAGCGTGATGGGCTCCTCTAGGAGCTCAGAGTGGTGTTTACTTAGCGGTTCCCATTCACAACTACCCAGTGTCTCTGTGATCAGCGCAGGATCTGGCGGCTCTCTCTCGTACAGGGAGGAATAATATCCATGGAACGCCCGAAGTTTGGCTGCCTCGGTGGTCACCCATGTACCTCCCCCTCCCTGTAACTTCGCAATGTGGGCCTTTGCCGTCCTAGCGCGCAGCCGCCTTGCCAGCACCTTTCCCACCTTATCCCCACCGATGTAAAAGCGCTGCCGGAGCGCAAGAAGTGCCCGTTCCACCTTGTTCGTCCGGTGTGCCCGTAACTGACCTCTAAGGACCGCCAGGCGCCGCTTATGGACCGCCAAAGGGCGGGTCTGGTCCATCTTCTCCAGCGTCTGGAGTTCGCGGGTGAGTCTGGTTTCATACAGGTGGGCCTCCCGTGTCTGCGCGGCAGAGATAGCCGTGAGGGTACCCCGTATCGTGGCCTTAAAAGCGTCCCATAGGAGGGGGAGGGGGGTCTCCGGCAACTCGTTGTCCTCGAAGTAGTCCAAGATGGCCGTCTTTATTTCCTCCCTGTCTCTCGGGTCCCGTAGGGCGTGATCTGGGAACCGCCAGCGGCGCGGACCGGGGGCGCGAGTGGAGCGCTCGTGGAGTAGCAGCTCCACATGGGCATGGTCGGAGACCGAGATGCTCGAGTGCGAAACCGATATAGTGTCAGAGAGCAAAGAGTGGGAGACAAAGAGCATGTCGATGCGGGAGTAGGAGCGGTGGACGTGCGAGTAAAAAGTGAAGTCTTTCAGCCCCGGGGAGTGGTAACGCCACACATCCACCAAGGTCAGAGCAGTAAGGGATTTTTTCACAGTAGCCGACAGGGCCCCCACGCCTCGGAAACCTCCCCCACAGCGGTCCAACTCCGGGTCCCAAACCAGGTTAGAGTCCCCCCCCACTATGAGGTCCGAATCCACCGGGTCGAGATACTCCCGGATGACCCCGCGCAAAAAGGTATCTTGCCCCTGATTAGGGGCGTAAAGATTGCAAAGCGTGAGCCTACGGTGCCCCCTCGTGAGCTCCACCCTCAGTACCCGGCCCGCAGTGTCTCTACGCACCTGTGTGTCCCCGTGACAGAATCCCGCCCGGCAGAAAATAGCAACTCCCGCTGTCTTGGTGGCCGCGGAAGCCCAAAATCTGTGAGGGAAGCGCGGATGGGCCATACGACCCACATCAACCCGCAGAAGGTGCGTCTCCTGCAGGAATACCACGTCTGCCCCCTGTTGGAGCAGGTACCTCCAGATCTGATGGCGTTTGCTAGGCGAGTTAAGCCCCTGCACGTTCAAAGAGACGACCTTCCAGGAGGGTACAGTAGTCACAGACATGGGTCAGCACGTGCAGATATCCCCCCCGGCCACCCCCAGCCCCCCCACAGAGCCCCCCCGCCAGAGGGTAAGGAAAAAATGAGGAAGAAAGTCAAAGAACAAAGATAAACGAAAGAGTTAGAGGCACAAAACGGCCAACATGGCCAACAAGGACTATTCCAGTCTAGGGAGTGGCCAGGCACTTCGGCACAGGTTATCCCAGAGAAGTCACTCTCCCAGGAATAGTGGTGGGGGTCCGTCGGCACTACCGCCATTCTCCAAGTTCGAAGGAGCCCCGGGCCGCCGCCCGGCATCAGGAGTTGCAGCAGCGACAACAGCGAGAGGGCCGCCGTCTCCTCCCGCACCAACAGCCGGGAACCACAAAGCGGGCCATCTCAGTTACCCAAGGGAGAAGGAGCCCAAATTGCATGCCCGGAAGGCTACTAGGGAGCAGGCTCCTGTGACCCCGCCGGTGAGGTTCCGGCCTCCAGCGACCGAATGTGGCGTATGATGTCTTGCTTGTCCTTCGAGGAGCGACTAGCGGCAGGGGAAGGTGAGCGCCCCGCCCGGCGCACCCTGGACCAGCTAGGCTTAAGCGAGGCTCGAGGCCCCGCGGCACCGCGCATCGGGCTGGCCGGAGGGGAGTCCGGGATCTGGAGTAGCTGCGCGGCTTCCCTGTAGGACCGCAGCACCCGTCGTCTGGACTCCCAGTTGAAGATGAGGGCGAAGGGGTGTCCCCATTGATATCGAATGTTGAGGTCTCGCAACTTGTCCGTAACCGGTCGGAAGGCCCGCCTGCGCCGGAGGGTCGTGGGGGCCAGGTCTTGGAACAGCTGTATCGGGGCCCCGTTGAATTTGATGTCCGTCCTGTCTCTTGTCGCCTTGATGATGGCCTCTTTTTCGACAAAGAAGTGGACCCTCGTCAGGATATCGGGAATCAAACCTGGCCTTCCGGGTGGGCCCGACACTCTGTGGGCCCTGTCCAAGGCCGGCGGGGAAGCGTCGTCGTCCCCCCGGAGTTCATGCAGGAGGTCCGCCACGAAGGTCATGATATCCGTCCCCTCCGCGCCAATCGGGACGCCCCTAATGCGGATGTTATTGCGGCGCCCCCTATTTTCCAAGTCCTCCTGCCTGATCTGCAGCTCCACATTCTGTTCCTCCAGGGCCGCTATCCTCTGCCACAGGCGCTCCTGATCCTCCGAGCGGGCGTCCAGGGTTTTCTCCATGTCGTCGACCCTGTCCCCCAGCTCCCCCACATCTCTCCGGAGCTCCTTGACGCAAGCCTGGCCCTCCGTGCGCAGCGAGCCGATTTCGGACTTGAGGTCCTGCATGAAGACCGCCATGAAGGACTGTGTCACTGGCTCTGCCGATCCACCGGCTCCAACCGCCTGCGAGCCCGTCGGCGCCCCTCCAGGCTTACTCCAAAGGCCCTTTACTGTGGCATCTTTCGCGGGCGCCGATGGGTCCTTTCCTGACTTGGTGCGCGTCATCTTGCCGTTATACGCCGCCTCTACAGGGAGACCCCAGCCGCAGGACGGCTCGTCCACTCAGCGCCCCCGGGGGGCCAGCCCGCGCCGAAGGGTGTACAGGCCAGGTCGAGTCACGTCCAGCGTAGGGCTGCTCCACTCCCCAGGTCGCGAGCCCTGTCGCAGCGCCGCCGCGGACGCGCCTCAGGCGCAGTAGGTAACCAAGGCCTCGCGGCCCACGCCGATACGCGTCGTCTTCAGGGCACGGAGGCCACCAGGTCGCCGGGCCCACCAGAGTCCAACTCAGGGCCCTCCCCACTCACACAGGGAGCAAGCAGCACAGCGTCCGGCGCTCCAGGAAAGCGCGCTGTCCTCGCAGCGCAGCAACCACCCGGGGGGGGCCGGTAGCCAAGCAGTCCCACCGTCCCGGGTCCCGCTGCCACCGCACCCCTCAGCCCCGCTCCTCCGTCGAGTCCAGCAGGAGGGGCGAGCTAATATCCAGGGCTCAGTCCAGCCTCCAGGCCCACAGCCGCCGCCCGCGAGGACCAGCCAGCCCAGCCGCCTCCAGTCCAAAGCTCAGATCCAGGGCCGCAGCAACCTCCTCCGCTCTAGGCCTTCAAGCGCCCCCACCGCAGCCGTCGCCACCACACGGACAGCGCTCTCAGGAGCCCCCCAGCGTCCGGGACCACCGCTGTCAGGGCACCCTCCGCGGCTACAGGCTTTACCCAACCAGGGTGAACCGCCCCGCGGGCCGATGCCTCCCGCCGACCTCCTCACCTCGGGCGCAGTCCAGCGCAGCAGGGTCCGGTGCTCGCAGGCAGCGTCCGCAGCTTCAGCGGTGCAGGGTCCCAAAATGGCGGCCTCGCCCGCCGGGGCAGACAGCCCAGCTCCGCTGTCCTCGACCGGCACCAGGGGGTCTCGGCCCCCGCCCTCCGCCGCCTCCGATCACCTCAGGCCGGCCAGGCGGCCTCTCAGACGGCCCCTCAGCAGGCTCCAGCTATCGGGTGGTCCGCGGGACCCAGCAGCGTTCATCGGCGCAGGTCGCGCAAGATGGCGGCCGTCTCTTCTGCGCCCGGGAGCCCTCAGTGTCCGGCCTCCGATGTCGCCAGTCGTGCTCCCCGAGCCCGGCACACCAGGCAGCGGCAGCCCCCTCCAGCTCCGATGGCCTCTCGCACCAGGGGAAGCCTTTTACCGGCAGTCAAAGGTGCTTTAGAAGCTTATTTAAGCCGGCGGCAGCCCGGAGCCCCGACAGCTCGCGTCCTACACCATGCTCGGCTTGGCCACGCCCCCCCCATGTCCAACTTTTTAAACACACTTCACCTTGCCCTCTGGGCTTACCCTAAGGGTGACATATCTATTAAAAAGTAAGGTTTGGGTATGGCAAAAGGTTTGTTTTGCCAGGTTGAAATGGTAGTTCAAAACTGCACACAGGCTTAAATGGAAGACCTGGACATGTTTAATGTGCTGCTTATGTGCGTAGCACAAGCAGTGCTGCAGACCCACTAATAGCATTTAATTTCAGGACCTGGGCACAGGCATTGCTACCTTACTAGGGCCTTACAAGTAAATTAAATATACCAGTTGGGTGTAAGGCAATTTGGCCATGAGAACACCCGCACATTAGCACCGGTTAGCAGTGGTAAAGTGGGCAGAGTACTAAAGTCAGGAAAAAACAATTTAGCAAAACAGGAGGTTGAAGGCAAAATGTTAGGGGTAAAACCACACCAAGAATGCCAGGTCTCACAGAAACATCTTTCTGGATAGTGGCAAAAAGGACAGTGCAAACCATTTTACCATCCAGCTATTTCCACCCAGTAATTGATAGGCTTGACAGGTGCGTCCCTCACAGGCGTGAAACAAGCATTTCTCCTCTACAGGGAGGATCAAGGCCCTCAAAGATGGCCCTCCACTCATGCAGTGCTTGATTTGTAAAAGAATGAGTGCAAGTGCCCAATGCTCTGCTCAGAAGCCCACAGCCCGTGCTATTAAATGTTGGTACGTAAACCTGAAAATCACCTCAGGCCTCTTGAATCCACTACCCGACCCTCCCTGCACCTTTATCTCATTCTTGCCGATCCCTGTTTTTACCCTTTATGAAGGTTTTTCCTTCTTTCTCTTCCTCCTCCTTTCCGGTTTGTTTATTTTTCCCTTTCTTGCTCACGGTCAATATCTGATGAGTAAAAATAGGCGGCGGTCCTCAAAAATAAGTGCCGGTGGGCCCGACTGGCAACCACAGTGTAAATTAAGCACTGCTCATGTGTGAGTGCCAAGGACACCTACCCTTCTTCCACAGTATAACACAAGCAAAAAAATAGGATAGGCTGTTTCCATATCCACCACAAGCATTTCAGTAGCAAAAGATATCAGACCATCAATGGTAGAAGGAGCGAAAACTCATTTGCATTGGGGCCACCCTTGCACAAGGTCAATCTGTGTAGGCGGTAAACTGGCTGTGGCCTGCTCCAAGATAATTTTAGCAATGGTAGACGCCTCTGCTCTGGACTACCAGACCGTATGTAATGGGCTTGCTACCTCAGGTGTGCTGCCCTTTGTTTCTCTAATGAGGCTCAATGACATTTGTGCAGGAAAGTTTATTCTCAAGGAAGAAAAATAACCCTGCCCAGAAATAGATATTTACGCAGGATAAACTATTTATGCCTAACATGCAAAATGAAACAGATATACACATTGAAGTATCCTTACATAAAAAAACATAAGGTTTGAAAAATTGTATGTGGGCTGAAGTACCCCGACTAGATGTCATAGGTGTAATGCAACTCAAAGAGACTTTCCATGGCCACTGAGTAAGGAGATAAAACAAAAACACTAATCAACCAAAGAAACTGGCTTATTACCAAACTGAATAAAGTGTTTATTTTGGAGGCTTGGTACTCAAAGGAGCATTAAGCACAAGAAAATGTATAGAATGGATTTTAGTTCATGTAACTAAAAAATATACAACAATCACTGCACCCAATTAAGAAAACAGAATGTGTTGAGCAGGGCTTTAATAGATATTACGGTGGAGCATCCCCCTTTTTTGCTCGGACCAAAGCTCAAAGAATCCCTAGTTCACTAGACGGAAAGAAATGCCCAGGGATTCTCACAATCTAGTCAGGAGGAAACAACTTTCAACACAAGCAAACGAGAAGGCTCCATGGTCATCTTCATGATTACCTTCCATGTGATGTGCAAGCAGCTCAGATTAAAAAGGGGGATGTCAGTGATTCTCTTGGTGTTAGCATGCACAAGTGCAGTAACTGCGGAATCAGCTTTAATATGTATTGCTTTTGCCACAAAGGGAATATAATTTGTAATGGAGAAAAAAAAATTGAAGACATCACGCTACCCTAGACATTAGTAGCGAACAATGCAGAACAATACGTGTTAAATGAGCAATATATGCCTTGGTTTCATAAAGAAGCAATGTAAGTTAAAGTTTACCAGAAAGCACACACACGAGTTGAGCAAGTTTCTGTGAAATGGGAAAATATGTTTACTGAGCCTTGATGAGATTGCAGTTACAGCCCGCAAGCACATATCTCATTGTCAATAAAGACATGGCTTAGAAAATGTGACCCAAAGGTGACTTTAGTCTAAAGCATACAGAGTCAGATAAGATTTATTGGAAACAGAGCAATAAATATGCACACAAACAGAGAAAGAAGGTTAATATTTCATTAAAGAACTATGATAAAGAAAATGTAGAGAAAAGGTTATGAGTTAAAAAGACAGAGGTGATGTGATATTTTTGTAAAAGTATCTTATTAACTTTTTAACCCGTCTTGACTGGTTATTGACTTTTGAGATGATTGCAAAGTCAGCAGTTTTTTTAGCTATATTAACAACTGCCTGCGAGCAGCAATTTTAGATCAGTTTGTTCAACTTCACAGAGGTGATTGATCTCCCGGCTATGCCTCGCCAACAGAAGTCTTGTCTCTCTTTATTTAAGTTTTCCCCCAACATTTGGTGAGCCAGCCAGGAGTCCCATTTGCCCTCGACCGGCTGCTGTCTCAGGAACACCACCTAACCCCGCTGCATACAATACTGCACATTTATGACAAAGTAAGCAGACACCAAAAGAAACCTAAAGTTCTGCCTATTCACCGGGGTCAGTTAGGACCCGGAGATTGCCATCTTTAAGGTGAGGACAATGTGGACTCATTTCCATGTTTGTATATATGACTTGTTTCTTTGGCAATGGTAAACATGTAAATGGGTTATCACATGCAAGACTGTGTAGGAACATTGCACAATATTTGATTAAGGCACTATATAGTCGGTAGATAGTTTTTCCCCAATATAAAGTTGGAAGTGGTCAGATGCGCATGATTCAAAGTTGGGAGCCCAATATGTGTTCATATATTTTGACAAGGAGGGGTGGCTGAAAGACCCATGTCACTAAACATCACCTCCAGTAAGAACTGATGGCCCCATTAGGATGGCGGGCGGACTTCAGTCTGCCCGCCACCCTAGCAGTTTTGGGACCGGCCGCCAGCAGAGCGGCAGTCCCGCATCACCAATTAGGATGTGATCACCACCCTGGCGGTCGCATTCCGTATTGTTAACATTGCGATGGGTGCTGCTGTGAGCAGAACCCGCCGCAATGCCAAAAATACATGTTGTGCATCGCCATGCACAACGCGGCAGTCACCGCGCGGTGACTGCCACCTTGTGCATGGCAATGAGGACGGTATCATAGGTACCCCCCAAGTGCAGCCCCTCACCCCCCCGGGGGCCCGCAAGGGGCCCCCACAGCAATTCCCACCAGCCTTTCCATGGCGGCATCGCTGCCATGGAAAGGCCTTAACCGCAATGCATCATAATATGGATGGCAGTGCCTTCCAGGCACCACCACCATATTATGCCCGAGTTCTGCCCGGCTGGCAATCATGACGATTGCCGACCAGCGGAAAAGCATGGTACCCCCCGCCATGGTACTATGGCGGGGGGGTAAATGTGATTGTGATGGCGGGCAGATCGCCACCGCCAGCCGGGTGGTGGCGATGTGCCCACCATCAAAATCACCCCCTGAATACCCAAATCAACATCCCATACCTGTTATCTGGAAGTCACTTCATGGCCTATGAGGAGCATGGTTTGAGGGTTATCCTCTTAAGCAAGGAGGGAAGTAACCAATGACTACCAACCTAGAATGTAGTTTAGAGTAGAAAAACTGATTCATTTTAGAAATAAGATTAAGGAGTTTATATTTAAGAAAAGATATATGTTGGTGATGAATGTGTGTATGTACATGTAAACAGAAATGTGGCCACAGAGTAATGTTTTATAAAGTTATGATGCATAATTGGCAAGTAAGAACCAGATTGATAGATTTCCTATCTTCTGAAGGATGGTGTAAAACTTCAGAAAAGGAATTATTAAATAGGTAACAAATTAACACAATAGATAAAAATCTTAAAAGAATATATAAAAAGTTGCTACAAATATGAGGACTATGGAGACTCCGCTAGAATATATGGAACATACCTTTCCTGTTGGTTAGAAAAGGTTACAGAACTATTGTAAAGAGGCTACCTAAAGATATACATATCCTTGACCAGAGGAAGGGAAGTTTGACAATACAATCTTGGAACACACGATCACATACCTTAAAAGTAAATAAACAAGTGTTTAGTTGCAAACGAGAGAAGCCACTTCAGCTTTTGGTGAGTCTTTTGTGAGAAGCCTAAAAACTCCTTAAACATCTGGCCCCTACCCCTACATGATCGCACAAGTAATTCTCTCAAGGTACCCAGTATTAATCCATTACATTAGCGCAGTTGTATAAAGCTGAGGTGAGATTTGAGAATCCTGAGGTTGTGACCCCTTCACTATATCTGAAGGGTCCCTCTAGTGGTGCCCTATAGACAGGCATCAAGGCCAAAACACACAAGTACTCCCAAACAGCTTATAAAGGGTAGGAGACTCACAGTTCTCAGGACAATTGGAAGCACAGTTTACATTGCATTTAGATCAAGCCTTTTCCCCAGGAGGTTAGAGATGAAGGGCAGGGTCCAGGAGATGATGACAGTCACAGATCTCATCAGCAACGTCAAAATTGTTACAAAAAAGAGACCTAACAGGAAGGGTAGTCCAAGAGTGTGTGTCTACCCCACAATGAAGAGATGCGTATGATGCAAGGTGGAATGATTATGTAGATAGGGGTGTTGGTATAGCCCGATGGCCAGTATCTCGATAAAAAGAGGAGGATTTTTAAAAGACTGAGGATGATGTGCCACCTTGGCAAAGGAGAAAAGAAGTGTTATAATTACACCAGAGAACATTCAGAAATGGTTGTTTCAAAGTGAAGATAGAAAATATGAGAGACGCAGGGAGGGAAGAACATCGGGATAATGTATCTGAATGATTCAAGAGAACTTTTGGGAGGATGGCTGACAGAATAGAATAAGTACATAGGTACACAGATGACATTGGTGAAATGCTTCAATCAAAGGAGGCTAGATGCCCCACTTACAACACTAGCACTCAAGTAAAACTCCTCATCTTACTTTATTATAGGGATAGATCAATGGGGTCGCCTAGCCACACTAAGATGTTTATATAAACACAACTAGAGAAGGAGAGCAGGGCGCTTTCTCTAATACTAGGAAACCCTGAGCGACTGAGCAGTTACGGTTTCAGGGAACACACAGGTCCTCCATATCGCAGAAAAGGATCTGGGAAGGTTTCAGGGGAATTGGCGCTACGTAATATACTGATACCACAGCTGTATGTTAAACCAGTTTCAAGCGGCTATGATCCCATCCCCAGTGAGATAGCTGCTCAAGGAGAAAACCGTTGGTATAATGTCATACCCTATGCATATAATTTAGCAGGTGGACTGAAGGCCTAGCCTCGCAGAAGAGCTCATGACCAAGAGAAGGGTCCTTCGTCCACATGACATGGCAAATGCAGAGGATTGTATTCTCTAGTGTGAGGGAGATTCAGACTGAGATTATCCCTATATGCAACAGTCAATGCATGTGGCAAAAGTATGCCAGACAGCATAATCCCCAACATACCTTTACCCTAGTGCACCAGATGCCCTTGATGCGTATGGGACCTGGAGCACCTCATTATGTTCCAGGGATACAAATGGAGAAAGAAAACCTCAAAAAGCTGTTCCCATCACTCACTGAGGGAGTGGTGAAATAGATAGAACCTTTTAAAAACAAATTGCAGGAGTCACCCTGGCAATAGGTGGCTGGACATAATGGGTTTACTTATCCCCCTATAGGAGATGAGACATTCACTGTCTTCCATGAGGCTGAAGTGAGAAATGTCACCCTTACTGAAACCAGGTGCGATGGGTCCCCATTTAGCTCAGTCTGAACAATAGTTTGGGATCTAATCAGGAAAATCTATCTTGATAGGCCAGGCATTAGGTCTCTCATGGTTCAATCAATGCAGTCAAATGAGGACCCCGCCCAATTTCTCAGTAGGATGACAAAGAAATGGATTCACGAAATAGATCAAGGTTGGGAAGTAACAGGCGGAAATGCTGTGTTTTATAATGTAGTAAAGAATGTTTATCCTCTAATGTGCAGGACAATCTTGACAACATAGTAGCATTAGAAGCCAAACCTTGTGCAGAGATTCAGCCACCCATAATGAAATTTTGTACAAAGAAACAAGAGAAAGAGAAGAATAAGTAAGGTGATGGAGAAAGTAGCAGCCAAGATAATCTAGCAAAGAAGGGAGCAACGGCAGGGGCTGTAGTAGCAGCCACACCTGAGATGACTGCAATATCTTTGTTTAATTATATAGGTATTTTCCGATCAGGATTGCAGACTACACCACCACATATACTATCTATTATAGATGACAGAGTATGGGACAAACACTAAAACAAAGTAGTACAATGCATATCGACCCAGTAAGGATTAATGTCAAGCAGAATGTTTACCTGCTAAAGAACACCACAGTATAAAGATTTGCCAGAAGGGTTGTAAAGAAGGGAAATGATACAGAAGCATCTGACCATTTGGCTCAAAGAGCTGGAAGATCCATTAATGGAATAATGGAAGCTGGAGGGAGAGGAATAAATATGCATCCACACAGAGAAAGAAGGTTAATGTTTCATTAAAGCTTTGTTAGTACTATGATAAAGAGAATGTAGAGTAAAAGCTACATTCTCAAAGGACACAGGTAAAGTGATGTTTTTATAAAAAGTATCTTATTACATTTTTAACTGGTCTTGACTTGTTATTGACTTTTGAGTTAATTGTAATGTCAACAGTTTTTCAGCTATATAAAAGACTGCCTGTGAGCAGCAATTTGAGATCAGTTTATTTAGCTCCACAGAGGTGACTGGTTTCCCGGCTGCAATAAATAAACCTACTTTTGCCTTGCTAATCGAAGTCTTATCTTTATTTCAGTCCCCCCGCAACAAATTAGGATCTACAGGCCGTCGGTATTCTCGGGGTTACCTTTGTACCGGCAGTGCATGCACAAACAGTGCCAGGGGAATCCTGGTCATTTCTTATAGTGTAACTGCCCCCTAAAAATATTTCTTCTAATTTTTTGGGGAGTCAAATAAACTTTTTTATTTTTTACCTTTCACTTCCACAGTTGGGGTGGTGATATCCCTACGGCTAGGAATAGGGAAAATTAATACACTTTGATAATCTTTATAATAAATGAATGCAAATATTTTGTTACATATTAATGTGTAAATAATTTTATATATTTTAAATGTAGAAAAAAATAAGAAAATGCTGTAGCACAATTAACTTGATTTTGAATAAAATCTTCCATTTAAATATAATAAATGATATATAAATAATTTTTCTAAAGTTTGAATTAAAAAGTAGATATTTGTCTACAGAAAAATTACTTTATGCATTAATGATTAAATTGTTGTATTGAATTATATGTAAATAAAAAATTATGTTGCGCTAATTTATACATTCAAAAAAGTTGTTAAAATATTTGATATTACATTAAAATAAATCATGTTTTTAAATTTCTAACTATTTAAATGATTCAATTTAAGATTATTTCCTATGACATTTTATTATACATATCTCCCTTATTTTTTATAGGAGGACCTGGTAGTACCAGTGGTTGTCCCTGTGTGGTGCTGGACTTGCTACTGTTCCTTTTTGACAGTAGTAACTTACGCTCTTACATTTGGCTACACACCCTGTTTCATGGATTAGAGAGGTGTACATCTAGAATTTCTGAGTAACTTGACACTCGGATTTTGTGAATAGCCCAAAGTAGTAAAATTACTCAAAAATGTAATAGTTAATTTACACCTGTAAGTTACTTTGTTAAGAGAACAATTCTGCAATGAAGAGGGGCTTTGCATTTCCTGTGCTGCTGAGCTTCACAGATAACCAACACTGGAACTGTTGCATGCAATTGGGAGCCATTGAACCAATCCAAAATCATCAGAATGCAGTTGTGGAGGATCATATCCAATTACTCCCCTCAAGAAATGCCGCTGATTTAAAGTGAACTATGTTTTTGACATAAGTTAATCCTTAACACTGTTTATACATTTTGATTAGCATCATTTGTAAGGCTTTGTCACTCAAGCACAGAGATGTGGTTCTTATACAAAGCCAAATATCCTTGTGTTCACAATAATGAAGCTTGGCAACATCTAGTTTAAAAAGGAGTATTTTGTATGTATTTGTTTTATTTTATTAGAAGAATAGAAGAATATACACTGCACTGCTGTATTTATTTGTTTTACAGTACTTGGCATCTACTGCCTCAGGTCATGATTGGAACTGCAAAAAGTAAACAATGCTCATTGCAAGACTGTTTACTTTCTAACTTTGGCATTGCTGTTGCCTCTACTGAAGTCAGGGGTGACAAAGGCAGTCAAGGTATCGCAAAGAGCAAGTCAGGGGTTGAAGCTGTGACCGCTGAGAACCACTAAATGACTCCCATGCTCAGTGTAAATAATTAGCATCCAAAGCACATTTTAAGCATATTCCTGGCCACAGAAGAGTTCTGTGACCAGAGATGCCATAGCTGAGTTGTGTTAATATACTCTCAGGTATCATGGAGTACTCCAATATATGTTTTACATATTAGAGCAAGTATAAGCGTTCTTACAATTCACGGTCATACCATCACAATTGTACAAGACTTGTCTTTTTTTATTCAAGAGATCATTCAGCTGCAGATATGTATCCATGCTGCCACACTGCACAGAATATCATAAATTAAGTGTCTCCTTAACAGAGCTTCAGTGGGAAAGAAAAATATATAAAGGGGGGGGGGGACTCCTTGGCACTCTTAATGTTCATGATTGAAGCAGAAATCTAGAGAATTAAAAAACAAAACTCTGCAAGATACCAAGCTCCTCCTATCATGAAGGAAAAGGGTGAAGAAGGAAGTTCAGATGAAGAATTCCAAAAGATAAAAAATACTGGTACAAAAATAGTCGTACAGGGGTGATGAATGTGATGAATAATAAGTAGGGGTGGGCGGAATTTGCGTAATCGCGTTACGCAAATCTCCGCGAAACGGTAAAAAATCTCCGCGAACACGCAGAAATTCCGCGAACACGCGGAATTGCTTGTTCGCGATACTTTTTTCCTGTTCGCGATCGCTGTTTGCGTGCTCGGGGTGAAATATCTCGCGAACACGCATATTGAGAACGCGAACAAGCAAAAAATTTCGCGAAGTCGCGGAATGCAGATTTTTGGGCAATTTCGAGTTCTCCGCGGAACGCGAAATTACCCAAATTCCGCAAATTCCGCGAACGGAACGGAATTTACCGCCCAGGCCTAATAATAAGGAAACAAATGCATTGTAACACCTTCCTCTGATTATGAACTCCGCGAAGTGCCAGAAAAACTCAGCCGAGCTCCACGGAGTTCTGCCAGCAGCAGAGTCTGTTAAGTCGTGCTGCTCGCACTGATTTTTAGCACCAGGAGTTTGGTTTGCACTGTAAAATCTGCGCGAACTGCACTACGTGTCACACCAGAGGGATCTGCTGCTTTCCGCCGCTCAAGTAGACATTCTACTCAAACAGCATCTTTCTCAATGCGAATGGCAGACTTCTCAATGTGACAAGACGCAACCTGCCACAACCACCTGTGAGGAGAAATTGCCAGGAGGAGGTCTAGCATGCTATTTTTTCTCCCAAGCGCTCGCAACTTACTGGTGGCAAGCCGCTTAAGAAAAAAAACTCCGATCTGTGTCACTTCGCTGAGTTTTTCAGAACTCTGCGTTCCGCACGCCGTGCGGAGTGGGCAAAACTCTAAATTTCGCAGGCAGAGCGGAATTCTTCGCCCACACCTATTGTGTTCAGAGAAGTACTCTATAGCGTTATGAGGCAGTAAGGTGTTTTCAGGGTTCACTGAATGCAAGCATTATGGAGTTTTCAGTGTTTTGTGTTCAGGGTAGCTAAGTATAGCATTACTGGACACACATACTCATATATGTGTATGTATATGAAATAAGGTGCTGTAAATGTGTAGTTGTGGTTTGTGTGGAAATGGTAAATGTGATTATTTTGGCTTAAATGCATTTCAAGTGTACTTGTTGTGCATGCGTGGTAAAGTCATGCACGGTGTTGTTGTGCTTGGTAGTGATCAATATTTCTCTCCACACATAAAGGCACAAAATACTACACAATTCATTTTATGATAATCGAATACAGATTTGTATGCCTGATTATATTCTACAGAAGGTGCTACAATCTACCGCTCTCTTATCCTCTCCCTTCATGGGTAACCCTAGGAATACAATGTCCTATACTGGTGGCAGAGGCATAAACTAGGCACGGTGCAGAATATAATTGTTAGCACAATGGTCTTAGAGTGCAACTCCATCACCTTTGGTTTTCTTTAGGCAGAAATCTCAGATGTCATTATCATTCTTTCAACCATTGGTAACAGTAACTGCAAACTTAACCCCCCGCCATCCTATTCCCTCCCCCTGTCATGGGTTGTCATGTTCATTTCGCAACGTGGAGACCAAGTTATTATTGATTACCTCAACTAACTATGTTATTTTCTGACGTGTGTGGAACCATTGGTGAGCGTGATGTGTTGGTATCTACCTGAGTGGCACTCAGACGAAGCGCATCCTTCTCTGGGGGACCCATCTCCTTCGTCAATTCTGTGAGAATTAAGCGCCAGGCCCTCACATCGTCATCAAGCTTGTGGTTTCTCCCGACCTTCTGCATCCATACCACCTTCGCGGTGCCCCATTCCCGCACATCTTTAATCTATTTCTCAGACGTGGGCGGTTCTGAACTTAGCCAATGGATTGCTATTCATCTTTTTGCTAAGACGAGGCCCAGCTGTACAAACCTCCTAGTGAATTTTTTAGCTTTTGGCGAAGGTAATAACCCCAACACCACTCCTTTAATGGTATAATCCATCCCGTTACAGTCGGCAGGGTATCTATAACAGCCCCCCAATATTGCACCAGATCAGGATAGTCCCACAACATATGTATACAATGTGCATCCGAGCGTCTGCATCTAGGACATGCGTCTGCTCGGTCTGGATATATTTTATGTAATACTCGGGGAGTGAGGTATGTCTGGTGCACCACATTATATTGAGTTAATTTGAAGCGTGCATTAGAACCTATCTGCTTGACCCCCTCATGTACTTTCTGCCAATTGCCCTTCCGTAGGAGGGTCCTCCATTACATCGTGCCATTTTGTATGTATCAGGAGGGGAGCAGCGGGGGTATCCTCCCTTAATGCTTCATATATGTGAGAAACCAACCTTCTTCCCCCTGCCAATGTGGTCACCATCTGCAGTATGTGACCTGTGGTTCCTGTGGAAATGCCGGCAGGAATTCTCTGGCCACGGCCGGAATCTTGGCATATTGCAGGAACTGCCTCCTATTCAGCTGGAAGGTGTTGTCTGCTTCCTCTCTTGTCACAAACCGCTCCGCAACATATAAGTCTCCCATCTTAAGGCAACCTCCCTCTTTCCATTTGCCTACATTCATTGTTTGCTTCAATGGCGTAACCGCCCACAACAGAGCGTCCGGGGCATACGGCGTTCTCTTGATTGCTTTACGCACAACCATTCCCCAGACCAATGCGTCGTGATGTATGACATAAGGAAAGGACTCTGGTATCTTAGATCCAACAGAAAAAGCTCCGGCAACAGAGCTCCCCGATGTGGGCCCGACAACAATCTCTTCTCCCAATTGTCAGGTACATCAAACCAGTGCACTGCATGCTGCAATTGTGCAGCTATGTAATAGTAATGCAGCTGAGGAACCTCCAGAACTCCCTGCCCCCATTGTCTCTGCAGAGTGCTCAACTTTATTCTCTTCCTTTTAGGCCCCCACAGTAGCTCTACTATCAAGCTATCAAGCTGCGAAAACTTCTGCGGGACCAAATACAGGGAATACTGTAGGGCGTACAGACATCTCGGCAAGACAACCATTTTAGTCAATGCCACCCTCCCCATTAATGATAATGGGAGTTCCTTCCAGAAAGAAACAGATCTTCTGATACCATCCACTCTCTTCCCTATATTTTCGGCAAAGTATGTCTCGTTGGTGTGTTCGCATAATCCATAGGTATCGTGCCCCCTCAGGAACCCATCTCATCCCAACCATGTGCAATTCAGTCTCAGATTTCCCTCTTAAGCCCCCCCCATGGGAAGCAGCTTTGATTTCCCTGGATTGAGGCGTAGACCGGACCACATACCAAACCCCTCCAGTTTGTCAATGAGCACCGGAACTGCCTCCTCTGACCGAGGCAAATATACCAATGTGTCGTCAGCATACATAGAGACCACATGCACTGATTCCCCCAATTTAATCCCCCTACCTTCCATCTTTGTATGTAAGGTGATGGCCAGTGGCTCCATTGCGATGGCAAACAGGAGCGGGGACAAGGGGCACCCCTGCCGAGTGACTCTTTTCAAACAAAAACTTTCTGAGACTTGCCCTCGGGTGTGAACCCTTACTGTTGGTCTGTTATATGTGACTTGCATCCATTTTATAAATGTTTGTCATACCCCCATCCCGGCCAACACTGCCCACATATAATCCCACTCTACAGAGTCAAATGCCTGTTGGATTTCCAATAGACCCAGTGCCCAGTTTTCAGCCTCCAGACTGTGCATGCCAGATGTGCGCTAAGCGCCGCAAATTATGAGTGGTATTTCGTTTGGGAATAAACCCCGCTTGATCTGGATGGATCGGTTGGGACATATACGGCAGTAGCTGGGATGCCAGTATCCCACTCAAGATTTTGGCGTCCACATCATGGAGCGAAATTGGTCTGTAGGAGCTCCTCAAAAGGAGGCCCCTATCAGGTTTGGGGAGCATAGATATAATTGCCTCTGACATTGTGTTTGGTAATGCTTTATTGTCCAAGGCCTCATTGAACATTTCGAGTAGATGATCCTCTAATATAGGCGCGTACTTCTGATAAAACTCTGGAACGAGCCCATCTCCTCCCGGGCATTTCTCGGACTTCAATTCCGTATAGATGCCAGGATGTCCTCCCTGGAGATCGGCACAGTGAGGGCTTCCGCCTCCTCATCTCCCAAAGTGGGAAGTGCCATTTCTTCCAAAAACTCCAGTAACCCCCCTGGGGTGGTGCGTCGGGTACCCGTGCATGTGGAATCCATATATGATGCAAATTCCTTCAGGATCGGCCCTTGCGTTTGCAGTAGGATCCCGTCATTAGTCTGTAATTGTATTATGGGCGTATGTTCCTTTTCTGTTTTTATTAGACTTGCAAGTAGTGCCCCCGACCTGTCGCCCTGCATGTGCAGCCGCTGCCTATATGATCTATACGTGGATTTTTCCAACCTGGCCCAGGCATCTAAAAGTTCCCCACGCATCGTGGCCCACTCAGCCAAGTGTTCCTGCGCCTCATGTAAAATGCCCTCCAGCCCCTTCAGTTGGCGTTCAAGCTTTGTAATGTCCCTATTTAACTGCTGTCTCACCCCATAGGAGGTTTTCACACACACCCCTCTTATAACCACCTTCATGGCTACCTGGTCAATCGATCTGGTAGAAGCGGACCCCCAGTTCTCATTGAAATATTTTTGTAGAGTCTTCGACACCACTGCGGCATAAGGTGGATCCAATAGTGCCTACCCGAGTCTCCAAAGCGGGATGGCTGGATAGCCAGGTCCGCTCTGTAGAATGAGCAACAACGGTGCATGGTCCAAGATATAGCGGGGGACGTATGAAACACTCTCCATATCTGCCGACAGTCCCGGTGTGAGGCAGCAATGAACAATACAACTAAACGTATTGGCCGTTGGGGTGTAACATGAGAACGCTCTCGTTGTTGGATTCCTAGCCCTCCACTCATCCCTAAGTTGCAAACCCTGCATCAGCCGGTCTAATGATCGCAACATGTGTGGCTTAGCCTGCGGCCTTAGGGGGTCTCTATCCAGATCTGGGTCAAAGACACAATTAAGATCTCCTAGAAGGACAACCTCGGCCCCCGTGTATGGGAGTGCTGCTCTGAGGACTGCTGGGAAAAATCAGGACAGTCAACGTTCGGGGTATATACATTGACAATACACAACTCCTTACCCTCCCATTTGCCATGTTGAATAACATATCTCCCTTTAGGGTCTAGAACGTGACTCATATACTGGAACGGGTCTCCGGGGGCCATCCAAATCATAGCCCCCCTTGCAAATCCTGAATAGGAAGTAGCATACATCTGCCCTTTCCATTTTCTGCGTTTACTCGCAATTGTCTCCCCATACATGTGTTTCCTGCAACCCCAACTTTATACCGTTTAAAAAAAGCATAGACTCTTCGTATTTTTTCCAGGCCCGCCATTCCCCTAATGTTCCAACTAAGTAGTTTCAGAGTTTGTGCCGCCATTATTGTCTGTTTGTGTAATGAGGTGTATCAGGAAAGATTCATCTTGTTCATTCCCTTTCTCCCGCCTTATTGTACTTTGCCCGTTAGCTAACTCCCCCCATGACCGTATGTAACCCCCCGTAACCTTGAAAACATTATAACTTGAACTGTCCCATTGCCCTCCCCTACCCCTGGACAGTTGGGCGAGTTCCGCTGCTAACAATACATCCAGTGCAAAATTCGACACATACCGCCTCAAACCTCCCATCCCCCCCTTCAAATGTCGTTTGGAGCATAACAAACAGAGCCGAAGCTCTCGCTCTAGTCTGAACCCAAATTCAACTCTGAGAGAATATATAAGATTGAGTGCTGTGCAAGAGATCTGAACCAGACAGAGGTGCGAGATTGCTCTCAAGCATACTTCGTAGGGTTAACCTCTGGTGAAGGCGTCGCTACCCCGCGGCCGCCCACTCCTGATGCCTTATTCAAACAGTGAGAAAAGTCCTTATCAATGAGTCTCTTATAACCTTCAACAACCCTTCAGAGCATACATGATTAGTACCCCAATAGTGCTTATGCGCCAGCTGCAGCACTTATCTGTTCTTCCGTTCCACCGAAGAACAGACGCCATCATTCCTGTTCACTCCCCTGTTCTCCATTGTCGGTCTCTGGATCCTGAGTCACCACAATAGATTCCAGAACAGTCTCAGTGTCAGATGTGCGCAATGTGCCATGTTGAAGAACTTGGATAGGGCCAAGGTCCCTCTGTGAGGTCATTTGTTGCTGTCTCTGTGACCGCCTACGGTCGTCCGGTGTGTCTGGCACGGTGTGACTTCCAGAGGATTCTGTAGATGATACCAGTCGTCGTTCTCTTGGTCCCCTGGGATCCAACCATTCAGTAGCGTCCTCTGCTGTGCAGAAGAAAATAGTGCGTCCTTCGTTTTCAACCCGCAGTTTTGTGGGAAACATGAGGCTGTATTTCAACTTGCGCAACCTGCACATGACCACTACGTACGTTTTCCTTTGGTCTTGTACTCACAGCGTATAATCTGGATATATGGAGATGGAATGACCCTCGAAAAGGAACTGGCCTCGGTTTCGTGACAACTGCAGCAGGTAGTCTCGGTCTCTGTAATTAAACAGTTTTGCAATAATAGCCCTCGGTGGTGCCCCAGGCCTGGGGGGGGTTGAACAAGAGCCCTGTGTGCGCACTCGCGGTTGAAAAATTTGGAGAGGGTCTTGGAAGCGATCACCTTAGTGAGCCAGTCTTCCAGGAACAACTCTGTGGCGGGGCCTTCTGGTTTTTCGGGGAACCCCACAAAACATAAGTTATTCTTATGTGATCTCCTCTCTGAGTCCTCCACCCTCTCGCCCAGTTGTATCACCTGCCCCTTTAGGTCTAAAATGTGGCACTAAGGGACTTGACCTCGGATTGTAGCGTACAAACGTCTTTCTCGGTAGTGGCCACTCTGTCCAACACATTCTGTAGATTGGCCCGTAGTAAGTTGACGTCTATAGCTACGGAGTCAATTCTATTGACCATGCCGTTCCTGGACGTTTGAATGGCTTGGGTCCCATCCACCAATGTGGGGAGATCAGCATCCTTTCCACCTGGAGGTACCTGGTCAGCACCATTATTGTCTTAACGTTGCTCCGGTCCCTGCGCCGCTGGCTGTGCATAATTGGAAAATGTATTTGTTTGTGGCTTGGGAATCCTGTCCTTACCCATGTTTGCCATCGACTGGGTTGCACTTCCCTCTGGGAGTATGTTCTGTGCTGCCCGGGCTATCATAAACCTGATTCACACGGGCCTCCCAACCAGTCGCCCGAGGGACCTCACTCACTCTCCTCGTCTCGGTACCCTCAACAGGGATGACCGCGCCTTCACTATCCGGCTGTCCATGCTATTGCCCTCAGGGACCCAGGTGCATAACGGTATCCCCCACAAGTTATCTCAAGCCTCCTCGTACTCTCTGAAATCCAAGGGGCCCCTCCAGACCAGTGTCTCCCTCCTCGTGTGCGTGAAGAGGACAACTGGCACTGTAACCCCATCAGTAAGGCCTCAGTCTCGTCGAACAGCCTCCCAGCTTGTGTCTCCTGGCCTGCAGTTCGTGGCCCTTCTGTTACCCCTGCCTCCAATCGGCCCCTCCAAATTATACTGACCCAGCACTGACAGATTCCGCCTGGCCGTTTACCAGTGGCGCCTCGCTGTTGCCGCCTACCGCTGCCTAGTATCCTCACCAGCAGCCCCGGGGAAAGCACCGCATGTGTGAACTTGTGTATTCACTGCAGGAATAAGGAGACACGTCTCCAGTTATGTCCAGGCCGTTAGCGCCCTCGACACTCTTCCTCACTTCCCCTCCTTCCCCGGTAGGCAGCTGCCGCGTACCTCTGTCTCCTTCTATGACGTCCTGGGATGACCGCAGCTTCTGCCAGATTCCACCATTCCTCCAGCTTCCCCAGGGGTGCCGGGATCGCCGACTTCAGTCCCCGGATGGCCAGCAAGGATTTCGGTGAACCCGGGCCTCCCAGTCGATCCTTGGGTCTCTCCAGCGCTCCAGTCCAGCCTCCGCCGCTTGCTCAAGATGGCACCTCGCATCTCCCAAGGCCTCGGCTACCTCACTACGATGCTGCACCGCAGCCCCCCACTCGTCTCGTGTCCCGAACACCTCGGGCACGGATCTACACTCCTTCGT